>NW_027532407.1:962931-1146296 GCF_008692635.1 Crocuta crocuta
CCCCACCTCGCTCGTGCCTCCCTGCCGCTCGCCGGCCTGGCCGGGCTCGGTCCTCTGCAACCGCGGGACCCCGGCCGTCGAGTCCACGCCTAGCGGCCAGGCCACCCCGCGGGTGGTCGGCGCTGAGGTGGGTGAGGTGGGGCAGGCGGCGCCTCGTGCGGGGCCGCGGGGCGGGGCTTAGGACTCCTCCAGGTGCCCAGCGGGCGGCTTCCGGGCTCCGTCCAGACTCGGTGCCGGGCGCCGCCGAGCTCCCGGCGGACTGGGGGTCTGAGTCTAAGTGGAGCGCGGTCAGGCGGCACGGGGAAAAGTGCCTACGGTGCGGGTCCAGGAAGTGCCAGGGGGGCGGAGAGCAGGCGTTGGAGGAGCTCGGGCAGGTGGAGACCGAGCGCGGGACCGGGCGGGGTGTCATTTCCCAAGGCAGAGGGGAGGGTGGCCGTCACCTTCCTAGCTTCTCTCAATGTTTTTCAAACCTGGCAAGATGAACTTCAGCGGGAGCCCAGTACGGTACGTAGTGGAGGTTGAGAGCGGCGGCAGGAAAGAAAGGTCCGGGGCCCAGGGCGGGGGTCTCCGAAGGCGGCCCCTGAAGAGAAAGCGAAGGCCGGGGCTGGGCGTGCCGGGGCTGGAGGGGTGAACGTCCGCTCGGGGCCAGGGCTGCGCACTGAGTAAGGAAGAGGGTTGGCGGCACATCTGATCCAAACCGCTGTAGCCTTTGTGCCCATTGCCATACCTGGAGTGCTGTGTAAATCCTGGGATCCACTCAGCTTTTATCCCCTTAAAAGCGTGAATTTTAGGTGCAGCTCCATTTAACCTATTGAACTTAAGGTCCCAATGTGTCATATGAAGGGGTGTGACCTAATATGCCAGTCACGTCAAGATTAATGATGTATATAACATAAATTGACACCCTGTAATTAAAAAAACCAAGACTTGGTCTAAGTCAATAAGTAATTCCCTACTTAAAACTTGCTGTGTGCAAAAACATCACACACACACACACACACACAAGCCGAGGTACTATTGTTCTGCTGGAACGGTGTACAAATACTTTCACAAAACGAATTAAGAGAGGATTCTGCTCTCATGGTTCAAGTAGGACGGATAGTGGACTAATTTTAATGGGAGGAGTCCATATTTACTATTTTGTTTTTAGATCCATAAAACTTTTTTTTTTTAATGTAGGTACAAATTTCTGTTGTAACTATAAGAAGGTTGATATAATTTTGCATTCTTGGGCTAATTTTTCTTTATAGGTGATTTCTTAGGAGGCACAGAAGGCTTCTTTGAAGGGCTGTGTACCCTGTTGAAGCATGGCAGAAGCAGTGTTGATTGATTTCTTTGGTTTGAAATCGAACTCACAGAAAAACAGTCACCAGGTATTACTGAAGACATTGAATGCTGTCCGATACCACCATGCTGCCAAGGCCAAGTTTCTTTGCATAATGTGTTGTAATAGCATCACCTGTGAAAGGGATGCGGCACATAACTTTGAATTGGAAGCAAGCAATGGATTATCAGCTCTCTTGAGAGAATTTGAAACTGTTAGCAATCCTAGTATGGCTGCCTCCTTGTATACTATTAAACAAAAAATTGATGAAAAAAATTTGAGTAGCATTAAGGTAATTGTACCCATGCACCGGAAGACATTACTGAAAGCTTTTATTGATCAACTCTTCACCAACGTTTACAATTTTGAGTTTGAAGATTTACAGGTGACTTTGAGGGGAGGTCTTTTGAAACAGTCCACTGAAATAAACACAATTACAGATCAAGAACAAGAAGCAATCCAGAACGAAATAAAAACATTTTTGAGAAGCCTGCCAGCACTGAAAGGAGAATTAACCATTATCACATCTCCTTTAATCTCAGGTATATTAAACACTGTGTTGTTTTTACGGTATACTTGAAAAAAGTCTTTCTTTAAAGATTGGTCACCTTTTTTTCCTCTTCTCTTTTGTAGACTGTAGGGTTTATAAGCTCGTTGGCATCAGCTGCAACATGGGAGTATCAGGGATGGCTTTGTAGTGTCAGCATGTCAAGGGATAGTCCCTTCAGAGCCACTCTCAATAAATAAATTTGCTTTGTGCAAATTCAGCTTTAAGACAAATCCCCCAGCCTTCTTTTAAAATGAGATTTATGGCCCTAAGCATCTCCTGTTTAGAAATTCTGAAATCTTAACTCATTGGTATCTAGACAGAAGAATGAAATTTAAGAGTCCAGCTTCCTTCTTGGTTAAATGATATTTACTGTGAGCTATATGCTATTAGGAATACCAAAGACAAATGGGACACAAGATACCCTTTGACGAGCAATAATCCCATGGGGAAGGTAGAGCAAACACAAATCGTGTATAACAAGAATACATGGAGTGCTGTAGAAATTGGAAGCCACAAAAACAAATGCAGCTTGAGGTGATCAGGGAAAGTCTTCCTAGGAGACTGGGTTTGTAACGCTCTATAATCTTTGTATAGCATATTTTTAATCTTCACTATTTCTATTCAACAGATATTTTCTTGCATGGATTTACTACAAGAACAGGTGGGATATCTTACATACCAACTCTTAGCTCATTCAACCTCTTCAGTAGTTCCAAACGGAGAGATCCCAAGGTGGTTGTTGAAGAAAATCTGCGTAGGTTGGGGAATGCTGCAGGATTTAATGTGGAGAAATTTTACCAAATAAAGGTAAAGTTTTGTTTCGTGTTTTAGAAGATACAAAGTATATTCTTGACTGTGCTAATGACTACATGGACTTTAATCAAGCTGTTTAACTTTTGCATTTGGTGTTTTACTGAAAAATTTAGGATAATGCTTATGTTGTTTTTCTTAGTTCTATATGCTGTAGCTTAAATATCAATTCTGTGATAGATTTCAACTGAAGCTACTTCATGTCTAAGAGTACCTTTAATTCTCAGGGTATAGTGTCACTGCCCTTTTTGATTCAGAAGGAAGATTCCAGAATGATGAGAGAGAAAGGCCATTATTTTCTAAATCAGTATTAGGAGGAACTAAGGTCACAATTGATGCCTTGTTTTTTACAGAATTCTAGCTTTATTTGAATCAGGAAAAGTAAAAATATCATTGATTTGGTAATTAACTTCTTTCCATGAATAACACTCTATGAAAGTGCTGTAAGCAGAGATTTACCCATGCCTAGTGTTTTCCTTTAACTAAAATATGCAGAGATTATAATTCCAAAACTTAAATGATAAGTAATTTGGTATTTACCACATATAGGAGTGATGTATTTAATGCTTGCTAGTAATATTAAACTGCTTGTATAATTTCATACAAAAAGAGTTTTTTCAGAAAAGCTTATGGTGTGAGAAACCTACTTTGAAAATATTTTTATCACACATCTTTGGTATTAGACTGATCATGCCAATGACGTCTGGATTATGGGAAGGAAGGAGCCTGAATCTTATGATGGAATTACCACAAATCAGAGGGGAGTCACAATAGCAGCCCTTGGTGCTGACTGTATACCAATAGTTTTTGCTGATCCTGTCAAAAAAGCATGTGGGGTTGCTCACTCTGGTAAGTATCCTTAATGAAGCATTTAAGATTTTACCAATTTTGTAGTATAGGCAAAGTTATAATTTCTTTCTGGTGAGCATGACAAGACAGTTAATTACTTTACATGGTATTAAATGTAAAGGGGTAGAGCCACATACTCTTATTATAGAAACAGGTAAAGACAGTACATAAATCAAATTATATGAATCAGAGTAGAATTCCCAAAGGAAACAGTAACCAGGCTGATTTCTGAAGAATTTGTAGGACCTGACTAGTGCCAGTGTTTCTCAGCAGGGGTGCTATTAACATTTTGGGCAAGATGATCTTATATTGCAATTGGCTTGGCTTTCAAAATTCTTAATGCCAGCAGCACCTCCAGTTCTTGTAAGAACAGCAGCAACAAAAAGAAAGCCCTCATGCTTTTCAGAACATTCCAAAGGGAGTGGTACTTCCTCTAGTTGAGAACTCTTGAAGTCCAAGCAATGGGGAATAGGAAGGTGAAGCATGTTGCAGAAAAGTATTCATGAAGATGAAGGTACAGCAGCATGTATAAAAGGTATGGAGGTAAGAAAAAGCAAGATATGTTTGGGAAAGGTCATTTAGTTTAATATGTTATAGTCTAGTGCCTTTATTATCTAAAGATAAGAACAGAGGATTTTTAGATGCTATGTTAAGGTTATGGAATTTTGTTTTCTGAAGGTATTTTAAAATGCTGTTTAGATTATCCTATGGTTATGACTCCATGTGAAATAAGGGATGATCTTTCAGATTTCCTTCTGCTTGTAAATCTAGGACTACTTTGCTTTTTAGACAAAAGATAAATAAGAAAGTGGCATATTTTTCTTTTGATCTAGCTAGAGGTATAAGATTGGATGTCTAGAAGTCAGATTTTGATTTGACATTATCAAAATGTTATTTAACATTGGAGTCTTAGTTCCTGAATATAAAAAAGAGACTCTTATTTGTTACTTCTTAGGTTTTGAAACATTATTTTTAAATACCAAATATTAAACCTGTCAAAATGAAACCCTTTTGAATCAAGTTAGAGGTCTGACACTTTCTGATTTCAAAACTTATTATAAAGCCACAGTAATCAAAACAGTATGGTACAGAAATATAAGACAGAAATATAGACCAATGAGACAGAACAGAGATCCCAGAAATAAACCCTTGCATATATGGTCAAAAGATTTTTTTTTTAATGTTTTTTATTTATTTCTGAGAGACAGACAGCATGAGCAGGGGAGAGTCAGAGAGAGAGGTAGACACAGAATCTGAAACAGGCTCTAGGCTCTGAGCCTGCCATCAGCACAGAGTCCAACACGGGGCTTGAACCCATGAACTGTGAGATCATGACCTCGCTCAACTGACTGAGCCACCCAGGTGCCCCTATATGGCCAAAAGATTTTCAACAAGGTACCTAGACTATACAATGGGGAAAGGATAGTGTCTTCAACAAATAGCTCTGAGAAAACTGGATATTCACACACAGAAGAATGATATTAGACCCTTCTCTCACATCATATATAAAAATTAACTCAAAATGGGTTAAAGACCTACATGTAAGAGCTGAATCTATAAAATTCATCAAAGAAAACAGTGTAAATCCCTGTGAACTTGGATGAGGCAATGGTTTCATAGATGTGATACCAAAAGCACAAGAAACAGAAGTAAAAATAGGTAAATTGGATTTTATCAAAATTACAAACAACATCAAAGGACACTGTCAACACAATTAAAAGGCAACCCATGAAATGGGAGAAAATATTTGCAATTCATTTATCCAATAAGGGGTTAATGTCCAGAATATATAAAGAACTCCTACAATTCAACAACCACAAAAAACAAATAACCCAGAAAAATAGGCAAAGAAGTTGACTAGATATTTCTCCAAACGTGATAAGCAAATGGTCAAGAAACATGTGAATATATTAATTAAATATATTAATTAGGGAAATGCAAATCAAAACTATAGTGAGATATCATCTCACACCCCTTAGGATAGCTAATATTAAAAACAAACAAACAAACAAAAATAACAAATGTTGGTAAGGATGTGGAGAAACTGGAACCCTGATGTACTGTTGGTGGGAATGTAAAATGGTGCAGCTGCTATAGCAAATAATGTGGTTCCTCAAAAATTTTAAAATAGAATTACCCTGTGATCCAGCAATTCTACTTCTGGGTATATCCAAAAGAATTGAAAGCAGGATCTTGACAAGATACTTTTACACCCATACTCATGGCAGAATTATCCACAATGGCAAAGAGGTGGAAAGCAATCTAAGAGTCCACAGATGGATGACTAGATAAGCAAAATGTGATATATACATACAATGGTATATTTTAGCATTAAAAAGGAAGGAAATCCTGACACCCGAGTGAAGAGTTTGAGGGCATTATGCTAAGTGTAGTAATTCAGTCACAAAGAGATACTTGTAAGATTCCACTTATATGAGGTATCTATAGCAGTCAGATTCACAGAAACAAAAAGAATGGTAGGTACCAGAGATGGGGGAAAGTGGTGAGGGGGTGTTGTTATTTAATGGGTATAGAGTTTCAGTTTTGCAAGATGAAAAAGTTCTAGAGATTGGTTGCACAACAGTGTGAATGTATTTAACACTACTGAAGTATACACCTAAAAAGAGTTAAAATGGTAAATTTTACATATTTTTCCCATAATTTAAAAAAATATCTGAAAAAAGTGAAGGAGAGAGAAGACTAACAAGGTGTATGTAATCCCAGTGGAAACTGAAACTGCAGAATATTTGTAAAGAAAGTGGAAGGGACCTCCCATTAAATAACTCTTCCACATCAGGTGCTTTGTGTAATATACCTAATTTAAAAACCAATATTTTAGTTAATTGATTATTTAGCTTAATTTTTTAATTTATTTGCTGTTTCTGAACTTTGAAAAACATACAAACTACATTTTTAAGGTAGATATAAATTAAGGTGAAATGTTATATTTTAACTTCCTTATCTTTTTTTCTTCCTGTTTGCCAGGTTGGAGAGGTACTTTGTTAGGTGTTGCTATGGCTACAGTGCATGCTCTGATCACAGAATACGGCTGTAGTTTGGAAGACATTATCGTTGTACTGGGCCCTTCAGTAGGACCTTGCTGTTTTACTCTGCCAAGAGAATCAGCAAAGGGGTTTCATAATCTTGATCCTGAATGTGTACGGTTATTTGATTCACCAAATCCCTATGTTGACATTCGTAAAGCCACTAGGTAAGTTTGATTTCATTCCAGAACTGCAAGTTTGATTATTGCTTATTGTTTCTTTTTTCTTTCTTTCTTTTTTTAAAATGTATAGTCTCTGTGGCATGAGTACCTCAGTTTATTTTATTTTATTTTATTTTATTTTTAAATATTTTTTATTTTTGAGAGAGAGAGAAAACAAGAGCATGCACAGACCAGGGGCTGGCCACAGAGAGGAGGACATTGGGTTCTGTGCTGAGAGCAGTGAGCCTGATGTGGGGCTCAAACTCATGAACCATGAGATCATGACCTGAGCCCAAGTCAGATGCTCAACTGACTGAACCACCCAGCTACCCCTGCTTCTAAAATGAAAAGTACTTTAGAGAACAATTAGTAACTACAAGAAAAATTCAGGCGGCAGATATTTAAGTAGCTGACGTACACATATACATAAAAACTTATTTTAAGTATGAAATCTATTGTCATTTAAGTTTCAATAGTGAAATTTTCCTGTCTGGTGCCTCTTACTGACTTAAAAGTGAAAGAGGATATATTTACCATGTAGTTTTGAGAGATCTATTTAAACTTCATATAGAAAAGTTGCCATATACTTCATAGGCATTCCTCAACTAAAATCTCCTAAATATAATAAACTATCAGAAAGCTGATGGTTTAAAACTGTTTTTATTCTCTAACTAGAGGAATATATTTCGTAGAAAAAATGTTAAGTAATATAATCACATAATCACTTTCAAGCTTTTTATGGTCCCTTATAATTTTGAATTACGAAGTTTTGCTATTAATAGCCATTATGATTCCTATAAAGGAAAATTGATTTGAATTGTGTTTCTATTCCAGCCAACAAAACCTTGCCCAGATTCTGCCTCATTTAACACATAAGTAGAAAGGATTGAAATTGATGTGACTTCTTAATGTGACTTGTGGAATTAGTCTCACTAATTTATAGTCACATTTCATATCACAAGTGTTTATGGAGAAACAGATTCTCTGTGAAAACTCTGGTTAAGCGGAGGACAGGAGAAGGGAGGGTCAAATGACTAAAAAGCATGTTCTGAATCAAATTAATCTTGTCTGCAAATACTCTAGTAACTTTAGAAGTTTTTTTCTGAATAAGTACTTGATTTTGATTATAAAATTCCCAGGTCATGTCTGCAGAACAATATGAAAGGTTTTACACTTTATATATGAATTTAAGTGATTAATGGTGATAAAATCTACCAATTCCTGTACTTGTTCATATTCTATATCTGAGAATCAACTTGCATTGTTTCAAGCAGATCTTTCCTAGAATTCTTTTATACCAATATCCAAAACATACACACACACACATTTTACTGCTTTGTCTATTGGTAAAATAAACTCTTGCTATCTTTTGAAAAATCTTTATCCCAAGGATTCTTCTAGAACGAGGAGGAATTCTACCACAGAATATTCAGGACCTGAACCAAGATCTCAACATCTGTACATCCTGCCATCCTGACAAGTTTTTCTCCCATGTCCGAGATGGCCTTAATTTTGGTACACAGATTGGCTTCATATCAATTAGAGAATGAGGTACAGTAGGTGTTCTCTCTTCCTTACCTTCTCTCCTTCCTCTTTCTACCTTTCCCTCCCCTGATTTTTAAGAATTAATCATATTTAACTTTACTCCTTTATTCTTGTAGGAAGAATTAAGTTTCTACTTTTTATTGAAGCAATAGAGGTAGAAAAGTTAATTTTCAATGATATGCTGTAAAGAATAGCCACTCCTTTTCCTAATTAATGAAGAATAATCAGTCCAGCATATAAGTATAAAATGAAATCATTTATTCTTTAAAATAAATCCTGTATGAATATCATATATCTTCTACTTCATATCAGTATATTTCCTATCATAACATCCTCATACTTTTTTTTTTATTCTTTTGATTTGAGAAGAAATCTTTACATAAAGATTCTAAATTCTAGAATAATAAAAAATCCTCTCATACACAAGCTGGCTTGGTTTTCAGCTAGATTTCTAACTGATTATCTATAGCAGGAGTTTACCAGTTTTCTTTAAAGGATAAATAATAAATATTTAGGCTTTGTAGTATGTGCAGTCTCTGACTCTACTCATCTTTGCCATTGTACAACAAAAGCAGACAGGAAAAACACAGAAACAAATGAGTATTACTATATTTCAGTAAAACTCTATTTATAAAAAAAGGTGAGGGGCCAGACAGGTTTAGCCCATGGGCTATAATTTTCTGATACCTGATCTGTATTCAAAGAGCAAGACTGAGTGTAATTTTATTAAATTAGTATTTATTTCAGATAATTTTCTTAGAGGTATACAGAAATATTTCATGACAGTGATTTAGTGCTAACCCTTTAGCATATATCTAATTTTCCTTAAGTTTACTTTTAACTGAGTTAATAATATTTTTAATCTTCACAATGGCTTTAACTCTGTAATATACAAAAGACTTTAATGGACTTTATGATTTTCAGCTTGATATTGTAATAGCACTAGTAAGGGTCTCTTATTTGATTTCAATGTATTTTTACAGATGCTTGACTGGATTTTTACACAACTGTTTCCTGCCTCCTTCTAAACCCTTCGGCAAAAGAGAAATTTAGCTGTTTGATTTACTTAAAGCTGAAAGGATTATAATGGATAATTCATCTTTAGGAATATTTTCATTAATATCGAAAAACCAAATGATTTTTATTTGATTCTAACAAAATCTAGATAAGGATTATTCTTAAAGTTTGTTCTATTTTCTATGTTACATAAATCAGGAATAGGTCTGCTCAGTTCAGTATTTATTGGATACCCTCTATTTGTCAAGCATTGGTAAAGCATAGGTGAATCAAAATAAGTAGTAACTTTTCCCCTTAAGTCTAATGCAGTGGAGGAGATAGACACCTATAATACTTAAATTTAATTTTGTTAGTAATGGAAGAGTACAGAAGAAGAAAGGATTAATTCTATCTGGAAGGCAGGATAGTGAAAGTGCTATAGAGAATATGATATATCACATGGGCCCAAAAGATGTACAGGCTTTTGACAAATGAAGAACAACCATAACAGATAGAGGGAACACCATGAACTAGGGCATGAAATTGAGTGTGTAACATGTTATAGAGAGAGAAATGTGTAGGCAGAAGTTACTGGAAAAACAGTTTGGAAAGAGATTAATTAGGGTCTCACATGCCATGTCAGAGAGTTTAGAGTTGATTTTTCAGGTAAAAAGTAGGCATAAAAAGTAGAGGAGTGTTTTTATTTCCTTGGCATCTATAACAGGATGGATTTAAATTGCAAGAGATCAAGGCAGAGAGAATTAGTTAACAGGCAAAATATTTTTACAAAAATAAAGAATGAAGCCTAAGTAAATACCATGGAAATTAAGATGGAAAAAATAGATGGAGAAAGTTTTCAGACATGGAATCAGAGATCCTCTTAATAGATGAAGACAGGTGAAGAAGAGTGGAGAAGTCATTGATGACTCCAAGATTTCTGCTTGGTTGACTATCGAGAGTGGCAACAAGAGGAAGAAAGAAGTTTGGGAAAAGGGAGAAGAATGATGAGTTTGACACACAGACTAAAGTATATCCAGATGGAAATATTTGGTCAATGACGAGAATACAGCCCTGGCACCTTGGTGGGAGCTGGGAGAAAGAGCTTTAGAAGTTGGCTATGCAAAAATGAGGCCTGAGTCCATTGGAGTAGACTGAATCATCTAGGCAGAACTACAAGATAAGAAAAAAAAGGGGGTTTGAGGGTGAAACCTCTTACAATACCTGCATTTGAAGAATAAGAAGCTGAACCAATAATAATAATAAAAAAGATTAATCATTAGAAATCAGGAAAAAACACCCAGAGTATTCCTAGTTTGAAGAAAGAAGCAAGCGTGGATGTGAGAGGTACTCAGAATTTTCAGAGATAAAACATACAAGAAATGTTCAGAGATGGAATAAAATGAGGACTAAGAAGAAACCAGTGGATTAACCATTCTGAGGCTGTTCTATAGGCCGTTGTGGGAGAGTCGGATTTCAGGGCACTGACAAAGAGGATGCATAGGTGTCCACTCTTCTTTGATAGTATTTACTAGAGAAGATAAAGAACTGGGGGGCTATATCTCAAAGGAGGAGGTATTTTTTTTTCTTTTGATCAGGAGTTTTAAGTATATTTGTAGGCTGAAGAGAAGAGTCAAGCTATTTTCACTTGGGAAAAGTGGTATATATGGCATGTATTTTTAATGTTTGTAGTTACACTGCATCTTAAAATTTTTTATCCTATTCATATGGTTCTTTATGAACAGGTAGTAGAATAATGGAAAATTATATTTGTCGGGTATTTACAAGGGACTTTTACATATATTACCTCATTTTATCTTTACAGCTATTCTGAAATTCATGGGCCAGTTGTTATCTTTATTCAGATGAGGTAACTAAGTCTCACTGAGGTAGAGTTTAAAATCATACAATTTGTGATAAAGTAGGATTTGAACCCACATCTTGTGACTTCAAATCTCATTTCAGATTTTACAGTTAATCAAAGCTATCTAAGTCAAATTTTTATTTTCAACTTTTTATTAATATCATCCTTTCATACATTCAGTCAAAATTTTGTTGAGATACTAGGATAGGTTAAAAAAATGTAGCCTTTAGGAGGTTTAATATATAGTGAAAGATGGCAGTCAATAAACCAGCAACTGTAGTACTGTGATATGTGTTGTAAAGTTGTCACAGCCTGATACCTTGTTCAGTTGATTTCTTCTATGCAACTCATAGGTCAGTGTAAAATTTAAATACCTCATTTCTTCCAGTTCAGGGAAGGCACTAAACACAAAGTATACGACAACAATTTAAAACTCAGGCAAAATACTTTTGTTTAATGATAACAATAAAGAATAATTTCACACATTAAGAAAAGTTGATAATTTTCCAGTTCTTTACTATGCATTATTTTGTTTGAAGTTTACAAATTTACAAGAGTATTAGGTGGCCATATTCACATTATGTACCAAAATATTCTAAAATAAAATAAAATTATATTTGACTATGATTTTAATTTATCTGTTCCAAAGTATTTAATGAAAAGTCTCCATGCTGTTTTACTGAGTGAAAAAGTATTGGTTCAGTAACTTAGAGACAAAAATAACTAGGTTGTTAAATAATCATGTCTTACTGTTTCTGTAAGATCTTTCTCACTCTGAAGCATTTATATATAGGCTTATGGTACTTTGACGGTACAACCACAATGATGATTTTTATTTTTAATAAGTAGTTTTCAAGCTAAGCTCTCCTACTAACTGTGGGTAGGCAATACTGGTTGTCATTTTATTAAGAAAAGGAATTAAGTTTGTAAATCAGAAGAGAACTCATGACATTCTTTGGAGGTACTAAGTATCAAACTAAACTTTGTCTAACTTTGTAATTTTAAATTGTGAATAATAGTATAGTTACCAAGTAATTTTGCTATATTCCATTGCTTTATAAAACAAATGAAAAGTGATGTTTCCACTAGGAGGTAGTATTTCTACAAGTAGCTTTGCTCTGTTTCTTGGTATAAAGTTGAATCAGTCTTACTCTCTGTGTTTAATTGTATCAGGGGGGGGAAAAAAAGGAGGTGAATTTAAAGTTAATGAATGTATTGCTGTTACTTTATATGCACCATCTTGTAGTTCAAGTATATAAAAGCATTTATGTACTCACCCACCTCACCCACCTCACCCAGCTGGATCTATCTCATTTCTACAGAATCTCCAGTAATTCCTTTTCTATAATTACAGTAGAATTTGGGGGGAGAAATGCAAAGAAGCTTATTTTATGACACATGACAAAAACGTAAATAACACCCATGGATTCAGAAGCTGAAGGATGTCAATTACACATGAATTATATCATTTTATATTTCAAAGTAGATTTAAAAATTGTTTCTACTTGGTTGTGCTAAAGTTATACTTACAATATATCCATCCTACCTTTTTTTTTTTCTTTAAGAGAGAGAGAGAGCAAGAATGGGGAAGAGGGGCAGAGGGACAGAAAGAAAGAGAGAGAATCTTAAGCAAGGTTCACATTCAGCCCAACATGGGGCTTGATCCTACAACCCTGGGATCATGACCTGAGCTGTAATCACTAGTCGGACGCTCAACCAACTGAGCCATTTAGGTGTCCCAACATCCTACTTGTTATGTGAACTCTTAGATGCCACCAATCTATGGAAGTCCAGCACTTTCAAGAAAGCACTACTTAGTTATCTAAGTGTTTGTGTGTGTATGCATGGATCTGAGTGTTTGTGCTAAATGGCAAGCAAGAAATATGCATGTATTATATATGACATACAGCCTCTTTGCCCTAAATAATGTAAATTCAGACAAAACATATTGGAGGCCGTGGAATTATGGATTTCTTTTTATAAAGTTTTTATAAATTGTGCAGTAAAGAATGGGAATCATGGTTTATATGCTTACTGTATGTGTTTATGTGAACTGTGGTCTAGAGCACATATGTTTCCATTGTAGGCAATGTTTTTAAACTTGTGATTTCACAGATGGAGCAGCTGCTATAAGTAATGAGTTATTCTATGCTGCTATTTGCTTAGTAAAGGAAATAGAATCTGTCACTACTACTTTTTCCAGAATAACACATTCAGTTTGGACTCATGATGATCACATGTCAATTGTGTAGACAAACTTTTCACACTTGCCTTAAATGGATTTTCTTTATAGAGAAATAAATGCTTATGTCATATTTCCTATGTCCTTGTGCCAAACAACTCTGTGGGGGGGCGCCTGGGTGGCTCAGTTGGTTGGGCATCTGACTTTGGTTCAGGCCACAATCTCACAGTTCATGAGTTCAAGCCCTGTGTTGGGCTCTGTGCTGACAGCTCGGAGCCTGGAGCCTGCTTTGGGTTCTGTGTCTCCCTCTCTCTCTGCCCCTCCCCCGCTTGTGCTCTGTCTTTCTAAAAAATAAACATTACAAAAAAATTTTTTTAATGAGTCTCTTGTAGACAGCATATAGATGGATCTTGGTTTTTTATCCATTCTGATACTCTGTGTCTTTTGATTGGAGCATTTAGTCCATTTACATTCAGAGTGATTATTGAAAGATATGGATTTAGTGTCATTGTGTTATCTGTAGGTTTCAGGCTTGTGGAGATGTCTTGTCCTTTATAGTCTGCAGCATTCCACTCACAGAGTCCCCCATAGGATCTCTTGCAGGGCTGGTTTGGTGGTCATGAACTCCTTTATCTGGGAAAGCCTTTATCTCTCCTTCTGTTATGAATGACAGTCTTGCTGGATTAAGGATTCTTGGCTGCATATATTTCTCATTCAGCACATTGAATATTTCCTGCCACTGCCTTCTGGCATGCCAAGTTTCAGTGGACAGGTCTGCTACTACCCTTATGTGTCTACCCTTGTAGGTTAAGCTCCATTTGTCCCTAGGTGCTTTCAGAAATCTCTCTTTATCTTTGTATTTTGCTAGTTTTCACTATGATATGCTGTGGTGAAGATCTATTCTTATTGATTCTGAAGGGAGTTTTCTGTGCCTCCTGGATTTGGATGTCTGTTTCCTTCCCCAGATTAGGGAAGTTCTCAGCTATAATTTGTTCAAGTAAACATTCTGCCCCTTTCTCTCTCTCTCTCTCTGCTTCTGGAACTTCTATGATACGGATATTACATTTCATTGAATTACCTAGTTCTCTAATTCTCATGGTCTATTATTTTCTAACTCTCTTTTTCTTGGCTTTATCATTGTCCATAATTTTTTCTTCTATTTCACTTATTCTCCCCTCTGCTTCCTCCATCCATGCTGTCACTGCAACTAGTTTATTTTGTACCTCATTTACAGCGTTTCTTAATTCATTGTGACTATTTCTCAGTTCTTTGATCTCTGCAGCAATATATTTTCTGCTGTATTCTATGCCTTTTTCAAGCCCAGCTATTAATATTATGAATATTATTTTAAATTCTTGATGAGATACATTGTTTATATCTGTTTTAAGCAATTCTCTAGCTGTCATTTCCTGGAATTTCTTTTGAGGAGAATTCTTCTATTTCATCATTTTGGCTAGTTTTCTCTCCTTTATGTGTTTTAATAGCTTGTAATGTATCCTGCACCTGTGAGAACTACTATATTAAAAAGGAGTCATACACTATCCAGGGCCTGGCCCTTCAGGAGGTCTCTTTGGAGTGTGTTGTTTGCTCTCTGTTGTTTTGACTCTGGCTGCTTTATCTCCCTACTTGTAGTGGTGGTTTGGATCTTCCACTAGGTGTGCTTTGATTTGTTGATTGAAGTAACCCTGGAAAAAATTTTAAAAGGGGGAGGGTGGTAGTAGGAGAAGACTTATCCCATACAAAGAAAGAAATGACAGGGGCGGGGGAAAAGAAAAGAAAAAAAAATTGATCAGGCAGAGAATCGAGAAACTATATGGCTGAATACAGAGAGAAAGAGGAAAAATAAAAAAGAAGGAGATACAGAAGAGGTGTAAAAAGAATAAATTTAAAAATGTCTGCTTAAACAAACCACCAACCAGAATAGAGGAGGGAAGAAATAAGAGGAAGTAAGAAAGAAAAAAAATTATATATGTATATATGTGTATGTGCATACATATATAATAAGAATTGACCAAGAATCAAACCAGAAAATGCAAAAACACTGGGCTGATATCTGATGGTGTCTTGGAACCAGTGGCTGTGCTGGTTTGGATGAGGGGCCATCTGGTTCAGTCAGTGTCAATCTTGGTTTGGTAGATAGCAGTTACCAGGCACAGAGGAGCAGGGTTTGGTGTAGGTGGGTCCCGCCTCCACTGTGGGCCCTCTGTCCTGCTCCCTGAAGCCCGACTTTGTCGGTGATGGGGGGAAAGAAGGCACACCCAGTCTCTCCTCCGAGGACCAGTGTCCCAGACCACTCTGTTCAGACCTTTATCACAGTGACACGTGGCAGGAGCGGGCTGGTTTCTCTTGCAGGGTCTTTTGTCCTTGGAGTGGCTATATGCCTTCTTCCCACAGCACTCAAGGGAAGGGACTACTCTCTCTGACTGCACCTCTGAGCTCGCTGCCAAGCAGCCCCGGGTTGGATTCCTTCCTCCCCAGGTGCACACACAGGGCGCTGGCCCCAGTCCAGAGGAAGTCCCACAACCCTGGATCATCACTCCTAAGGCTGTTTGCAAGTTAGAAATTGGTTCTTTCTCCATTTTTTCCATTCCCTGGTTTGCAGTCCAGAGAAGTTTTTCTCATGTACAAATACAATTCTACACTTCCATAGCCTCTCTTTCTCTTTCTTTTGTCTCTCCACAGAGAGTGATCCCTCCCCTCCTTGCCTATACTGCCCATTTTATCTCTCCCAATTTACAGTCACGTGCCTATGGCCTGCCAAGCTGTCCCCGTGGGCCCGTGGAGATGTTTCTGTCACTCTGTAGCCTGGATTCCTAGAATTCCAAGTCATCTGGCCTGAATACTGCTGTGTTTGAGAGACAAGGGAACTTCGGGCCCCCTACTTCTCTGCCATGTTAACTCTTCCAACTCATAACCATTCGTTAAGACTCAGACCAGGGGTCATCTTTTCCAGAACATTTTCATTGGTCATTTTCTTGACTAACATCTTGTGCATCATTTTTTATAGTCCTCAGTGTCCTGATTTTTAAATGTTGGTCTGTTTACTTGTCTACTGGTATATGTAAACTCTATCAGAGTGAAGACCAGGTCTTCCTCATTTTCATATTTTTAGTATCTAGCAAAGAGTAATACATTGTAATCACCTATATCTATAGAAGAAAAAAGGGAGGGAAATGGGGAGGAATCCTTTAATGATTCAGTACAAAGTCCAAAGGGATAAAGATAATAAATCATTTTGGGGATTGTTGTGTATGTGTGTGTTGTTATTTTTTGCCAAGAAGTTTTCTATCTTCAATATTTAGTTGAATATATTTAAATATAAATTATAGCAATACAGTAATGTCATTTTAAGGAAAGAACATATAAGATGGAGATCTGTTTTAAAGTGTTCAGCCATGTTTCTCTAAAAACATTAGAATTTCCAGTTTCCAATTCATATAACAATGTAAACTTTAAATTATTGCTTTAAAACACATGTCTTCTTTAGGAATGATATATGTTAGAGACTCTATGTGTTTTCAAAACTGTTGATTTCTTTCCACTCCTATAATAATACATTTTAGTATTTATCTTATATTACACAAGAGCCATGGTCCCTGACCCCATGGAACTTACATTAACTTACATCCCATTAATGAAATGAATATATTCATATAATCAGATCACTATGACAGGAATCCAGAGAGTAAAGATCAAAAAGGTAGGTCTTTTCCATGAAAATTCAATAGCTTTTCAATAGTTCTATTGATACTTGAAAGTAAAGTAGTAAAATTGTTTTGTTTCAGTAGAGTCTATTTCTAGAGCAATAGTTCTCAACATTAGCTGCATTAATAGAATTGCCTGGTAAGCTTTAAAAAAACACCCCAAATCAATTCAATTAGAATGGTGGTTGGGAGGGTTACACAGTAACATCAGTACACATGAAAGCTTTCTTGATGATTTTAATGTGTAGCCAATGTTGAGGACCACTGCTCACTGGGTACTTTTATATCTTCAATGTTTAGTTGAATTTATTTAAATAATGATATATTAAAGGCACTATAAAGAAAGAACTTTTGCAATAAAAATCTATTTTAGGGCTTTATGCCATGTATTTTTTAACCCATCATTAGACTTGCCTGTTTCCAACTTGTAGTAAATTTGAGAATATTGAGTCTAATCTGATCTAAATTTAAAACTTCTTCTCTTCCAACTTGGACCAGACAGGCATTGTTTGATCCCATTGGCAAAAGGCACACTTTCTTACCACTTAGTATAAAGGTGGTAGATTCCCCGAGTTCAGGATTTTTAACATAGGACACAAATAGATGTACAAAGAATACACCTGGGTCCCTCTCCAGCACCCCTATGGAACTTTGGCAGTAAGGCAAACCCACTCAAATGTAATTTCATTCTACTTGCTAATTGTGAATAATGAAGTCATTTGTCCCTGACTCAGGCATCTCATGTCTTCTGTCAACATTCATGAAATAGTGATAGGCTAACTTATTAGCTTATTAGTAGGGTTAGATAAATAAATCTTAGACCCAACAAAGAACAGGCACCTTAGTTACTTGACTCCCTATCTAGAGGTGTTCAAAAGTGGATGGATAAACCTCTTGATGAAGATACTGCATAAACATAGCAAGATATAAAGCCCCAAACTAGTTTTTCTTGGACTTTCAATGTCCTTCCAATTGCATGAATTTTATTTCTCTTTAGAAAACATAGTGCATAGTTTTAGATGTGTCTACAGAATACCAGAATAATCTTACGGAGTTATTCCATGAGCAGTATATTGTTGTGCCCCTTCAAGTTGAACCACTAGGAAATCCTTCCATAAACATGACACCAATACATAAGTGACTCAGCTTCTGTCCATTGCCTCTATATATCCCTACTCTAATAATCTTTATTCACTTTCAGATGAAGGGAAAGTCAAGATTATTATGCCAAAAATGTAATTGATTGTAGACTTCATATCAAGCTGTTAGCACCCTGGGGAGTCGAGGTTTGAATCTCTTATCTCTGCCTTGAGAACCCTTTCTGCCTTATTGTAAGTTAAATAATACTGACTTGTTTTATTGGAAATCCATGGACATTAAGTTTCATTGGCATTAATGAGACTTTAGTATCTAAAGCAGAGGTAAGAACACTCATAATATTTTTCTCTCATTGCTGAAAGCCTCTGATAATGTTTATCAGAATACTTTGAAATGTATATTAAAATCTAGTCTGGTATTCTAAATGAGTGGTAACTCATGTTTGAATCACCTATGATATCTGACCTTCACTGATCATAAACAAAGCTTTTACATTAACATGGCCATAACCTCTTACTATCATCTTCCTTTGTCTTTCCCTTTGCAAATGTTTTGTGTATGATGCGCATTCATCCACTGGGTGGCAATATGTACCCAAGAATGTATACTGTTTTCTTATCATTACCACCCCCACCCATCTAACTGAATTTAAGATGTCAAACATTTTTATATGGAAAATAGCCATTATATCAAATCAGAAGAAAGAGTATTGTCTGAATTCAAGCTCCTAACTAGAAGTAACTACGGAGATTTTAATAATGTTAAGACTTCCTGTCATTTACTGTCAACCGCATTGTCTCCTCCCAATAAAGCCACAAACATACATTTGCAAAATAGAAAATTCTTCGTGCTTTTCTCATCTCTCAGTATTTTATGGATTCATAAATCATTCCTTAAAACACACACATGGGGCACCTGGGTGGCTTAGTCGGTTAAGCGTCCGACTTTTGCTTAGGTCATGATCTTGCGGTTCGTGGGTTTGAGCCCCGCATCGGGCTCTGTGCTGACTGCCAGCTCAGAGCCTGGAGCCTATTTCAGAGTCTGTATCTCCCTCTCTCTCTGACCCTCCCTTGCTCATGCTGTCTCTCTCTCTCTCTCTCTCCTAGAAATAAATAAAAATATTAAAAACAAAAACAAAACAAAAAAAACCCACACACATGCCCTTTTTAAATTCCCCTAACCTATTTTTCCAATGCCAGTACTCTTAGTATCCTCTTATTTCTGTGGCTCTTGCCTGACAATGGACCTTTCCCTTTTTCCATATAGATTTATTTAAAAAAATCAAATAATATAATGTTAAGAGATTTTTACATATCATTAACTTTGACTATGTAATTTTTTTTTCCAGATGAGCCAACTGAAGTCCCAGTATTAAGTCAATAATGTTAGTGCTCGACAGGACATTAGAAACCATCTGCTTAGAGATTCTACATATTACAGTGTTGAGACCCAGGGATCTGATGACTTTCTTAGGGTCATCCCACAAATAGTAGTGTGGAACTACACGTTTACTCTCTTGACCTTCAGGTCAGAGGTCTTTTCACCACAGAGCTTTGCTTTGTTTAATCATTGATTTATACATTTAACTCATTCATCCATTCAACAAAATATGTTTAAGTAGCTGCTCTATTCCTGGCACTGTGCTAAGGTTTGTAGGTACAAATTTGGATACTTTACACCACTTAAAAAACTTGAATCTAAAATTGGGTAAACTGCCACCAGGTGGCATAAGCCCTCAGATTGGCAAGGGCATTTATAGGTAGTTTATAGGTAACATTTCAGTTTTCCTTCTTAGACATTCTTTTTTTTTTTTTCAAACTGAGATGGTGAGAACTGGTCTGAATGTGCAATCCAGACTTTTCTGTTAAGGTGCTGCCAATCTGCCAGCCTACCAGGTACAGGTCTTTGAGTTATTATTCTGTTCCATGTTTTGCTGATTAGGTTACTGCTTGTTCAAACTGGCTCCTTCCCTCACCTTTAGCTTCTTTATAAAAACCTTCAATCTAGCACCTTGGGCTAGTCTCAGACTACTGCAAGTTCACTGCTACTTCTGAGCCTTCATTCCTGCTGTTCCCTTCCCTGAAACTCCTTATCTCTCTTTTTTTTTTTTAATCTTTTTATTTTTTGAGAGAGAGTGTGAGTGGGGGAGGGGCAGAGAGAGANACACCCCACAAAATTCCTTCTCTTTTAAACTCATCCTTGACTTTACCAGTATCTAACAGGTATTTGAATGGTAATTATGGTGATAGTAATATATGATATGCCAAACCATGTACTCTCTTTCCATACCAGAATTTGCTATGTCCCTTTCTACCCTTTTGAGAGTAAAGATCTAGCTTGTGAAATGGGTATATGAACAAATAGATTGAAGGCAATTACCAGACATGGTGGTGACCATAGTATCAGTCTTGCAGTGGTTGTCAAGAAAGAAATTGGTCCTTGAGTTAGGTTTGGACGTAACTCAAGTAGTATAAATGGATACAGAGTTAAAGATGTTTTTATAATAGTGAGATGAAATGGCATGGTTTTTCAAAGTCTGATAATTTTAGCATGGATAAAAGGCATGATGTATATGCAGGTAAATGACCAAAGTTGAAATTAAAAGGAAAGGTAGGGACAGATAATGAGGGTCCTTGAATGACATGCCAAAAGTTAGGACTTTGTCCTTTAGGCATTATATGTCATTACAATATTTAGGAAGAAGGATGACACAAACAGATTTGCATTTTAGAAAGATCATCCCTAGGTGTATGTGGCATGGATTGGGAAGAGGTGAAATCAAATACAAGGCCACCAGTTAGGAAATGACCATAGAAGCTGGGTGGGGATGTTAAGGCCTGAACCAAGGTAAAAACTGTGCTTAAAGAGAGGCAGGGATGAGTCTGAGAGCATCAACAGATTTTGACAATATGATACTGTGATTTATAATAAGAAATACATAAATATTTATTATTTATTAATGTATTATTAAAGGGGTCTTTGTCTCCTTTCCAGGCAGAGATCTCCTAAAACTCAAAGAATTTCCTAACAACAGGGAACCAGAAAGGTGTCTTATTTTTACGTTAATGAGATGACTTTTGGAAAACTCCTTTGTAACCAAAGGATGGAGGCTGGTTGCCAGGAGAACTGAGGAAATACTGAAAGGTTTAGGACTGAAAATTCCCACAGGGGAAGGGAGAGAGAGAGCAGGGACTAGAGGTTGAATCAATCACCCACTGATGGTCAGTGACCAATGGTTTAATCCATCGTGTCTATGTAATGAAGTCTCCATAAAAACCCAAAGAACAGGGTTCTGAGAGCTTCCAGGTTGGTGAACACAGAGATCTGGAAACAGTGGCACACTCAGATATAGTATGGAAGCTCCCTGCCCTTTCCCCATACCTTGCCCTATGCATCTCTTCCATCTGGCTGTTCCTGAGTCGTATCGTTTTATAATAAACCAGTAAATTACTGAGTAAAATGTTTCTCTGAGTTTTGTGAGCCATTTTACCAAAATATCTAACCTGAGGAGGGAGCCTTGGGACCCTTCAATCTATAGCTGATAGTGACAAACTGGACTTGGAATGGCATATAAAGTGGAGGGGCTAAGGGTGGGAATGGGAACGGTGGATGAAGGCAGTTTTGTGAGACTGAGCCCTTAGCCTGTAGAATTGGACACTTTCTCCAGGTACTATCCTAAATGAGTTGAATTGTAGGACACCATCTGGTGTCTGAGAATTGCTTGGTGATGTGGGAAAATCTTTCCCACACAAATTGGAATTGGTTACAAAACCTTCAGTTGAGGAATAAAATATGAGAGTAAGGACAAAATGGCTAGGCAGCCACCAGGTTCCTGGCTTAGGTCACGGGGTGAATGCTAATGTCATTAAATATGATAGAGGATATAGGAGGCTAGGCCATCTTTAGAAGGTGGTGGTGAATATCTTGAGTTTACTTTAGGACATATTGTCTGATTATTTTCACTAGTCAACATCATACATTATGAACATATAAGTTAGAATGAAAGGTCACAGTAAAGAAAAACTTTCTTATAAACATTCATTGATCAATATGTCTGTCAAAAATATTTTAGTGCTACTTTTATGTCTTATACGGAGTCAAGTGCACTGGGTATGTGGACCACACATCCGAAGTTTTCCACAGTAGTTTCACTTTCCTACTATATTATTCTTTTCAATAAAAGCAATTCATTAAATATATAATTAATATGATTTAATTTTTATATCTTATGAGACTATGAAGTTCATAGCCATAAGTTTTAAGAGGTTTAATAAGGCATGAGTCCTGCAAATAAGAAATTTGTAGTCTAATCCAGAAGAACTCAACATCTATTAAAGAACCCTTTAGTGCTAAATTTTGATATTGTCGGGTATCCAGAAAGTGGCTGTCCTTTTTGGAAGGAGGAATTAGACAGGGCTAAGGTGAAGCTGGAATTGTAGTAGTGGTCTAATAAAGAATCTGAAAAAATATCTGAAAAGTAAGACAATGGGTGGGGAAAGCAGCATTAGGAAAAACACGGAGTTGGAAATGATCTCAGTGTGTTCAATGGAGGTTGAGGACCGTGGCCTGCCTATCTTGATTAGTCTTTGATTCAGCCAGAGAGAGTGGCTGATAGGTTGTACGACTCCTATTCCTGCTTTCCCACATCTACCTCCTCTTCAGTATTCATTTTGTGATTATTTTTCTAAGGTATTATGAAGATTTCTAGTTATGCAATTTCCATGATCACTTTTTTCATTCCCTTCCTGGCTTTTTTTCAGTTTGCATCTCATACTGAATTTCCACTTTTCTGACCTACATCCTAAAGGTTTGCTAAATTTTATATTCCCTAATCACCTTAGTTTCTATGCTTGATAACATTCCCAGTTGCCTATGAAGTCCACATGCAGCCTTTTGAGGCAATATAAATGAAATTCCCTTTAGAATTAACTGTGTAATAATGAGATATTCTTCTAACATATTTTCAAGGGCTGTGGACAAAGAAACATGTGTTAGTGAAAAATCTATAATGTGACAAGGATATGTATCAGTGCTTCCTGTGTGGTAGACATTTGATAAATATTTCCAAATGAATGGGTTTTATATTATAACCTGTTCATAAGGAAAAAAAGAATACATCTTTTTGGGTATATACTTTGCAGAGCCCTTTTTACTATCATAACAAGAAGTACAGTAGGAGGCTCGAGGGATAAGCATTTAGGCCATGGTTCTTCTGGATACAGTTTCCTCTGGTGTCTCCTTCAGTCAAGTCAGGCTGACTCCTGTGCTCTGAATGGAGGTGAGAGTTAGGAAACAGGTATGTCAACCCACTTCTGTCCAGTGGGCCCTAGCCCAGAGATCTGTATGAAGTATATCTAAACACTCATCCAAATGGCCAATGTCCACTTTAGCTATTTGTTCACAAATAGGAGTTCTGAATGCTTTGAAAACAGTTTGTTCTTTAAACTTTGTGAGCATTCCTTTTATAATTTGTTTACACTCTTTGTTGAACAACCTACTAAGTCTCTGTCACAGCAAAATTAAAATTCAACTAGACTCACTTTGATGGTTAATCATAGATTTCAGATTGTCAAATTAATGAGATTGTGTTATTATTTATCTATGTATATGTATATAGGGATACATGTGTATGAATTAAGAATAATAGCAATTTAGAACTGGAAGGAAACATACAGAAGAATTCTGTTTAAAGCTTACATTTTACAGATGAAGAGGTTTGTGACTGGTAAATTATTCTTTTTTCTTGTACTCAAGAGACTAGTTCTATATTTAAACACAATCCAGAAATAGCCTCCTTACAGACATAATTTGCTAGGATTCCATGCCTCTGCTGAGCAGGTCATATTTTACGTAATGCTCTTATTTTTATTAGCTGTGTCTTATAATCTCCTAGAAGTCTACAGGCATTTTGAAGGTAGAGATTTTGTTTTATTTATTTTGCATTTTCCACAACATCTGCCCCTGTCCATCCCACATTTGATACTGGATTGAGCATTAAGCCATCTGCAGGCAGCCAAGATTCTACACTGAAATTAAGGAAACAGGCTTTATGGTGGTAGGTCTCTTGTGAGCTTTGCACATTTTCTTTTGGTTCAGAACATCTGAGTTTCCGTAGACCTTGTTTGCTGTTTAGAGATCTATAGTTGACACTCTTCACCTGATATTATAAAGCTGTGTCCCTATAAAGCTGTATCCCTCCCATCCCATGGTTTCTCCACCCCCAAACCAACACCGATTTGGACTGGAATGGATTTACCATTACCCAGTTTGGACACAGAACTGTTACCACTGTATAGGGCCCCCTTCCTTATGCCCCTCAGCTCATCCTCCTTCATCCTGGCATACTGAGTTTAAGTCAGGCAGTCTGCTGTAATCCCACTCTGAGAGCTTGAACTATTGCTTGCCCGTCATTCTTATATAAATTGGTGTTGAACAATTTGAAAGAATAGATTTTGTCATTAATTATTCATGTCTAATATTTATTGAGTGCCAAATATACACCATATTGCATGCTGTTCCACGTGCTAGAGATACAGTAGGGAACAAGACCAAATCCCTGCCCTCATGGATTTTACATTCTAGTCCAGAAGGAACATGAAAAACAAATAAGTGAGTAGATATATAATATAAAGTTATTGCTAAAAAGTAAGTGCTGTCAAGGAACATAAAGCAGGGAAAGGGAATAATAGAAAATGACATCACTAATCAAAACACTAACATGAAGGAAATGCAAATCAAAACCACAATGAGACATCACCTCATGCCTGTTTGAATGACTATTATCAAAAAGACAAGAGATAACAAGTATTGGCAAGAATGTGAAGAAAGAGAGCTTTGTGCACTCTTAGTGGGAATTGGTGCAGCCACTGTGGAAAACAATATGAAGATTCCTCAAAAAAATAATAACAGCAACTAAAACTGAGTAACTGAAGACACAAGTGAGATGCCAGTTGTCACGGGGCCCTACAGACAGCTCCAGCCAAACTGCTTCAACCCCGTGAAGATGGACTTTTGTGATGGGCTGTGCAGTGGGCATAGTGACTGGGGCACTTTTTGGCACCTTTTCCTGTCTCAGGATTAAAGTGTGGGGCTAGGAGTTGATGGGTGGCATCAGGAAAACCATGATGCAGGGTGGCAGCACCTCTGGCACATTCATGGCCATTAGGATGGGTATCCAGTGCTAATCAGGGCATCAGTCTCATCAGTCCAGTATCCCTTCCCATCCATCCCAGCTCACATACTATAATAAAAGGTCTTGAGTAGTTAAAAAAAAATAAGAGCTGCCATATGATCCACCAATTCTACTTCTGGATATTTATCTGAAGAAAACAAAAACATTAATTTGAAAAAAGAAATGTACCCTATGTTCATTGAAGCATTATTTATGATAGCCAAATACAGAAACAACCTAAACGTATACCAATGTATGGCTGGATAAAGAAGATCCACATACACAATGGAATATTACTCAGCCATAAAAAGAAGGAAATTCTACCATTTACAATGACAAGGATGGACTTCAAGAGCATTATGCTAAGTGAAATAAGTCAGATACAGAAAAATACAGAAAAATTCTCACTTATATGTAGAATCTAAAAAAATAACTCCCCCCCCCCCCAAAAAAAAGAACAAGCTCATTGATACAGAGAACAGATTGGTGGCAATCAGAGATGGCGGTGGGATGGGCAAATGAGTGAAGAAAGTCAAAAGGTACAAACTCCCTGTTACAAAGTAAATAAGTCCTGAAGATTCAATGTACATAATGGTGACTGTAGTTAGTAACAGTATATTATATATTTGAAAGTTGCTGAGGGAGTAGATTTTAAAAGTGATTTAAAAAATTAGAAGAAAAATGACAGGAGGGGGTGCTATTTTAGAAAGAATGATCAGGGACAGTCTGGAGACATTTTGGAATCATTTACACAGATGGTATTAAAAGCCATAGGAAAGAGCCTAAGTGTCCATCACCAGATGAATGGATCAAGAAGATGTGGTTTATCTATACCATGGAATACTACATGGCAATGAGAAACAATGAAATCTGGCCATGTGTAGCAACATGGATGGACCTTGAGGGTGTTATGCTGAGCGAAATAAGTCAGGCAGAGAAGGACAAATATCATATGTTTGCACGTATAGGAGGATTAGGAGGAACTTGACGGAGGAACAAGGGGGAGAAGAAGGGCGGAAATGGTGGGGGAAAGGGAGAGAAGCAAACCATGAGAGACTCTTGAATGCTGACAAAAACTGAGGACTGATGGATGTGGGGGGAGGGGGGGATGGGCATGGAGGAGGACACTTGTGGGGATGAACACTGAGTGTTATGTGGAAACTAATTTGACAATAAACTATTAAAAAAAAAAAGCCATAGGACGAGTGAGATCATGTAGAGAATAAATGTACTTAGTGAAGAGTTGTCTGAGGGCTCAACCCTGGGGCATTTCATCATGAGAGGTAGGGAATTGAAGAGGATTCGGGAAAGAAGGTCAAGAAAGAAAAGCCACTGAAGTAGGACAGGCAAGAGAGTGTAGTGTTCTTGGAAGTCAAATTGAGAAAGTATTTCAAAAAGCTTCAAAGACAATCAGCTTAGACTAAAAATAGACTTTAGAATTTGGCAGTTAGAAGTTAATTGGTGATCAGGGAAACAGCAGTTTCATTGAAATATCGAGGACCCTGATAGGAGTGAGCTCTAGAGAGAATGGGAGCACTGGAGAGTGAATGTGCACAGTACCGTTGCAGTACATTGCTACAAAAAGAAGCAGAAGCTGGGCAGTACCTAGAGAGGGCTGTGACCACGAGAAGCTCTGATTTTTCTAAAATGGGAGAAGTAACACCATTTTTGTGTGCAGAGAAAAAAGATGCAGTAGAAAGAAAGCTGATGATGTAAGGGAGAGGGGGTATCATATAGGCAAGTTGCAGTGAGATTCAGTGTGCTTGCAGACCACATTTCTTCCAGTAAAAGCCTAACTTGCAGCCAAAGACTTAAGAGCATTGCAAAAAAAAGCAAATGGGCAATGGTAAATTAACCATTTTGGCAAGTGTTCGTTTCATTTCTGCTCTGTTTTGCTCTCTTGTCATTATATTAAATTACTATCCATAATATAAGTGAAGTTATATTGATAGTAAGAATGTTTATATATTAGACAGTGACCCTTCAGTGAAATTAATGGTATCTTAATGAATTATTTGTAGTTTTGAATCTTAGAACTTGAAATGTACACTCTACAGTGTATGGTAAATAATCTATCACATTATTACAATTAGACCCATATCATTAAAGTAATAGCAGCTTCCTTTTTGCAGCATATCTCTAATGGTGCTTTGGTTTTCTTGCATAAAGCCTCAGAGAAAACCCAAATGGGAAAAGCATGACCCTACAAACAGAAAATACAACCTTTCCTGTTTGGATCTCTCTCTTTATAGTACTTCAGTTAAGTTCCCAGGCATAAATAGGGGTAGAAACTGACCTAAAGTCCAACGTACTTAAAAAAAAAATCTACAAGATGAGGAATTTAGATGAGATAAATAAGAAACAAGATTTTTCAGAACATCACAGTTGTGATCAGAAACAGGAGCACTCTCAGTGAATATAAAACCTTAATTAAGATAGGTGTGATGAATTCCTGTCAAATTAGAGACTTTTTGATCTAGAGAAAGATAATAGAGATCATCTATCCCAACCACTTTATTTTACAGATGAATAAAGTCAGTGACCAAGTGATTAAATTACTCATATGACGATGCAGAGGCAGTGGCTGTTTTGGGTGAGTTTTAAAATTAACGAAAAGAAAGCTAAAATATAATAATAATAATAATAACATTCATTGAATGCTTTCATATACCAGGAACCATACTGACTACAGTCATAACCTCACTTAAAATTTATAGCAACTCTGTGAGGTGGAAAGTAGGAGATTTCTTAACTGCTACTTAATTGGCTTACCAAGTTCACTACTTATCTCCATTACCTTCTCTTTAAATAACTGACTAATGCAGGTGCCATGATGAACACTTGAAGTTAGTAAGTTTCTTTCAAAAATTTCTTTCCACTATCTAATTTGTAATTTATCTGTAGACATAATCTACATAGGTATCAGTATCACCTGGGAACTTTTAAAAAAAACACATCCAGACTCCAAGGCTTAGTACCAAGTGTCTCTCATCCACCTTGGACTACATGCTTTTCTTATGGTAAAAGGCAGGAGGTCAAGACAGCAAGACCAATTGTGCAAGCCCTGTTCAAACCTCTCTTCATGCCACGTCCACTACCATCTTGTTACCCAAAACAAAGCAAATGGTCAAGATGAAATTTAAGGGATGAGAAAATACACTCTTCTTATTAAGGAGAGGGATGAGGGTGAATATTTCTTAAGCAGTTATATAATCTACCATCTGAATTTAAAACTGGTATTTTGTTCCTTACAAAAACAATACTCAGTGTGTTGTTAGCAAAAGCAGTGCAAATAGCTGACTCAGTACAGTATAATTGAGTGACTTTAATTTGTTGGTGTGTATTAGGCATTCAAGATACAGAGATGCCCTCAAGAAGCTCAGAAACAGATCTATAAGCAAATCAAAATTTAATGTTGATGAGGGGTGCCTGTTGGTTGGCTCAGTCGGTTAATTGTCTGACTCTTGATTTCGGCTCGGGTCATGATCTCACAGTTCGTGAGATCAAGATCCTTGTCAGGCTCTGTGCTGATTCTCTCTTTCTCTCCATCTCTGCCTCTTCCCCGCTCACACACTCTCTCTCAAAATAAATAAATAAACATGTTTTAAAAACCAAAAAACCTATAATCTCATCTCTTTTTAGGGCAGACGGTTAGAACCCTAAACTCTTCCTGTAATTCCATACAACCTTCCTCAGAAAATGAGCACCAAAGTGATTCAGTGTAATACTTCATGTGACCCCGGAATCTTTGTATCTTTAAAACAGCAAAAAGCCAACATGTCAGTGAATTGAATCCCATTATAATGAGTGCAGAATGGATTACATCTACTTTCCCTTGCTTTGTAAATCTTCGATTTCTACTATTTGTCTTAGGTTCCCCATCAAACTAATCTTTATAATATTTAAGTTGTAAGTGTGATCTGAATACCTGTCCTGGGCTAATAGAGATCTGAGATTCTTGAGGATACTTTGGTCGGTTTAAAAATATCTGAGTCACAGGCCATGGTGTTTTAGTGGATTGAATTTTTGTTAATATGAACTATTTTGATAATAAAGGAAAAACTAAATGGACTACTGGGGCTCCTATTCCTGACAAGTAAAAAAGGATTATGGGCATCAGGAAGGTATCCTGAGGGCTAGAAGGTATGTATAATTATGACTTTCAGCTCTGTTAGCCACTATGAAGCTATTGCTATAATGTTCTATATCAATATTTTATTAGTGTGTAATAACAGTTCCAGTATGAAATGGCTCTTCATATTTGTGCAAAAGAATATCTATGAGCTAATATTTGCAGAATATTCACCATAACCCTGTTAAGGCAAATTATAGGTACCATGTTATTGTTCCCATTAAAAAATGAGAGAGAGAAAAACTGGGGCACCTGGGTGGCTCAGTCAGTTAAGCATCTGACTCTTGGTTTTGACTCAGGTCATGATCTCCGGGTTCGTGGGTTCCAGCCCCATGTTGGGCTCTGTGCTGACAGTAGAGAGCCTACTTGGGATTCTCTCTCTCCTTCTCTCTTTAACCCTTCTCTATTCATGTGCTCTCTCTCTCTCTCTCTCTCTCTCTCTCTCCCTCTCTCTCTCTCTCAGACAACAACCAAACAAAAACTTGAAAAAAAGAGAGAGAGAAACCAGCTCTTCACTTGGGTAAAATAACAAATCACTGAAAATATCCAGTATAGGACTTGAGTCTAGTTGACGGCTAGCCTGGATAGTAGACTTTCTGCTCTTGAAACAAAACTTTTGGGGAATGTTAAGGGCCCCAAAACAAACCCAACCGCTAAGTCTTAATTTTATGTGACCTGTCAAAAACTAGCACATTTAATGCTTGGGCACTAACCAGGAAAATTACAAATGTTAGAAAGGATAAGGGAGCTTGGTGAATCAGAACAATTTTTCTTTGCCATCATTTTATACTGGAAGATGTTTGTGCTCTGTCTGTTTCTTGCAGTGAGTTTCATGTTGGTTATTTGGGATCTGGATGTTGGTTCACTTCAGTTATAGTTAATGTAATAGTAAACGCCAACATTTTATTCCTTCAATTTACCATCTTCTTTCCCAATTCCCAAGCTTGTCAGCACTAGAGGGATCCCTTCCATGGATGCTTCGTTCTGAAAGTCTGTCTCAGTATTGAGAGTTTCTGACATGAACATAAGTCCAGTCAAAGCTGCAGACATTGCTTCCCCTTCGTGATGACTGAGCTTTGCAGCTGAGTTGGATCTGTTCTTCAGGGAATTATTCAGAATAATCCCACTACTAACTCTGTTAGAAAACATTTTCAGTAGATCTCTAATAGCGATGAGAAAAAAATATATACATCACTCTTAACTTCAGCTCTAGATTCTCAAAGAATGTCATATTTACAGTGGGCAAATATCCTTTGAGAGTTTTAGGAGCTATTCCTGTCTGTGTACATTTGATATAGAAATAAGGTCTCAGGTTGCCTCTATCTCCTGAGAGAATATTTGATTAAACAAAAAAGGAGGTGAGGTGATGACATGAGGTTTTATAATGACTTGTTTATGAACATATGTGAATAGGCTACCTGTATAAAGAACTAGACCTGCCAATATATTTTCTTTTCATTATCTTTCTTTTTGTCTTATTTTTAAAAAGATATGTGGATAAAAAAGCTTGTTTGCCCTCTTTATTTGGATCAGAAGGTAAACATTCTCTCAGCATGGGATAAATTATTGGGAAAGGGTAAATTAAGGAGTTAGAGCAATTTGAAATGGGAATGCTTTAGCCTATCTTTATGCCAGTAATGGATATTACCTCATGGCAACACTTGAAATTTTCCTCAGCCTACTCGTAAGGGCTGGAATTTATCAATTCAAGCATTTCCATGACAACAATTAAATGTCTCCATCTGAGTTTCACATAGTTGCTTCTAGCTGAAGGTAATTTTTCTGGCTCTTTGTATGTATTTTAAAATTTTTTAAATGGCAAAAATTTCCAGGGGCATTTCTACTTTTTTTTTTTTTTTTTGGTTTTTTTTTGGTAAAACTACATTGCTTCAATAGTCAGTTGCCCAATTAAATGATTATATCCTTAATTACCCCCATGATTTGCAGGATTATGATTTTAAAAATTAAGTTAGGCAGGAAAATTATGTAACTTGCCCTACCATCTTTCAGAAATTAGATCCTTTCTTAAAAAAAAAATCCTACCATTTTTTCTCACAGTGATTGAATTACTTGTATATCCTTTTTGGTTTAAAACACACTATTCAATTTCTTTCAGGCCATTGATTCAATAATCATCCTCTATATAGGTATGACTCAGCTAAAATTATTATTATGACTTTTTGATAAAAATATCTTGCTTTCATTTTGAGAATTAGATTGGTATGTAAGTGTCTTTCTTTCCTGTGAGTGAAATTTATTGCTGTTATGTTACCATTTTATTTGGATATTTCTAGATATAACTTAATGATTCTATGGTAGTTGGACTTTTCTTCCCTTTGGATTGACACCTGTTCTGTGCCTTTCCCTTTCTGTACTTTTTTCTGCTCATGACTCAGATGGTACCTCTGGTTTATCTTTAGGAGAAGACAAGTAGTTTTCAGGTGTGATTCACATTTCTTTTGTCCTGTGATAGGGAGTGCAGAAATGATTATTTAAGGAAGAAGTGTGTAACAAATGAAAACTAGAGGTTGAGATGAATGAGCTGTTTTTCAAAGTGCCTTCAGAGTACTAGTATCAGGGCCAGAGCCCAACTTCCTCCTCTCTGGTTTCAGATTTAAGATTTGTTTATTGGCTCTGTTGTCTCTCATCATTGACCAGTCTCTGAGGCAAAACAATGGCTGAGAAATAACAGGAAGCTAGTTTAGATCTTCTGGGACAGATTTGGCCCTGGGAACTCTATGTCCTTCCCCTAGATGTTGACAGTTCATTGGCACTCTGAAGGAAAGGCATCAGAATTTTTTATCACTCAACCATTAATTAATACATCAATTTGCATTACTGTTTACTATGCCAGATACTGTGGATATGCAGAGGTAATGACAAATAACAGCTTCCATTTATTGAGCAAATTCTTTTCTGGGAACTTTTCATATCCTCTTTCTAATCCACACAACCATCTTTCAAGAGAGGAGTTGTCCCCTTTTGCAGATGGGTAAACTGAGACACGGAGAGATGAAGTGACTCGTCCAAAGTTACACAATAAGTAAATGGCTGAATTGAGATTTTTAACTCCTGTCTAACTCTTCTATTCTCTATTATATCACATATTCTGCTTATTAACTCTTTCTTCCAAGAATAAGACTTTGTCTCTGCCTTTAAAAGATTTACAAGTACATAAAAGATTATATATTGGATGGCTCCATTTATATGAAATGTGCAGAATAGGCAAATCTATAGAGACAAAAAGGAAAATTAAGGTTTTCCTAGGGCTGAGGGTGAGGGAGTACAGAGTGACTGCTAATGGTATACTGTTCCTTTTGCAGTAATGAAAATGTTCTAAAATTGTTTGTGGTAACAGCTGCACAACTCTGTGACTATACTAAAAAACATTCAGTTGCACACTTCAAATGGGTGAATTGTATGATCTGTGAATTAATCTCAATAAAAGCTATTATGTTTTATAAGGTTAACTACATAGTATAGAAGACAGATTTATAAACAGCTAACGTGATACCAGGCAATGGGAAACAATACGAATATTGCAGTCTGGAAACTCAGGGGAAGATGCAGTTGGTAGGTCCAGGGGGCTGGAAGATAGCTTTATGAAGTAGATGCATTGGAACTGAATCTGAGAGCAAAATTAGAATGTTAGCAGGCAGCTGGGAGTGAGGCTGAGAAGACAACACAGGCAAAGTTACAGGCAGGTGCAAGGACTGGGCTCTGGGAGAGTGGTAAATCATAGCAAGTCATCCAGTTGGAAGTCTGAATGGTAAGTGGGGGAAACAGAAAGAAATGAGATTGGAAAGGGGTCTATTTGGAGGGCCTCGAATACGATGCTAAAAAGTTAGGCTGTACTCTGTACACTATAAACTTTTTTATGGTGGGAGGGAGTATATTTTATTTTTTAAAACAGTTCAATTTATTGGGATACAACTGACAACATTACATGTATTTATAGTGTACCAATTGATGATTTGACATTCATATACTAGATGAAATGATTACCACACATCCATTGCCTCGCATAGTGACTATTTTTTATTTGAGTGTGATAAGAATGCTTAAGGTCTATTCTTTAGCAAATTTCAAGTGCATAATGCAGTATTATTAACTACAGGCACTGTGCTGAATTTAGATATCCAGACTAATACGTGGAGGCTTATACTCTTTGACTGGCACCTCCCTATCTCCTCTACTTCCAAAGCCCTGGAAACTCACCATTCTAGAGAGAGTGTATTTTAAAATTGGATCTGAGTTGAGATTTTTCTACCTCAGATTTCTACCTTCAGCAGGCAAACACCATAGATTAAACTAAATTATTGTTGCAAATTTGATTTTTCCTAATTTTGTTTTAATATGTATAGTGTATAAGTATAAATTTCTTTTGGTTTCATAGTTGTATAAGTGTTTAAAGTATAAGGAATTTATACCTAGTTGTATGCTTTTATCAAAAAATAAATAATATGGATTATTTTAAAAATTTCAATGTAAAAGGAGTTCATAATTTAAATAAGTGAGAAATATAGTTCAGGAGGTAAAATATTAATCAGTGCCTCTTTCAAACTTGACCTGGGGACCCCCATTCTCTACCAGGAGACATTCCTCTGGGTGTCCTATTCTGCAGACCTGAGAATCTGTACCTAAATCTCAGTACCACTACATTATAGTAGAATTTTTATACAAAATAAGAATATCATAGCTTGCTAATACAAACACAAAAGCAGGAAAATCTGACCTGCTAAGAATTGAAAATTTAGATAGTTGAACCATTTTGAATAATCACTAGGCATGATCTTAATGTAGGACAGAACCTTTGATATGGGTTTTATTTGATGACCTCAAACTTTCTTTAGAAGTAGTACTGCTCAGGGGCACCTGGATGGCTCAGTCGGTTAAGTGTCCACCTTTGGCTCAGGTCATGATCTCACGGTTCAAGGGTTCAAGCTCTGCCTCAGGCTCTGTGCTGACAGCTAGCTCAAGGCCTGGAGCCACTTTCAGATTCTGTGTCTCCCTCTCTCTCTGACCCTCCCCTGCTCATGCTGTCTCTCTGTCTCCTTCTCTCTCAGAAATAAATAAAACATTAAAAAAAAAATTTTTTTAAGTAGTATTGCTCTAATCACTGCTATGGGTAGCATGGGAAATGAATGGACAAATATCCAACAACTTTTACCCCTTGTCTACTCATTTAACATTCTGACAGACTGATTTGACAAAAACGGATTGGCTGATTATTTAACCCTCAAAAGAATGAGAGAGAGAGAGAGAGAATGGAAGAAAGAAAATGGAAGAAAGGAAGGAAGGACAGAAAGAAAAGGAAAGAAGGAAATAAAGGAAGGAAGGAAAAAAAGAAAGAGAAAGTTTCACAGTATTTTAACTCACAGGCATTGGGAAGTAGTAGTCTTTTTTCCTTTGTTTCATAGAGACAACAATTGACATGACCTTGAATATAAGCTCAGGGTCCATTTTCTGATAAAAAAGATATAGACATTTTGAAAGTTAAAAAAAAAAACAAGTATTTCCCCCATCTCCTTCTGATGTTTCCACTCTGAACTGTTGTGTCATGATGTCTTTCAAAATAATGCAGGAAGAAGCAAAGTTAGTATATTTTGTCAAAAGAAGACCTTGTTAAAATTTGAAAATTTCTAGATAGCTATGTTTTTATGATTCTTTATAACTTAAAAATTAAAGCATTAAAGAATTCAAATGTTTATATGTTTCCTATTATCAACATTTAAATTAAAAGGTCATCACAAATTCAGTAACTAAGTGGGTAAAAGGCATGGGAGGAAGAGGTATTTTATAATTACTTAAGTTTTTACCCACCCCCCAAATTAGGTTTGTTATCCATACTCATTTCACTTGTTCCTCTTTTATTTTTATTGGTATATCTGACTGCCTTTTTGTTACTCTTTACCTCCCTCATTTTCTATCTGCCTTTCTCCTTTTCCTTGTCTTCTCTATTTATTGCTCGCTCGCTCTCTCTCTCTCTCTCCCTCCCTTTTTTGCCTCCTCCTCACTCCCTTTTCCCCCTTTTTCCCCTTACTGGACCATACTTGGGACTAAAGGATAATTTATAAGAGTAATTTAGAACATATTTTTGTATTGAGGATGATATGATATTATTATTCTCTTAAAATGTGATGATTAAACTTTTTATATTTTTTCCTAAGAAAGCAAATCAATTACTTACTTTTCTTTTATGTATAGCCATTTATGAGAATGTTGGACTTGAGTGTAAGGGGTGATGGAATCAGGTATGTGCAGGAATAGTCCCAGCATGCACTCATTGTAATTTTCTTTAGCTAAGAGAATTCTTTGAGGCTCTTAGTCCCCATACCAAGGTGTTTTCTTTGCCTTCTTCTTCCTCCCGTCTGTGGTCCTAGCATGTAGTGCTCACCTGCAGTTAGATTATATGAATTTAGTGTGAGTTTTGTTTGCACATATAAACTGGTTCTTTTTTTTCTAATTGCAACATCAGTGTGCATATCTTGGCCTAACTACTCCTGCATTGGAGAAATAATTAGAAACCGACAGCAGTGTTTGGGCACTCCTTTCTGATATTTCAGCAACATTGCTGAGAAGTGGAAGCAGAGATTCCTCAATGTCTCATAATAATAATAACCTTCCTTTTTCTTCTAGGACTCCTAGATGACCCTTCCCTTGCTTCTTAATCATTTGAGACCTCAAATTGCCTCACCGACACATTCTTATTAAAACTCTTGCCCATATAGGAAGTGAAATTATTATTTCTACTTATTCAGACTGAAGAACAGGAAGTGAAATAATTATTGTGGTTATTGAGCAAATCATCTTGGAAGCCAGGAATGGTTCTCAGTAGTATTCTAGGACACTTGACCATTTAGTATCTAAAGGAGGCAAAATGAGCATGTGTATGTAATTATTATCCTTCCAGTGAATTCTCTAAATGAAATTTTCTAATATCTTATGCCCATGCTAATCACACATTTATAGCTACAAGTACTAGGTTTTATGATACTTTTCCAGGGACATTTCTGCTAAAAGATGGAGTCAGATTTTGTTATAAAAATATAATGATGTGGTGCCTGGGTGGGTCAGGTGGTTAAGCATCCAACTCTTGGTTTCAGCTCAGGTCATGATCTCATGATTGGAGGATTAAGCCCCATGTAGGTTCCATACTGCGTGTGGAGCCTACTTAAGATTCTTTCTCTCTCCCTCTCTCTGTGCCTCTCTCCCCTGCTTACACGCTCTCCGCTCTTTCTCAAAAAAAAAATTATATATGTGTGTCTATGTGTGTGTGTGTATACACACACCCATACATATATATATAATGAAAAGTATAGATAGTATAACTAACTGGAAATAACTAATCATTTCATTAATGAGTGACTTAAAAGAGATAAGAATGTGTGGGATTTCTATGTAGGTTTGGAGGAATGTTCTCGAAATCTATGAAGCTAGATATTTTTTTTTGTTAAAAATAAATTTATTTTGGAAGAGCTTATTTATGTCAGTGGAAAAGTCAGAGTCCAGGTAATCAGTATTATCAATAGTTTTATTTGATAAAAATGAATATTGGTTTTATGGAGAGAGGATGTCAAGTTAGTAATCTCCCATGGAAACATTCCCCACTTTCTATTATACATCAATAAAGAGCAGAATTGATACAAAAAAATACCAAACACTAATAATATACTCATATTGTTAACACCTTGTGAGAAACATATTTCTTTTATTTCTTTCCCACTGTCAGGCTCAAAGATTGAGGGCCTATTGCTGTGAGGACACTGGTTTTCTAGTTTAGTCAGAATATCCCCACCCCACCTATCTAAGTAAATTGGACAGGTTTTTTTTGTTTGTTTTTAGTATTCAAACCTATTGGATATTAATCCTTTGAGGAAGAGAGCATCAGTTCTAAGGATGCTACTAGTTGGAGTTTCTGGTCCTTACTATCGTACCCTTCCTTCAAAAAGCCTCTGCTTCATTTGTTATGGTTTATTTCTCTTTTTACCTTCCATTAAGTGACTCCCTCTCATGCATTCTCATTCTAAATTCTAAGAAAGGAACTCATTTTGGGTGAGATGCCCATCTTTGTTTCAATTTGCTTAATTATTGGAGAAGAGGTAATTTGGTACAAATATAGCAGCAGGGGTTGAAGGTGGAAGGGCAATCACAAAGAAGGGGTGAGGATTCGGCAGATCCCCTGAAATGTGTTTCCTTCAGGACTGGGGTTTTCAATAATCCACTAATTAGAGACAAGGCATTGGTGTTTTATGAACGAGTCTATCTGAATTTAAAAGAGTCACAATAATTCAGAACCTAGGAAGACTGGAATTTGAGCAAGAGCTGTATGTCTAAATATGGTCTGCAGTTGTAAGCCAAAAATAACCTAACACTACTTGAGTAAGGAGTGACTGGTGGAGGTTCCACTTCCTGCAGTATGGCTGAGAATTTTCCAGAATTCATCCATAAATCCTCAGATTTAGGAAATATAATGAGTCCCATGCTAAAAAACATAGTACACAACATTATAGTGGGACTACAGAACACCAAAGATAAAGAAATTGTTAAAAGCAACTAGGGGGAAAAAATTAACAAATATATATATATAAATTATAAAAGATAACACTTAAAATGCTGTATATGTTTGGAATTTTAACTATGAATTCATTTCTTTAAAATATATAGGGGAAATCTAGGCTAGCTAATTCTTAGCTGAGTTTTGGTTATTTGTGTATTTCAGAGCATTTTTTCCATTTCATCCCAGTTGTAGAGTTTATAGGCATAAACTTGTTCCCAATTTTTCTTTTAATGACTATAGGATTTTTAGTAAGGATTTTTCACGCTTGATACTGGCAATTTATGTATTTTCTTTACCTTATAAGTCCAACTAGAATTTATTAATTTTATTAATTTTTTCAAAGAACTCAAGGTTTTTTGTTGTTGTTATTGCATTGATTTGTCTTTATTGTTTTTCTGTTTTCTACTTCATTAATTTTTGTTTGTATCCATTTTAATTCCTTTTTATCCCTATTTTGGTCTTAATATACTTTTTCTAGTTTCTTGAGGTGCAAACTTCAGTCATGAATTTTGAGCCTTTCTACTTTACTAATATAAGCATATTATACTATAAGCACTTTATGCAAATATATGATATACTCCTAAGCACACTCTTCAGCTGGATCCAACAGATTTTTAAATATTGTGTTTTCATTTTCACTCAGCCTAATTTCTAATTTCACTTATGATTTTTTCTTTGACTTACGGGTTATTTAAAAGTATGTTGTTTAGCTGCCAAATACATGGAGGTTTTCTGAATATATTTTTGTTATTGATTTTTAATTTAATTCCATTAAAGTTAGAGTACATACATTACATTATTTCGGTCTTTTTAAATTTATTAAGACTTGTTTATTTGTCCATAGTATGGTCTAATCTGGTATTGTGGTTTGACTTTTGTCTCCCCAAAAGATAGTTCAGGTCTTAACCCTGGTGTCTCTTGAATGTGACCTTATTTGAAAAGAGGGTCTTTGCAGATCTAATGAGGTCATCCTGAATTAAGATGCCTATCTTTCAGTGTCTGTGAGAGAATACATTTCTGTCATTTTAAGTTACCTAGTTAGTATACATAAAATAGTATTTTATTATGGTAACTCTAGGAAACTAATACATCTGGTAAATGTTCCATGCACATTTGTAAAAGTGTATATGCAGCTGATATTAGATGGAGTTTTCTACAAGTATCAATTGGCTCAGGTATGTTGATAGTGCTATTCAAGTAGCTCACATATTTAATGATTTTTCTGCCCACCTCTGTCAGTTATTGAGGGAGCAGTACTGAAATCTGTGACTACCACAGTGGATTTGTCTATTTCTTTTTCCAGTATTATTTTTGCTTCATATATTTTGAACTTCTGTTAATAGGTACAAACACATTTAGAATTGTTATGCCCTCTTGATGAATTGCTTCTCTATCATTATAAAATGACCCTCTTTATCCCTGCTTATATTTTTCCTTTGAAATCTACATTGAATAATATTAATACAACCACTCCAGATTTCTTTTAATTAGTGTTAGCATGGACTATCTTTTTAATCCTTTTACTTTTAACCTATCTGCTTTTTCATATTTAAAATGGGTTTGTTATTGGAAGCATATAGTAGTTTTTTTTATATCTGATCTGACAATGTCTGCTTTTTATTTGATGTGGCTAGGCCACATATATATATAATTGGTGCTATTATTTAATTTAAATCTATGATTTTTCCTATTAATTTTTTATTTAAGATCATACTAAATTATAAATTTGAGAAAGCTGACAAATACCACAAATATCAGGAAATCCAGAAATAAGTAACATGTTTTTAATTGACTACCTAAATATATGTGGGTTGCATATCCTTTTTCCCTTTGTTTGATTCTTCATATGAGAGACTTTTATAATATTTTCAATAGAAATAATAGAAAGATAATCCTCCCTGTATTCTAGTGTGGTAATTAAAATTGTTTTTATTATTGATAATGTTTAAAAGTTTAGTTTTGTTTCAAAACTCATTATAAGAATAATCATATACATTTTTAGTATTATCAAATTTGGGAAAACCTTAGTAAAGTTTCGTTCATATATGATTTGTAAAATTTGGAGGAATTTCCCATAGACTAGCCTCTGTCTCCAAATAGTTCATGTCTTATTTCATTTTTTTTAATATTTTTTTTTTTATTTATTTCTAGGAGAGAGAGAGACAGTGTGAGCAGGGGAGGGTCAGAGAGAGAGGGAGTCACAGACTCTGAAACAGGCTCCAGGCTCTGAGCTGGCAGTCAGCACAGAGCCCGACGCGGGGCTCGAATCCACGAACTGCGAGATCATGACCTAAGCGAAAGTCGGACGCTTAACCAACTAAGCCACCCAGGCACCCCCATGTCTTATTTCATTTAGCATGGTGGCTTCTGGGTCCAACTATGTTTTTGCAAATGGTAGGATATCCTTCTTTAGGGCTGAATAATATTCCATTATATGCAGATACCAAAGTTTCTTTATTCATTAGTCTGCTGATGGACATTTGAGTTGTTTTTATATCTTGGCTATTATAAATAATGCTGTAGTGAACATGAGAATGCAGATGTTTCTTTAAGATCTTGATTTCAATTATTTTGGATACATATCCAGGAGTGGCATTGCTGGATTATATGGTAGTTCTATTTTTAATTTTTTGAGGACTCTCCATACTGTTTTTCATAGTTTCACCTTTTACCACTTCCTCATACAAGCCATTTACCAGGTTGACCTCCCGCCATTCTTTAAATATTGTGTACTTTAGAATCTCTGGGCTATAGCACAAGCACTAAACATCACAAGATCTTCTCTGAAACATCGTCTATAGATCTGCTTCTTATCCTTCTACTTTTCCATCACCGTCCAGCTCAGTGTCATTGTCACCCAATTTCATTCAGATATTCCTCTTTTGTGCTCTGATAGTATCCATTGCACACATCTCTCTACTTTTCTACATGCTTCTATTGTTCGTCTATGCCTTAATATATTTTCTACTATAGCCATTAATTATTTTTGCATTCAAACAAAATAGTAGAAATGTGAGAGAATGCCTATTGAGGGGATTGGTGAGTTGAGCAGCTGAAAAGAATGGAATAGAGAGATAATGTGAGAAACTGACAGATGATGGGTCGTGATACCAGTTCCCAGACCTTTCATGGTGAAGGGTTTAGGTGTTCATCTGGTAGAGATTGCAGGGAGGTAGAGTTCATCTTGATGTAAGAAAGATGGACAGAATTGTCTGAAGAATGAGTAGGCTACTGTATCAGGAGGAAGTGAACGAATCACTTTTGGGTCTAGTTAGAGAAATGTACTATCTGTTTCTGATAGAGTAATTTTTCTGTTCCAGAAAGGAAGTCAGCGTCTTCTTGAGGGTTGGGTAAGATGGCTTCTGAAGTATCTTACAACTTTTGGATTCCATTATTCTCTAAACAAACAAACAAACAAACAACCCAGCATCTCTTAAAACAACAAGTTACCACTACACATCTATTAGAGACACCAAAATTTTGAACACTGATAACACCAAATTCTGGCAAGGATTTGGAGCAACAGAAATTCTCATAGGTTGCTGATGGGAATATAAAATGGTACAACTTCGTAGCTACTTTGGTTCTTTCTTCATAAGAACATACTTTTACCATATAATCCAGCAACCTATAATCCAGCATATAATCTAGTGCTTCTTGGTATTCACCCATATGAGTTGCAAACTTAATGTCCATACAAATTCCTACACATGGATATTTAATCAACTTTATTCATAATTGCTCAAACTTGGAATCAACCAAGATTACATTTAGTAGATGAATGGATAAATAAACTATGGTATACCCATACAACAGTATATTATTCAGCACTAGAAAAGAAATAAGCTATCAACCCATGAAAAGACATGGAGGAACATTAAATGCACATTAATAAATGAAAGAACCCAACTTAAAAAGGCTACAAAGTATATGATAGCAACTATATGACATTATGGAAAAGATAAAACTATGGAAACCTAAAAAGATCAGCAGTTGGGGTGCCTGGGTGGCTCAGTCAGTTGAGGGTCTAGCTCTGGGTTTCAGCTCAGGTCATGATCTCATGGTTCATGAGTTAAAGCCCAAGATTGGGCTCTAGGCTGACAGTGCAGAGCCTGCTTGGGATTCTCTCTCCCCCTCTTTCTCTGCCCATCCCTTGCTCATGCTCTCTCTCTCTCTCTCTCTCTCAAAATAAATAAACTTTAAAAAATTAAAAAGCAAAAAAAGATCAGCGGTTGCCAGGGTTAGGGAATGAATAGACAGAGCAGTTTTTAGGGCAGTAAAAATACTATGATATTATAGTGATGAATACATGTCATTAGACATTTATCCAAATCTATAGAGTGTACAACACCAAGAGTGAATCCTAAGGTAAACTGTGGACTTTGGAGGATTGTGATTGGTCAGTGTAGGTTCATCCCTGGTAAAAAATGTGCTACTCTGGTAAGTGAAGTTGATAATGGAGGAGGTTATGTATGTGTGAGTGCAGGAGACATATGGCAAATCTCTGTACCTTCCTCTCAACTTTGTTATAAACCTAAAACTGCTCTTTAAAAAGTCTTTGAGCACCTGGATGGCTCAGTTGTTAAGCACCTGACTTTGGCTCAGGCCATGATCTCATGGTTCATGAGTTCAAGCCCCACATCTGGCTGCCTGCTATCAACACAGAGCCTTCTTTGGGTCTTCTGTCCCCCTCTATGCCCCTCCCCTATTCACGAGCATTCACATATTCTTTCTCAAAAATAAACAAACATTTTAAAAATTAAAATTAAAACGTCTTAAAAAATAAATAATGGCTTCTCTACATGAAATATTCTGAACACAGATTGACCAACATAGCACTCACTTGTCAGAGGGTTCCAGTATGGCCAGAGGAACACAGGCCCCTTTTAGAATTGAGATTTGAATTTATTTATTGGAAAAGTGTTTTCTAGAGCCTCCTTTCCTGCTTTCTATTGTTCACTATCTTCCTCATTATTGCCCTGTTCCTGATGGCCAATATCTAACAACATAATAGTAAAGGAGTGATGCCATATGTATCCTAAGACACTTGCCTTACTCTTCCTTGTGTTACATTCCTTTTTGTGCTTGAATTATCTACCCAATTATATTGTGAATTATGTCTTAACTTTTTGAAATGTTTATTTATTTGTTTTGAGAGAGAAAGAGAGGGAGAGCATGCATGCCAGGAGAGAGGGGTGCAAAGAGAGAGAGGCAGAGAGAGAGGGAGAGAGAGAGAATCCTAAGAAGACTCCACACTGTCAGCTCAGTCCCCAACACAGGGTTCAGACTCACAAACCATGAGATCATGACCTGAGTGGAGATCAAGAGTCAGAGGCTAATGGACTGAGCCACCCAGGAGCCCCTGATTTTGAATGATGTGTTAACTTTTTATTTATCTTCTGCAGTGTTTATACCTGTCCTTAGCAAGGATTCCAAAATTATTGTTAACCTGAATTGAATCTAAGCAACAGAATAAAACAGACCCAACTAATCCACTGTAAATATTGCAGTAATCTATCAGGGGAAAAAAAGAGCTATGGGGACCTCTGTATTCTCTGGCATAAGAAAGCATTTCCTGAAATGTGGCAAATTGTCAGTACTGGCAAAGTAAGAAGCTAGGTATGCCAGTTACAGGGTTAGAGGTGACTAATACCACTTAGAATTAAGAGCAACAACATAGGCTGAGGTCCCATGTACTGACTTAGCCTTAAGTGGCCCTCAGTAGAATCTGACAGGCAGAACCACACCATTGCCAACACACACACCCAACCTGGGGATCCAGGAAATATCACAAACCCAGGAATTCAGTCCATTGTTAATGTTGATCAGGAATCACATACAGAATGAGTTTAAAAATACTAGAATTCACAAAGCAAGTATGTTTCTGTCTCTTAGGCCTTTAAAAATGGAATTAACTGACAATGGGAAAGAAAGAAGCAACCAAATATTTTAAGAGGGGAGGGGAAGGCTCTGATTTGTCTTCTTTTCCTTACAGATTTTCTGTGGCTAGCAAAACTATTCTTACCAGTCCCTTGGTGTTGACAGCAAAATCGCACGGTATCTGCCAGGTAGCTGTTGATCTGTAAATCATCCACCTTTCCAAGATTTATTACATTTGTAAAGGCCCTAAGGGGCAGCATCCTTCTTGAAGCTGAAAATAATTGCTTATCTTTGTAAAGGCAGAGAGAGGCCTGAGGGAAAGAATAGTGGGAATAGAGCCTAGCAGCACTGGAAAAATGGGAGAGCAATGGTTGGAGAGGGGAAGAGCTTGCATTTTAGGGGCAAATTGACAGTTTGCAAAGTAACATTTTCTTCAAAAATCCAATTGAAAGCGTTCACAAGTCTGTACATCCAGTCCTGTTGATTGGTGTTCTGCAGCGACAGAGATGGGAGATGATGACAAGGCTATGTGAATCCTGGGTGGAGGAAAGGTGTTCCTGTGGTATGTCCCATGGGACCTTCTGCCTTCTCAGTGATGGCATCACCTGTTTGTGTGTGTGTGTGTGTGTGTGTGTGTGTGTGTGTGTGTGTTTGCTTCCAATCAAAAGCGAAGCTGAGAAATTTTCCTGACAGGCTGGAAGTTGTCACATGCATGGTCTATTAGATTTGATTTCTTTGTTCAGTGAAACATAAAGTCACTAGTCTACCAACAAACCGGAATACCTATCATATTCTCTCTTTCATACATACACTTGCTCTTACCCATGTTCATGCATGAGTACACATACATCCACCTTATTACTTTAGAATCAGGTCTCTCTCTCTATATATATAGTTATAGTTATGATGGAATTAATCTAATTCTTCTCTCCATCTCTCTCTTTTTCTAATATTTCCTAGATTAATGGCTAACTTACCACCCACATTTGGCATTTTCAGGGCCACCCTAATAGAACAAAGGCTTTTTACCATTAAGGATATTTGGGGGGAAATGTACCATCAGTTCTAAAGGAAATACGAAAAGGTCATTCCAAACAATTTTTTTGAGCAGGGATTAATTGCTTAAATCAGTGTGCAATAAACGACAGTTTTGTACAATGGCTAATTTGAAGGAGACAAGAGGCACCTGGAAATACAGAATTTGGTGTGCTTGATAAAAACAAGAACAGTCTCCTTCATTTATAATTATAGCTTGCGTTAAAGGTTTCTTCCTAATGTGGAGATGTTGCCAAGGCAATAGCTTGGCAATCTTCTACATGGCTGCTTTTCACATTAATCCACACAGGCTTCACAGATATTAATCTTTATAATGTACCTATGCAGTTCAGAAAGGCAAAATACAGTTTTTAGTCTGTTTTCCAGGGTAGGGAAAGAACATTAGAAGACCAGGCATTCTGCTCCCTTTTCTCCTTTCCCGGACATGCTTTCAGAACCTAGCCATGAATTTTGAAATGGCCTCAGTACCTCAGCCCAGGTCTATGAGGAAAAGAGAACAGGAGACCTTAAGGACATGCAATAAACCAGATTAAGGACACAGCTGATGGTCAGAGCTAGAAGTTCTGCTACTGAGACAAGGTGGAAACTGGGAGGCAGAAGCCCAAAATGAAGCAGAGCCAAAAGTCACACTTAGCAAAGTTCAGGGACAAAGCACAAGAAGGAACAAAAGAGAAATCAATCTTGAGCAAGAATATTATGAGATCAGCATTTAGAAGCTGTTCTCGTGACCATTATTGGTAGAGTTTCCTTAGCCCCCAACTTGGAACCACTCCTTCAGAAAGCATCTACTAGGGGTGGGCTTTGGGGATGCAATGAATCTTGGAATCAAGGTGGGCTGTTTAGATTTTCATCAGTCTTTCACTAGGAAGAGACAGAATAAAGACAAACTCTTTCTACCTAGGATGTATCTGGAGTTACAAAGCTCATCCAGGCAGAATTACTGAAGCAGGGCCAGGTCTGGGGCAGGGAGGGAAGGGGTGGTGACGGCAGTACATGAGCTACCTAGGGTGTCAGCCTTAAAGAGGTATTCACTCTTAGAGTCATACAAGTGCAGGTCACTGAGGCTCAGAGAGGGAAAGGGCCTCTCCCACCAAGGGCCTAGCAGCACTAGACCTGATACCTGATGGTCTGCTTCCCTTTGGGCCACGAGTCTATTCTGAATCAGTCTGTGGAGCTCATGAAGTTTCTTGAAGCAAAATATGTGATTAATATTTAGCTGCTCCCTGGTATTTAATAACGTAGGATGAATGAAAATTAAGTCCTAAATTAATGCAACAGAAAAATGTTAGCACCATAGTAAACATATTTTTCTCTTATCCTTTTGCTGGCCAGTAAGTTCCAAATACCTTCCCATGAGTAATTACTTCAAAAAGAACAGAGAGGAAGTTCCTGAGAGGCCCCAGTAAATGCTTGTTGGATGTAGATGATGAATTGGAACTGAGGACAGGGAGCATGAGACTTACATGAATTCCACAAAAACACTCAGTATCCTTTATTTTAGTTCCATCTGGTTGTTCAAATAACAAGCTTATTTTTTATACACTATTTTTTACACCATTTTATAGAAGGTGTAAGAGGTATCTGCATTAAGGGCCCACAAGCTTTTCCTCTGAAACGTTATTTAAATTGTTTTGGTTGACTCTGATCCCAGCCAAGGAAAGAACAAGAAAAAAACAGGAATAGTATGAAACTTTCCCCAACCATTTAAAAAGGATTTATTGGGTAATTTTGATTTGGGTTATGAATATCTCCCTCAAATCCATATTCTAAATCAAAATAGGAGTTTCTTCTGTTTTCCATTCAAGACATGATTTTTTTTTTCTTTTTTTCCACCAGGCTCCATAGACTGGGCTGTCTCCTCTGCTTCTGAGGCTATTATCCGTCAGCAGGATTTAGAGTTGCTGACAGTGTGTCTCGATAATTCACAAGAAATGGGGCCCATCCTGTGCTTCTTCTTTTCTCAGTTGGCTCAGAGAAGCAGACAGATTAAAACATAATTTTTGTCAATGAAATAAATCAAGAGGAATCAGAGACACCCTGGGAGGAACCACACTGAAGGAGTCAGCACCACTAAACATGACCCCAACAATGCACAAGTAGGAAGCCAGAAACACACCAGGATCTGTGGCTAACCCTTGAATCTCACTTGCCTGGTGACTGCCATGAAGTTAGGCCTCCAAAATGTGGAGTTCATTTATTCTGGCAGCTGAATGTACTGGCTTTCAAATTTCAAAGAAGGAAAAGCTATGGACAAAATAAAATTCTAAATTCACACACTCCCAATTTATGACCCATGGCATCAGTTTGCTAATTATGTTGGTAAAATGTGTTACTAGCAACTATTACATATACACTGTTTCCATACCTCTCTTCAAAAGATGTCTTTTATTTCTGAGTAGACTTAGATAACAAAGCAGCAAAGAGAAGACTGACTGGCTAAAACTTCCACTCCTCAGTGTCAAGGAGAAAAGAGCCTCATGGGGACATGCCGTTGCTTCATGTTTCTTTAATATTAAATGTAACAAGTTCTGTGTCAGGCTTAAATCCTCAGTCTGGCCTCATCCCAGAGGAGGCCCAGAGCCTGTCAGGACTTACAATGTCCTGACTTTGTTGATGGATTCTGTTCATTGAAATTCAGCAGCAGAGGAAGAAGGTGCCTCCTCTGTGCAGCCAGCTCCTCTCCCTAAGCAAACAGGACTGTGGCCCAAAGGCAATGTAAACCAGGATTTCCAAGGCCAAATTCAATACTCAGTTCTCTCCAAAACCAGTAATTAGACCCACACCAGAAGGAAGACACACCCGTCTAGATAAAGAATGTATTTATGTAGGTTCATACAGAAACCAAAGAAGGAAAAACAGGGTAGATGAGAAAACTCCTATCCTGGACCTGACAGCTGAGCCGAGAGGTGTTTCATGGAGCCTGGCTGACCACTTTCGCTTGCTTGCACATATGTGTAATGCCCTTTTAGAGTTTGGCATGCCTCAAGTTTTCAGCTTGATTTTGGCATTTGCCGTTTACATAGATTTTTCTTCCTTGTATTTTCCACATATTCATGCCATTTTTAAAAGGGTGTTTTGGATAGACTAGTCCTACCAATTGAGTAAAAAATTATAGCTCTGAGGAGTATTATTTTCAATAGGATCTTACAAACCTCACTATCTGGAAATCAGCTAACATCTGCTATATCCTTATATATCTAATAATGTCAGTGCACACATATATAGGTAGATAGTTCTACACATAAAATATTAAGAAAATATGTGTTTTTCTTTAGGTAACTTTATGTAACATCTAACCTCAGTTCCACTTGGCTTGGGCAATAAGTTAGCATCTAGTTTTTCCTCTAATTGGTAAATGCATATTATAAATGAGTTTAAAGAATATAATTTGTCCTTTTGTTTTCTTTAAAAATAATTTGAGATTGGAATAAATGCAGTGTGTATCAATGGAAGTACGTCCTTCTTCCCTTCCTTTCTTCCTCCCTCCCTTCCTTCCTTCCTTTCTTTCCTTCCTTCCTCCCTCCTTCCCTCTCTCCTTTTCTTTCTTTCTTTCTTTCTTTCTTTCTTTCTTTCTTTCTTTCTTTCTTTTCTTTCTTTTTTCTTTTCTTTTCTTTTCTTTTCTTTTCTTTTCTTTTCTTCTCTTTTCTTTCTCCAAATATCTGTTATATCTGTTATTCTCCAGATGACGTACAGAGAAAGAATGACCTTGAAGTGTCTGGTTGTGACTTCTCTAGACTTTTATATTCTGTCTTTGAGTTACAAGAAAAGAAAGAAAAAAGGAAAGAAAAAGAAAGAAAAACAAACAAACAAAAACACAGAAAAGAACTCCCAGTCTAACAGTGAAATTGCTCCCTCAAATAGCACTCTTTAGATTATCTTTGGTTATTTTGATAGGCATTATAATCAGTTTTAAAATCATTCATTCAAAATCCAACAGCTATTTGTTGAGAACCTACCTACTACATGCCAGAAAGGTAAGGTATCTGTCTTCATGATATTTAGTTTTAATTGAGGGAGATGTTTAATAAATGAGAGAACATTTTTAAAAAGCAAAATAATTTCAGGTAATGACACATGTTTATAATGAATCCTATGGTGACTTTCCAGATACCCCTTTAGGTCTAATGTTCTTAGACATTTCCATTGGGACTGCTGTCAGCAGGCAGCCCTCACTTCTCAGCTCCCTTTGAGAATTACCTTACCTCAAGAGTGTCACCTTACTTAAGGTTATGTTCCTTTTCTGGGGTAGTCCATATCCAGTAACTTGTTAACATAGAGGTATCATGGATGGTTACCCTATGTTACCTCAGAGCAACTCTAAAGGTCTATACCAGCTTACTGTAGGGTCACCTGAGGCTTTTGTTAATGCATCATATCCCAACTTCTTCCTCTGCCCAATCCTATTTCCTTCCCTCCATAGGCAAGAACCCAAGAGCACTCTCTAGTAGACTTCCAGCTTACTAATCTTTGCCTCAGCCTGCTTCTTGAGAGCCCTGACCTGCAATAGTTCATACCATCATGGGTCCAAGAAAACAGACACTAAATTAGAATTTGGGGTCTGCATCACCTACTATCTAGCTAGGAATAAAGACTCATGGTGGCAGAGATAAATGCTATGCACGCAACCAGTGGAGGTCTAACCAGCCAGCAGGAAAAGCCAGTGTTGAGTCCCCAGTACAGCATCAACCCTTCAGAATACCAGCCAGCCACTTGGTAGCAAGTTCACCACATTAGACCTCTTCCTACCTGGAAGGGACAGTATGTCATTTTTGACAGGGATAAAAATATCTGGGTTTGGGTTTGCCTTTCCTCCCATTGAGCTTCAGCCACCACCACTATTTGAGGGCCTACAGAATATTTAATCCATGGGTATGGGATACTTTATACACTGAATCAGAGTTAGGGACACACTTTAAAGAAAAGGGGATGCAGGAGTGGATACATGACTGTAAGGTTCACTGATCCTATCACATACTGAACCACCAGAGGCAACTGGCTTGGCAGAGCAGTGGATTGGTGTTTTCAAGGCACAGCTGAGGCAACAGCTTTGAGATGATATTTTGTGATGAGGTGGGAGGGGGCTAGTGTGTACTTTTAAATGAATTTTATATGGTGCTGCATTCCTAGTCAGTAGAATACATGGGTACAGAAGTTAAGGCTTGGAAGCAGGAATGACCTGCTTACCAAGTTACCTGCTTGGGAAATTTGTCCTCCTCTCTCTCCTTGTATCTCTGGGTCCCATAGGTTTAGTAGTTTTGATTTCCAAAGAGGAAATGCTTACATCACAATGCACAGAATGAGTACTATTAAAGTATAAGCTAATAGCTGGTTCCTGGGCATTTTGGGTTCTTTGTGCCAAGGGACCAACAGCCAGGAAGGAGGTGAATTTTGGTATCAGGAGATTGGATGGCTGTACAATGGAGGTAAGAAAGAATATATTTGGCACCTAAGTGATTTATTTAGAGACTCTTAGTATTCCTTTGCCCAATTTTGACTATAATAGGTAATTTCAAAAGCCAGAGAAAAACATAGTGACTAGGAGCTCATACCTCTCAGGGATAAAGGACTTGTCATGGCACCAGGTAAGACACCTGAACTTGTGGAGGTGCTAGGTGATTTGGGGGGAAATGTATAGCATTATGTATAATAATGGATAGGAAATAAGGCAATGAGCTTCATGTGTGAACCTAAGATAGGCTGCAGTAGCTGGGTCTGTATTTCATTCCACTAAAGCTCTTTAAGTTTTACCTGAATAAGAGAAACATCAGCATCCTAACAAAGCTGTTTTTGAATTGTGTATGGAACAGTGGATTTAGAGAGAGACTCTAGGGAACTTTGTGAGGTGCTACCCAGATCCTCATTTAACACACAAAAATACACAAACAAAACAAAACAAAAAGAAAACATACTTCCCAAGCTCTTTGGAATGTGGTACTTTTTCAGCTTTCTCTGGGAACTATCTCAGCTGAGGAGAACCATCTGTTTTCTTGGTGCTTTTGGTAGCCAGTAACTGGTTGATGTGGGGATATAAAAATGTCTCCACTCTTGCTGAAACTTGATCTGTCTCTAAAGGGACACTGCAGCTTCAGAACTCCCAGGGCTCCCTGTGGGGTTAGTTGAGACCTTTGCTGAGGCTGGACTTGTAGCCCAACTTTTCCTATTGTCCAAGCCTCATATTTTCCTTCCCTACTTTGGATATTGATCAAAAGAATCTCTAATAAGCTTCCTACAAGCAAAACCACTCCCCAGTCTCTGGTTCCTGGGGAATCCAACCTACAACTGTGTTATGTGTAATGGGATAAATTTCTGTATTAGGAGGTGGTGCTCTAGTTAAGATGGTCAGGTAAAGCTCCTCCAACCAGCTGATATTTGAGCTGATGTGTGAGTGTGAGAAAGGACACAGAAAGAATCAAAAGAGTAGCATTCCAGATGGGGACCCATGAATGCCTTGAAGTGAGAATGAGTTTCACATGTTCCAGAAGAAGAAGGAAGGTCAGTGTTAACTCAAGCATGGTTAATGAGAAAGAGGCTGGTACAAAGAGTGGCTGGATCATGGAATTTGAATTTTATTCTGAATTCAGTGAGGAATTATTAGAAGTAATTTTAACTTTAACATCACTTTAACTTCTGTGTAGTGAATGACTTGTAAGAGGCAAAGAGTAGAATAAGAAAGAATAGTGAATTATGAGACTGATAGTTACCCAGGAAAGAGATGGGGTGTTTTGGAAGAGGTAGTGACAGTGAAATATGGTTGACTTTTAACATATATTTTGAAGGGGACTCCAAAAGAAGTTGTGATGGATTGTATGCAGGACAATGAAAAGAAAATAAAGATTATGCTTAGGACTGGACTGACCAACTGGGGCTGAGTCACTACCAGAAAAGACTAGTAGAGAAGTATGTTTGGAAGAGGGAATTGAAAGTAACCCAAGGTGGTATATTGGTTTGATATAATTGTAAATCCACTTGTTTATGACAAAAATGAAGTATTAAGAGTGAAGTTGTTTTGCTGTAAGAGTGAGGTCACTGTGACAGAGTGTCATCATCTCATCTGTTGTCAGCAATAAGCAGTCAGTCATGGCTCAGCTGCCGAGGGGTGCCCCAAGGGGCTTATCAATAAAACCATGAAGAAGCAACTATGACAAGGGGACATTTGGACTATAAATACTGAGGGTTTGTGAGAACTATCTGAGAGGTGTTCATTAGCTCCTGCCAGTAAAGGCGACTCTTCCTTGCAGTGGTGAAGACCAAGGAGTGGCCCTCAGAGATCCTTTCGCTGCACAACACCAACACCTTGGCCCATGTTCCATAGCAACATGCTTTAGCAACAGGGGACTTTTGTGCTGGAAGCTGGACACCAGCTCTACTGTAAAGGGTACACCTCAACTAAACTTGTACTTTATTCCTTTCATCTTCCCTTGCCTGGAACAATATTGTGATTAATCCATCATTGGCTTGGAGCATGTTATTTCCTTATTGTCGTAATAAGGCATATTATCCTGTATGCTATTGGCTTATGGAACTCCCGCAGTGAACCTGTGTTAAATAAATTGCCGGTGAGGACAAACTTAGCCTCTGAGCATTAATTTGTCCCTGAAACAAAACACCTAAGGATGGTACAAAGTTCCTGGAAAGAAGAAACATATTCAAAGGTTAGATTACTTAATTAAGTAGTGAATTCAACTCTGTTAACATTTTCAGTCCCTGGGTGCCTCAGCTTCTTCATTTTCCATTCTTTCCTAAGCACCTATGAGATTTGGCAGACCTCAATCTGTAATTATCTGTAAACTGGTTCATATTTCTCAGAGATTCTGCATTTTCAGCAACCTCCCAGGTGACACTAATGCTGTGGACATTTTGAACAGCAAGGTTCCCGTGAAAATAACACCATTGGGTCAGACAGACCAGTTTCGAATTATTTCCCAGCCAATTATTACTTGTAGACTATTGGGGAAGTTTAAATTCTTTCAGAGCTCTAGTTTCTTGTAAAAACAGGAATAGTATACCTACCTCATAAAGTTTCAGGGAGAATTAAATGATGTCATGTCTCTAGAGCTTAAGGCAAGTAACCTAGTTCCTTACTCACAATAGAACTCACTAATTTAGTCTACCACCCACCCTCTCAAAACAGCTGCATATTCACAAATTGTATTAGAATTTTAAAAAATCACTATAAGACTTTGACATTCAGAGAATTAACACGTGCAGCTGTGACTTTGCTAAGTAATTCCACTGTTCCACATAATGTAATCACTTGAATCTTGCAGAGGTACACATTGGAATCCTGCACACTGAGAGGAGACGAGTTGACAGGAATGAGTCACTTCCTTCGGGTAGAGCCCATCCAAGGCCAGACATCCTCATCTCAGCGTGCCTTTATGGTTCTTAGTTCATCTTCCTGTGCACACACCTTCTGTGAAGCAAGAAAGTCTGTGTTTTATGGAAGTGCCCCTGCTAAACAAAGGAAAAAACGGGGGGTAAAAAAGAAACAGGCAACTACAACCAACTAGTGAATAGTATTGGCATGGAAGTGAAGAGAAAGGGAAGAAATCTAAGAAATAGATGATGCTTATACAGAGAAATAGATGTTTGGGATAAATTATGTGGAAGCTACATTGGCAGTGGCTTGGATCCATGCTATGAATATTTTTACCATGTGCTCTATTAGGAAATACGGAAAGGTAATTCACAAACTATTTCAATAAATTTTTCAGACAGAATTCATATTGTTAGCTTTATAAATGAGTCTAGTCTTTATTTATAGAATTATAAAGTTCTTAAGGGATCAATTAAAAGATTTTAGTGATACTTGACTGAATTTTACAGGAAAAATTCTATACTATAAATGGTATCTGTGATTTGGGGAATTTGTAAGTGTCTCAGGACATATATATTAAGAATGTCAGGGTCTGCTATGATTATTTTTACCACTACCACATAGTTCCTGTAAAATGCAAATTATTAACTACCAGGTTGGTAATCAAATCACATTGTAAAGAGAGAATTTGCTTCTTTAATTTCCTATTTTACAATAAGGCTATGGCATTTGGCTATAGAAAGTTGACACCATGAACACAGGGGTCCATACTACCGACTACACAGACAAATAAGACATAGGTCCTGCCCTCTTTTGAGAAAGGGAAATATTGGCTCCATGATGCAAATATAACCCTGAGAATTGGGAGGGTAAATTATCTTGGGGAAAGAACATTGGGATCTATGACTGGCAGAAAGCCACAATATTGGTGCATTTAAATAGTTGTTAATCCCCTGGTAATCTTCTAGTGAGAAAACATGGAGATATAATTTATTATGATACTAAAAGCACAGAGCTAGTGCTAAGAAGTCTGACATATCCCAGATGTGATCAGCAAACTTCAGCACTTTGATCTCTGTGAAGTCACTTAACTTTGATTGGATACTCCCTGTGGTAGGTAGGGCTAACATATCTAAAGATAGATATATTTCCATGAAAAGTGATTTTTAGAGTCACATCCATAGAAAATAGCAGGCTCATTTTCATAAGGCTCCGAGCAGTCTCAGCACTGTGTTCCTTTCATTTTTAACTTTGTAATCCTTGTAGGAACAATGATCCCACATTCCATTGTTGTCTGAAGAGTCTGAGTTGAATTCTGTGGACCAGTTAGGCTATGTTGCAAAAAGACTGGTATTTCCTGGGGCAGGTTAAGGGGAATCAACCACAAGATTGATTAGAATTCAGCTGGGCACTAATTTCTTCATATTATCTTCTGAAATCCTAATTTAAAATGCAAATACTCCAGGGAGAGTAATACATTAAAGAAGATTAAAGAGTAAAGCTATCAAGAGAGATGCCAAGGTCTATTACCATCCTATGACTAGTGAGTTCTACAGAATGTCACTTATTCTTAGAAATCTTTTCAGGACTTTTTAAGAATTCACTGGGAATTCTCACCAGCAGAGATTTCCTGGCCTCCTGAGAGGAAGTCCCATTGTTATTGCCCCACCAAGGTAGGGAGGGAAAGTATAGTATGGTATTCAAGTAGTCCTTTTTTTATGTTTATTTATTTTTGAGAGAGAGGGAGAGAATGAGTGGTGGAGGAACAGAGAGAGATGGAGACACACAGTCAGAAGCAGGCTCCAGGCTCTGAACTGTCAGCACAGAGCTTGACATGGACCGCAAGATCGTGACCTTAACCAAAGTCAAACACTTAACCAACTGAGCCACTGAGGTGCTCCTCAAGTAATCTTAATCAAAGGGGGGGAATAAACTTCTGTTGAGTGTCCCTCATAAACCTGGCTCTGTTCTATGTGCTTTGAATATACCATTTCATCAAATCTTTCTCCAGTGCCATTATGCCATTAATCACCATTTGATGGATGGGAAAACTGAGGCTATGGGAGGTTAAGTAACTGTAATGAGGAGCTAGTCAATAGAAGATCTTGGAGTTTAGCTTGACCTATCTCATTTCAAAGCTCATTAACTGAAGAAAAAGAGGAAGCTTATCCATGGAATTTGTTCTATAGCATTTTGGTTCTCTTCCTCACCACCCAGGTCTACTTGATTTTGACTTGTTTTACAGATGAATTAGGAGGGGCCTTCAAAGAAGAGATTTAGAGGTTGAAATGTGAAAACTATCATGAGACCTATTAGAGAGTAGGGCTGAAGTAGTGATGGAAGAAAGGCTATTTCTAATATTCTATTCTGAAGAAATGCCTCATTTCTTTATTTTTAGAATGTTAAAAAATTATCTATGACAAAGTTGCACATAATCTTACAATATGATCTGCACTCCCAGGTACTTACCTGAGTGAATTGAAAACTTATGTCCACATAAAAACATGCACACAAATGTTTATAGCAGCCTTATTCATAATCGCCTAAATTGGAAGCAACCAAGTTATAGTCAAGTAGGTGAATGGGTAAACAAATTGTGGAATATCCAAAAAATATTTGTCAACAGTCATTTTTTAAAAGTGCTATCAAGCCATGAAAATACACAGAAGGAACCTCGTGCATGCTGCAAGTGAAAGAAGCCAGTTTGAAAGGCTATATACTATATGATTCCAATTATATGACATCCTGAAAAAGGCAAAACTATAGAGAGTAAAAATATCAGAGGCTGCCAGAAGTTCAAGGTGGGGGACAGTGGAGGAAGAAGAAGGTGAACAGGTGGTACACAGGGCATTTTTAGGGTAGGGAGATTTTCTGTGTGATATTGTAGTGATGGATACATGACATTATGCATATGTCAAAACCCATAAAACTGTACACCAGGGTGAAGCCTAATGTAAACTGTGGGCTTTAGTTAATAATATTGTAGCAGTATTGCTTTGTCAATTGTACTACACCAATGCAAGATGGTAATATTGGGGAAATAGGGTGGAAGGATGGGTGACTTAGAAATGGAAATCTCTAGTACTTTCTGATCAATTTTTCTCTAAACCTAAAACTGCTCTAAAAAGTCTGTTTATTTAAAAAATTTATTCTAGAACTACTTCATTCTTCATGTCTTATTGAAGTTTAACATATATAGGTAGAGAGAAGAGGAAAGGGAAGAAAAAGAAAAAAATATGAAAATTACAAAAAGATACAGAAAATGAAATATATGCCAACAGAAAAAAACAGTTTAAAAATGTACAGAGGTGCCTGGGTATCTCTGACAGTTAAGCATCCAACTTCGGCTCAGGTCACTATCTCATGGTTCATGAGTTTGAGCCACGCATCGGGCTACGTGCTGACAGCTCAGAGACTGAAGTCTGCTTCGGATTCTGTGTCGCCCTCTCTCTCTACCCCTCACCTGCTCACACTCTGCCTCTCTCTCTCTCTCAAAAATAAATATACATTAACAAAATAAAAAAAATTTACAAAGCCATCCCACCCCCTCCATTTTCTTCTTCTTCTTCCCCTTCCCCAACCCTTTCCCTCCTCCTCTTTTTCCTTCTCCTTCTCAGTGGGGGTGGGGGTGGGGGGCATTGAGTGGGGGCATTCAGCAAGCTTAGAATGTGGAGTAAGATGACTGCATGGAATATTAAAAATCTATGCACTTTCCGGGGCGCCTGGGTGGCTCAGTGGGTTGAGCGTCCAACTCCGGCTCAGGTCATGATCTCACCGTTCATGGGTTTGAGCCCCGCGTCAGGCTCTGTGCTGACTGACCCCTCAGAGCCTGGAGCCTGTTTCAGACTCTGTGTCTCCCTCTCTCTCTGATCCTCCCCTGCTCAGGCTGTCTCTCTCTCTCCTCTCTCTCTCTGAAATAAATAAAACATTAAAAATTTTAAAAAATCTATGCACTTTCCCCAAAGGTAGGCATTTTACTTACGGCTGATGGAAGGCCAGGATGTCTAGAACAGTATATATTTATGAGACCATTAAGCTTGAGATGTTTAACTTCTGAGTGGTTGGGGGAAGAAGGTATTGAGTGTTGTGACACTCAAAAACTCATGGGCTGAATAATTGGGAACTTACTTTCAGCTTGAACTCTAAGAGTAAATAGGGCACTCGGGTTACTGGAAACCAACGGTAATGGCGACAAGGAGACCTTGAGAGAGGTGAAGGAGCTTAAAATGATGTGCCCTGAACAAAGATATATTTTTTTCTATTGAGTTATAACATACATGTATCTCCATTAATCTGAGGTGTGTAGTTTGTTGAATTTTCATTTATGAGCATACCTAAGGATCTCCAAGCCAAATCAAAATCAAATACTTCCAGTGTCTCAGAAAGCTTCCTTTTGCCTCCTTCTAGTCAATATCTATCTCTGTCCTTAGACTAATTACTCTGATTTGTATTACTAAAAACTTATTTTGTTTGCACACCTTGCATAAATAGAATCATGCTATATATATGTAGTTATTTGTGTCTAGCTTCTTTCACCCAACATTATGTCTGAGATTCATCCACATTGTTGCATATAATAGTGGTTTGTTCTTTTTAATTGCTACTTAGTATCCCATTGTGGGAAATACCATAGTTTATTTATTCTATTGTTGATGACTATTTGGGTTGTTTCCAGTGTTTTTCTTTAATGAATGAATTTGCTATGAACATTCTTGTATACATCTTTTGGTGAAAGTATGCATCCATTCCTCTTGAGTGTATGTATACCTCGGAGTGGAATTACTGTGTCATAGATACTGAAACAATTTTCCAAAGTGGTTATACAATTTTAATTTCTACGAGCGACATATGAAGATTCCTGTTGCCTCCCTTCATCACCAACTTTTGCTATTACCTTTTAAATGTTAGACATTCTGGTGTGTGTAGCGTGGTATTCATTCCGGTTTTAATTTATATTTGCCTACCTAATTAAAATGAGCATTTTTCCCCAAATCATTATTGCCCGTTTAGACATCCACATTTACCAAGTTCTTACCAAGTCTTTTGTCCATGTAGTTGGTTTGTCTGCCTTCATACTATTGACTTATAGTTACTTATATATTCTAAATTTGATCCCTTTGTCAGATACTTGTATTGGAAACATCTTCTCTCAGCCTATGATTTGCCTTTAAATTCTTTCTTGGTATCTTTTAATTAATAGAAGTTCTTAATTGTGATAAAATTTATTAATCTTTTGTTTTATAATTAGTGTTTTTTTTATTTTTTTTAATGTTTTATTTACTTCTAGGAGAGAGAGAGAGACAGCGTGAGCAGGGGTGGGTCAGAGAGAGTGGGAGTGACAGACTCTGAAACAGGCTCCAGGCTCTGAGCTGGCAGTCGGCACAGAGCCCGACGCTGGGCTCGAACCCACAAACCGCGAGATCACGACCTAAGCGAAAGTCGGACGCTTAAGCGACTAAGCCACCCAGGCGCCCCTATAATTAGTGTTTTTCTTGTATTGCTTAAATATAACCCTAAGTTCATAAATATATTACTCTTTTCTAACAACTTTACTTTTTTTTACTTTTAGCTCTTATAACCCACATGTAATTAACTTTTGTATATTCTATTCATCCCCTTCCTGCAGAAAGATATTCAATTAATTCAGCAAACTTTATTGAAAATTCTAATCCTTTGCTCCCTAAGTTACAGTAGTGCTTCTGTTGTAAATCAGATGATTGTACATGTATAGATTTTTTAATGTATTTTGCTTCATCACTTTGTCTATCTTTATGCCAGTAGTTATGAAAGCTTAGACCTTAATTATGAAGCTTTATAAAATGTATTTATATCTTGTCTTGGCTATTCTCAAAACTTTGCCTTTTCATATACATTTTAGAATCAGTTCTAATTAAACTCTTCTTTCTTTAAAAATTTCTAATTTTTATATTTAATTTTACTTTTAATCAATATTACTTATGTACGTAGTTTAAATATTACTTATGTACACAGGCTTTTAGTGAATAACAGTGGTCTCTTACTCTGCCTCTTTCTACCCCATTTCAATCCCATCTCAAAAAGCAGTCCCTCTCATCTTTTCGTTTTCTTCTGCTATTTCATTTCACATTTCTCAATAATATGCTTCTAGTTTTATTACTTGATTTTCAGCTTTAGATATTATCTACCAACTTCCTACTATGAAAGAAAATTTAGCTTTCAATTTTCTCAACATAATCTTTTTAGATTAGTATTCATTAATTACATTACTATTTTTCTATAACTATTATTCATAGCATTTTTATACCTTTTTGTTTTCCCTAGAATTAATAATCACCTTCTTTTCCTCATTTTTACATTTTATGTACTGTTTACTACCATTAACTCATACTTGAACTCTTTTCTAGAAATATAAATCCCCTCTGAATATATTCAATTACATCAGGTAACCTATTACATATATATTTTTTCTTGCAGATACCTCTCTTGTAATCTTCTATCCCCCCTCAAGTCTGGACTGACTGATCTCTAGACCTGCCATACAAGTGTTGCCAAAGAATCTTCTTTCATTACTGCTTTTGAGACTTCCTTTGCCTGTCTCCTATGTTGGACCTCTTGTTTTCTAGATCCCATATCTTCATCTTTCTTGGTTTCCTCCATTGTTTTGATGGAGCCTGCTAGGAAAGAGCTCATAGGAGATGTGTTTTTGAGAACTTGATGTCTTTATTCTAGCCTTGTATCTAGACCAGGTTGTTAGAGTGAAAATCATTTCCTTCAGGAGTTTGAAATATCACCCCATTATCTTCTAGATTCTGATGTTGCACTTAATTTGCAGTTGCTATAATAATATAATGTAATCCGTGTTAGTTTGATTCCTGACCCTTGTATGTTTTCCACTCTCTGGAAGATTTTATGATTTCCTTTTTGTCCTTCAGTGCCTGAAATTTCCTGACTAAAGGAATTGAAGTGGATCTTTGTTCATGTATTGTGCTGGGAGTTTTGTGGTTCCTCCATTTCCAAGATAATTTTTTAAGTGCTGACACATTTTCAAATACTTCTATAATAATTTCTATCCCTCTGTTCTATTTTTTCTCTTTCAAAATATTCCATTAAAGTGATCGGAGCTCTGGATCAATCCTCTAATTTTGTTATCTTTCTTTTTATTTTTTATCTCTTAAACTTTCTACCTGACTTAATATATAATATCTTCTATTCCTTCAATTAAAATGTTTATTTCTGATGTTTTCTCCTAACTCCCAAGAATTTGTTTTTGTTCAGTAAATGTTGCTTTTTTTATAGTCTTCTTGTTTGGAGGATGCTATATCTTTTTCATTTCTCTGAGGATTATGAGGATTAATTAAGTTTTTGTTTGTTTGTTTGAAGTTTTCTTGTTTTATCCAATCCCACTTTTCTGATTCTTTTTTGTTTGTTGGTTATGTTTTGGTCAGTGTCCTTTATATCACAGGTATTCCTCATACTCAGTGTTCTTATTGGCTGTGTGCTCATATTTTAGGTACCAAAAAAGGTGCTTATAAATTCCGAATGAGTGGATGGGTCAGTATAAAATAATTTGGCTGAGGAATTTTCTTAGAGGAATTCCAGCTGTCTGATAATATCAGTGTGTCTTTTTGCCAGCTTGCCTTCCCTAGAGATGGATCCTCCATTTTCATGCCCAGGGGTTATGAGTTCCCACCAGCTTCTGGGACCGAGTGGGAGAAGAAGCTGGGGTAGAGGTGGAAGAGATTCACCTCTCAGAAGTTTCAAAGTTGTTCTATTCTCCCTGGTTTCCAGAAAGTTATTTTGTATTATGTTGCAAGGTACGGCTGGGGTCTCTCTGGTTCAGTTTCCCCCAGAGAACAAATCTTTTGTTTTCTTTCACAGTGGGAGAAGAGGTGGTCATTTGGCTGAACGGGCTTCGGGGAGAGATCTGTGAGGTTTAATGTTCCTTGTTAGGATTATCCACTAAGCATCTGGCTTTCTTCCTCACTTGAACCCCCACTTTCAGAGGTAATTGATACCCTAATTACCAAGGCTTTTTGTAGCTTTAGAGCACGTGTCCGCTTATTTCTGAAGTTACCTTGAGGGTTTCCCACCTCAAACCACTTCCAGGCTTTTTCTAGTTTCCTAAGTTAGTAAACACTCATCCATTTGATTTTCAGCTTCCAACATTTTATTGTCATTTCTTTTTCTGTTCTCTTTACATTGTGGATGTATGTATCTTAATACCTTTACTGCCTTCTTAGTGAGGTTTCTAGCGAGAAAATAGTAAATACTTGTTCAGTCTACATTTTAACTAGAAGCTGGTTAGTCAATATTCAAAAATTTAAAGTTGGCTCTTGCCTGAAAACAGAGTGATCTGCTCTGGATCTCTCTGAAACAGAAGTAAGAATTGCTACTTTTTCTAATATTGTTCTAATAGCTGACTGATAAAGAAAAATGCCCCTTTTAGCATGTCCCTTTGGAGAATGTGATAGAATGCAATGGAGCCAAGATGGATCATTGTCAAAGGGACATTTGGGGGTTGGCTTTTCTGGTCATATTTAGGATAAAATGACCACAAAGAGGTGGCAACATTATAATGAAAAACTGCTGTTCTAGATTTGTTAGCTTGATTATTACAGGGCAAATACAAAAGAAACAACAGAATACAATCAGTATTGAATACATGGTCTTTATTTAGAAATGATTACTTCATTCATTTGTTGCAAAGATGAGAAAACTAATATGGAATATCAATGGAACATTCAGATTTTATTTACCAGAAGGTCTTCAAGCATGTGAGCATACTTTAAATGTTCTCTACTTACAGTTTGAGTCTTCATGGAATTATTTCCATATTTTGCAGAGAAATATCGCTTGTGTTGCCACAAGTCATAAATGGTGATGCTGGATATTCCAAAAAATACACAGGCTTGAGAAACCTGACACTAATTTGTGATAATGTTTTCTTTTTCCACTATGCTTTGTGCAGCTGGAAAATTAAGCTGCATTTTTCTTGGTAATTGAGGGAGCTTAGTAAAATGTTGCTCACGTGCCATCATTAGTGACTTGCACAGCCTTGTCTCAGATAACTGCTTTATTAGCTTCCATCATCATGAATGAAGATTTGTTTCGCATCAATAGGGGTCAGTCTTCCATTGGCAGATTTAGATGCTACTATGATCAATATTACACAGTCATAAAAATTACAAGATAGGAATAATATGTGGAAAGTGTGTTTGAGAGTAGTGAACTAATAGGGACGGATATAAGACTCCTTTAAGGGGACTTCAGAAACTTGAGATTTTTCAGACCATCAAAATACTTAGAGCATTTAAAGGTGTAGAATGTGGAGGGGCACCTCGGTGGCTTAGGTGGTTAAGTGTCTGACTTTGGCTCAGGTCATGATCTCACAGTTCATGAGTACAAGCCTCTTGTCGGACTCTGTGCTGACAGCCTAGAGCCTGGAGCCTGGAGCTCACGTTCTGTATTTCCCTCTCTCCTGCCCCACCCCCCATTCATACTCTGTCTCTCATAAATAAATGAGCATTAAAAAAACTTTTTTAAAAAAAGGTGTATATATGGAAAGTAGCTGAATGGGAGTTATTTCAGACACATGACCGTGTGTTAGGAGTTTGTGAGTAAAAAAAGAAAATGAATGGAATTATACTTAGTTAGAGGGAAGGAGATAGATATATGAAGAGTATTGAGTGAGTTGGGGAAATGCCTGGGCACCAAAGAGTGTCTTGAGTGTTATGAGTGTACAATGAACTTTTTTTAAAAAAAATGTATAGTGAACTTTTTAATGAATGACAACTAAAGTTGTAGCAAAAATCTGACAAAATGCTATAGAATATAGATTTTAGAGCTGATACAATGATTCTAGCTGATTTTATTTATTTTTTAAAATTTGTTTATAGTTTATTTGTTTTTGAGACAGAGAAAGACAGAGCATGAGCTGGGGGTGGGGGGGGCAGAGAGAGAGGGAGACACAGAATCTGAAACAGGCTTCAGGCTCTGAGCTGCCAGCACAGAACCTAACACAAGGCTCGAACCCACAAATCAGATCATGACCTGAGCCTAAGTCAGATGCTTAACCAACTGAGCCACCCAGGCTCCCCGATTCTAGCTGATTTTAAAGCTATGACCCATGTGGTGCTATTCCTAAGCAAAATGTCACATTTACAAAAGATAGCATAGACAATTAGAACTTTAATATGGTTCTCAAAAATATCTGAGGAAGTCCAAGTGTGTGATTCAAATCTTTTCCTACTAAAGTCCTTTTCTAATCTGGAGTACCCAGCTCCCAGGGGGTTATGTATACAGGTCTGCATATACATGTCTTTATTGAGCAAGGCATCTATTAAACAAGAGTAGAACCTGTTCTGAGCTATTATAAGTAGGGTTTTGAGAAAGATATTGGTATCAATATTGTTCAAGTAGCCTTCTAGATCAGAGAAGCCTGGACATCGTTTGCTATGAATCTAACTAACTTTCAGGGAAAAGTGAACCACCTATGTTCCTTGGCCTTCCCACAAATAGTTTGAGAATTCTATTGGTTGCCATGTCATATCGTATTTCTTTGTGATAGATGCTTTACAGACGTGACTAGATTGTTACTAAGAGAGCTGTTTTGACCCAAGTCCTCCTTGAGTTATTATCTGCTCAGGAGGAGCAGATGGAGGAGTTAAAGAGAAATACTTTTTGAAAGAACCATAAATCCCTGTTGTGTATGTCCATGTAAACCCCAATGCAGTGGGGGGAAAAATGGTCAGATTGTACTTCTTTTTATCAATAAGGTGCCTACTAGTTAGTGCTAATTTAATTGGTGAAATCTGCACTAAAGTGTGTGATTAGAAACATTCCTGTAAAAATCAGTACATTTCAAACAAATTAATTGATTTAAAAACTCAGCCTAAGTAAATGTTATCCTTGATAATTTATCATTGTGAGAAAACTTTAAGTTTGCTTCTCCCAACAGACTAAAGGACAGATCCATTTCACTTTTATATTAAAAAATATTTTTCCAAATCCAATCCCATAAAGTCATATGTGGTTAAAACAAAATTTGGATGAAAAATCCACATCAGATATTACCCTTTATTTTAATTTTTTACCCTTGAAAAATCTTAGAATAGATTTATGACTCTTTATAAAATCAAATCAGAAGAAAAAAGAACATATGAGGGGCGCCTGGGTGGCTTAGTTGGTTAAGCGTCCGACTTTCGCTTAGGTCATGATCTCGCGGTTCGTGGGTTTGAGCCCCGCGTCGGGCTCTGTGCTGACTGCCAGCTCAGAGCCTGGAGCCTGCTTCAGTCTGTGACTCCCTCTCTCTCTGACCCTCCCCTGCTCATGCTGTCTCTCTCTCTCTCCTAGAAATAAATAAAACATTAAAAAAAAAAAAAGAACATATGATATGCAAGCCTTTGCCTTAAGTCCTATGAGAAGAACAAAGACAGTTCCTGGCTTATTAAAATCTTGTAGAGGAAAATTGTTAAGGACTAAAAGTTTAACATCATAAGACATAATTAGTACTTTAAGACAACAATGGAAAAGAACATACAAGGCCACTTATCAATACAAGTCAGACATTAAAATTCCTTTGGGAATCAGTAATTTAGCTATTTGGCTAAAGAACAGGATTTTTGACAAACGGTACAGGAGACAAGGCTAGAAAGATAAACTGGGTGAAAATTATGGGCTTTAGATGCCAGAGTAAGGTTATAGAACTTGATTTTGTAGGGAAACCATGGAAAATTTTAATTCTAACCTTAAGTGCAGAAATGACAAAATCAGGGCAGCATGTTGGGGAGACAAGTGTCTCATTTATAAGCGGACTGGACAGAAAAACTTGAGATGCTGAGATGGACAAAAAGGCTAATGCTCCTCTTCAGACGATTTAGGTCACTCTTGGGTACAAGACGGACCTCCTACCACACAAAAGTTGATTTTGGGGTCTAGACTGATGGTGCCACCCACACGTTATGAGGGTATGAGAAAGGTTTGCTACTCACACAATGAGGTTTCTGGGGAGAGCAAACTCCCAAGCAGGTCTACAAGTGGCTTGAGGGAACACAGGGGGTGACCAGCTTGAAATGTTACAGTGGTGGGAGTATATGAAGTGAGTGTTCCCTTCCATGTGCTGCGGCTTGCATGATTTGAACTTCCTGCTGGTGCCAAAGGAGGAAGCACCCAGACTTTCTTATCATCAGGTCCAAATATGGAGCAGAAGTGGAGGGGGCGGGGGGCGGGAATGATGTGGGCTTGAAAGCTGTCAACTATCAGAAATCAAAACTGGAGTCAGACTCTTTATTGCAGATGCATGGAGTGATCAGAGTGATAAAATGCTGAATGAGGGTGCTATGTTAATGTTATAAATGAACTCTAAGCCTCCGCCTGGTAGAACCCGCATTGTGGAGGCAAGTCTCTGGCAGAATGTATTTTAATAAGCCCGTGGTTATATAATATTCAGTTTACAGGCCCATTGAGGGCTTTTGGAATGTTGAAGAGGTCTCTGGGGCTTTGAAATAAATATCTCAGCAACCCTTGACCTTTTGTTCATTGCACTTAAAAATATGTAACATATTGGTTACGTTTTGGAGAAAGATTTTTTAAAAGATGCAAAGCTAAATGGAGATTGTATGCATCTGAGATCAGAACTGTAGATTCTATTGTTCAATAAATCAGTCAATTGTCAATGTGTGTGTGCAGTAAACATCATCTAGGAAACTTGTTTGAAAAGTCCATTACTGCCCTGAACCCCAGGAATTCTGGATGAAAGGTTCTGCGTGGATCTCAAGAATGTGCCTCATGGTAAATGTTCCTGACGCAGGAGTTTACATGCGTCATTTGAGAAACACTGCTTCACTGTGTGCCCACTGCTGCATCAGATATTTCCAAGGCTTTGGGCAAAATCTAACACCATCCCAATCAATGAGAATTTGACTCCTCTGCTGGCTCTTTCCTTCCCAACCCATCTTTTAAACTTCTGGACCTATGAGGTTTGTAAAAGCAAAAATAAAAACCCTAACTTCGATTCTGTTTAGTTACTATTCAGGATTTAGCAGTGCTTGAGTCTTTAACTATGACAAAGAGCTTTCTGTGCTATTTCGAATTTAATGTTTAAAGTCAACTAATTACCACCCTTTAGTGTAGAATATTTAGGCTCAGTAAGATTAAGCCACTCACCTAAGTAATACAGCCACTAAGTGGAAAAGCAAGGTTTCAAATCTAGTTTTGTCTAAATCAAACTTGTATTAGGAGCCATGACATTCTGTAACTAGAGGAGCCTGGGGCTTTGCAGCCTCACTCTGAGTGATGATGGGGATCCCCTAGCACTCAGGGGAAAAACTAGGCAGCTGCCCGTTTCGTTTTCTTACATATTGACAGTAGAAGAAAAAAAAAATGTTGGTTTGATATCATAAGAGTCTGTCTCCCAGAATAGAACCTTCTTCATTGTCTGGCATCTCAGCCCTTCCATGGGCTTCTGGAAGACCTAAGGTTTATAGGTGGCTTCCCTGTAAACACAATTTATATGGTTTAGAATAGAAATTTCCAGGCATTTTTAAGAGACTGTGAGACTCTAGAGTGGTTGGAGGAGAGTGAATTGGGGAGAGGGGACATGACTTGGGACTAGAGAGCTATGTAGGGCTCTCTAGATCATACAGGGCTTTTGAGGTCATGGTCATAAATTTAGTTTTTATTCTCAGTACAGGGAGTTAGCGGTCACATTTTATGTCTTAAAAATAGCCTTTTGCTGGCTGTGTAAAGAATGGATGAGAGGGAACAGAGTTGAACTGGGGAGATGGGCAAACAAAACTCCATTTGGTTAAGATCATTAGTAACCTGTTTAGCACTGAGGATTTGGGGGGGAGGTAAAGAAGATGGATTATGGGCATACCCAGAAGACCGTTTCTAATTAAATATTCCAATAAAAATGTTTCTTCTCTTACATCTCTCCCTTTGATCTTGGTTGCCTCTCTTCCCCTCTTGTGCTTAGGATTTTTGCCTCCTGTCTTCCCTTTCCTGAATATTTGTGGGCCTCTCTCCCTCTGTGTCTATCTTCACCCCCTTCTTATGCAGAGTAGTGTCACCCCTGTCCTGCTATCTGCAGTTACAATCTGTGTGACTGCTTTAGTGAGCAGGCTGGATGCTAGGGTATAATCCAGAAATGACTTTTGCTCTTCTTGACATTCTATTCACATGCTGTGGCATCTCCTTCCTTTCCTATGTCGATGACAACCACAGATTCCTAATAAAGTAATAAGATTGGATTCTCTCAGCAATGGTGCAGATCTACCAGGACTAATGAAAAATCATGATATGGAAAGAAGAACAGAGGGGTAGAGGCCACTGAACACCACTCAAAAATAAGGGACTAGTGGGAAACTAGAAAGACAAAATTCCTTCTGCAAATGAAACTGACTAAGCAGAGGAGATTCCTACAAAAGTATGCACTGCTCAGCTTCAACAGCTAGGATTGGGGATGTAAATGCTTCCTTATTAATGAGCTTGACCTTTGTGTGTGTGTGTGTGTGTATATATATATATATATATACACACACACACACACACACACATCACTTAAGGGTATTGATCTGCTAATGATTTTTGATTTGGGGAAAACCACTTTCATCATTTACTCTGTTTAGAGGACTTTAATTTCCTTCTCTTTTACATCCTACTTCCCTGCATCCGTGGGTTTCAGATCTCTTAGGATGAATAAATGAAGAAAAGAGCTTAATGGTGAACAAGATTTCCTGCAGATCTCTGAGCAGATTGCTCCCTCTCACTGAAGATGATTCAGAAAACAGGCTGGGCAGTGAGCATCACTACAAGCTGACTGTCTGGGTCAGTAGTTCAGGATGAGAAAGGAGGCCAAGAGCTGTCTTTAAAGTATGGAGGCATATTCTTGGTCACTTATACACTCTCATGAGCTCTATCAAGTGAGATAGGTGCCAGTCTCAAGAGGAGGAAAAGTCTAAGGTGAGGCACAAGTGAGATTCTTGCAATACCAGCCAAACAATGTGATTCTGAAAATGTCATGAAATAACTTTGTTAACCATAGAGTGTTATATTAAATGTCACTGGATTTGCGTCTAATTTTATGAGCTGCTGGTTTACAAGATTTACAACCATTAACGTAGTTGAGCACTTAATTACATAATTGAATACATATAATGACAATTTTAGGTCATTGCTTAGAAATTATTGAAATGTATACTTTAGAGTAAGTGATGATTTCATGGCTAGGTTTCTGAGCCTTTCATAAGCATGGGTGTATTTGTATGGATAGTGTAATTTTAGTCTTGTTGTTTGTGAAGAACAAAGGGACTTGAAAAGAGTGCAAATTAGGAATTGTAATTATGGAGTTCTTAAAAAACTGACTTCAAAATGGAAATACCTTTTATTTTCATCTGATTTGAAAAATTTAAGACTATAAAAATGTCCAGTAATTCAGACAAGTGTAAGAAGAAAGCTAACAATCATCTATAATTCTATGGTAAAGAGATTACTCCTGATAACACACAAACATATGGAATAATGTATAAAATAAATCATGGGCATTTTTCCATTTTAATAAACATAAATCCTACATAATTTTTTGTAACTTATTTTATACTAATTTATAATTTATTTTATAATTTATTTTTTATAATTATAATTTTATAACTTATAATAATTTCAAACCTAAAGACCACCATTTTCTTTGTCTGGATTCCCTATGTTAACATTACCACTTTTACTATTCCATTTCTCTCTATCTCTATCTATGCACACACTCGCATACATATATATCTCCATCATCATTAATCTTTTTCTGAAGCATTTGAGGGAAAGTTGAAACATGATATTCCATCATTTCTAGACCCTCCAGGGTGTATTTTCCACTTCTACCCACAAAGAAGGAAACTTTCATGTGTTTCCATCATATAAGCTTCTGAATTAGAGAATTAATATTGATGCAACCACAGACCCCATTCTCATTTCTTTTTTTTGAATCTCCTTTTTTTGCCTGATGCAAGACCCAATTTGGAATTATATGTTGCATTTAGTGGTTATATCTCTTTCATTTCCTTCTCTCTAGAACATTTCCTCACTCTTTTCCTGTATTCTGTGGCCTTGACATTTTAAATTCTGTGTCTGTATTTAAATCTGTAGTCTTTCTGTATAATGTCCCTCAACCTAGGCCTTTTCAGTGATTCCTCCTGCCCAGACTCAGGCCATGCACTCTTGGCAGCAATACTTCAGGAATGTTCTAGCAGTGGTTTTCACAGGGCATCACACAGGAGACAGTATGTTGTAGACCCACCTACCACAGTAAGGTAAACCTTCATCATCCCATGTGGCAGGCAGACTACTGGCTCCCAAAGAACTCCTAGCCCTAACTCTAGTCGCTTATGAATATGTTGCCTTAAATGGCAAAAGGACTTCAAGATGGAAAGATTAGCCTGGTGGATAATCCAGGTGGTTCCAATCTAATCCTATAAATCCTTTATAAAGACCAGAGGCTTTGTTAAGACCAGAGAGAATCAGAGAGATGGCAGTGTGAGATATACTCAATCCACCATTGCTGGCTTTGAATATGGAGGAAAGAGGCTCTAAGCCAAAGAATGCAGGCAGCCTGTAAGAGCTGAGAAGGCAAAGAAATGGACTGACCCCTAGAGCTTCCAGAAAGGAACATAACCCAGTAACACCTTGATTTTAGCCTGGTGACACCTGTGTCAGACTTCTGACCTACAGAACTGTAAAGACAATAAATTAGTATTCTTTAAGCCATCAAGTTTGTAGTAATTTGTTACAGCAGCAACTGAAAGTGAATATATTTAGTTAAAATGTTATTCTTGGTTGAAAGCCACTGATTGGACTTATCTGAGTATAAGAGGGCATTATGAGAACACCATGGTTCTCACAGATTTGGTTTAAGGCTTGAGGACAATTAGCAATGGTCAGAAACCAAGGGAGCTCTGAAATGCCAAGAGATGGGGAAGGGAAAATAGTAACAGTTTCATTCTCTGACTTTACTCCACCAAACTTATGCAAAATGGAGAATGATACTTTTCCAAAGGATTAGGAAGGAGGCGGGGAGAGGGAAGAACAGATATGCATTTACCAATGGAAGTTGTTTAGATTTTATCCCAAAGACTTCACAGAGGTTCTGGAGGGCCTGAAGTGTTTTGTAACTTTACTCTGTAAAAATGAAGTTTTCTATCCACCTTCTCTCAAAATGTGTGTATTATAGTTTCCCAGTTTTTAAATGTAGCTTCTGAATTGTTTCTTGAACTCAAATTCCACATTAAAACTCCAGATCATTAGCAATCCTGATTCTTTTGAATTCTCCTACCTCTCTTCCTCCCTTTCCTTCTTCCTCGCCTTTCCTTTCTTCCTTCCTTCCTTCCTTCCTTCTTTCCTTCCTTCCTTCCGTCCATCCTTCTGTCCTTCCTTCCTTCATTTCTCACCTTTATTACTTTCTCTTTTTTTGGCTTTCTTACTTTTTTTTCTGATCTCTTCTCAGTCTTTATGAAAGATAATGCACATTCCTGGGAAGTTCCCCAAGAAGATTTTTCTGTCACATCTTGTACTGCTGCCTGAATCATCCCTTCCCCTTCTATGCCTGGGCAAACCTCACTTATCCTTCACCACCAAGGTTAATTCTCTAACATTTCTCTAAGTCCCCAGGGTGGATCACATTCTTCTTAAAGGCATTACTGTATCTTCCCTATTTCTCAGTAACTGTAGTGCTATGTTGACATTACTTTTCTCTCTTTCTCTTTTTTATTCTGTCACACCCTAAGCTTCTTTTTGGAAGTGACTTTCAGTAGCTTTGCATTATGTGTGGCCCATGGTTGACACTGATTGAGTGAATGAAAGAAACTGCCAAGGACCCTTTCTGAAATCTGCTAAGGTTGGTATATCCTCCTAGCAACCTTCATATGCAGTTCATTATATGAATTGTAAGATGTGTTTCATAGAAGAAGAAAATGTTTTCATTTATGTATACCCTGTTCCAAGCAACAGGTCTAAGCAAAGAGTCACAGAAAAGAAAGTGGGTGAGAGGGAGACAAATGATTCTGAAGTTGATTACATTTTTTCAATAGAATTACATTTTTGGGGGATTCTTCAAAGGGCAAATAGATTTAATATTCCCCCACCCCCTTTAAGAATCACTTCTGTAGGAACTAGGGTGACTGATATAAGTATGCTGCTAACCTCATATTTGTTGTGCTGTGGAGGTGTGGGAATAGGGACTGTGAGTTCCCATTCAGATTTTAATGTGGAACTGTTCCTTCTGAAGAATCTGAGCACAGGAACTCTTACAGATAAGGGCTTCAAGAAACACAGAGAAGAGTGGTCACAAGACCATCAAGAACTTCCAGAACAGAATTAACCTGTTAGTTGCACGACTGTTCATAGAAGTATAGAATACAATAAAATTGTAGAGATGGAAGGGACTGTCGCAAGTATTCACAACAGATGTCTAACCTGTCAGTTGTGATGGATCACTGACTGGCCTTCTGGCGGGGCTGCCATACTCCTCTCGCCTTGCTTTCCTGGCACCGCACAGGAGCCTCCAATGAATCGCTGTTTTCGAGGCTGGAGCAGCCAAGTCCTGCAGCGGTCCTGCTCCACACCAGCCTGACAGTAGATCCCAAAGATGAAAACAATGGAGCCCTAAGGACAGCCCATCCCTAGTCTTAAGATCATTTATTTGCATATTATTTATCCCTTGTTTTATTCCAAAAATTATTTCAGGTTTTATCTGAAAGCATATATACAATGCTGCACAATAACTGTACAGAAATAAGAAGAAGGATAACTGTACAGATATAAGATTTGGCTCTGAGCTTCCTACCTGCCAGACAAAATGAAACATAACTGATTACAATTTTAGAGTGTCTAAAAATGAAAACATACCACTCTTTCAGAGATGCATAGATCTTCCTGATACTGACAGCTGGCAGAAACATCTGTGACTTCTCAAGGAGATCAACATCCTCAACAATATTTCTGCAATAAATAGAATGGCAAGTTTGGAATGACTTCCTCTTGTTACTTCCCCATAGGCAAGCCAAAGGCACAATGCTGAAGTATAGTTTGTAAATGAGGGACAAAAGCAATCAAATGTAAAGCAATTTTGTTTCTCTTTAGCTCTTTTAGATTTAAGAGGAAGGAGGAGACTATGGCTTTACAGTAATCTTCCTTGAGCAATATTTCTTAAATATTTAAAAAAAAAACCTTTATTTTTAAAAAAATTCCAAAAGAATTCACAGTACATTTTGAACCCAATCTTCAGGTTACTGATAAGAGGAAGTTCCCTAAATATATTTAGAGAATAAACTGAGATAAGGACAGACTTGACTTCTCCTTATGAAATGTTAGGAATATTAAGGAGTCTGACCAGGGGGTGCCACCCAGGTGGCCTCACCTTCACACAGGGGTTGGGGAAAGGATGTCTCTTTAGACAGGGCCAAGATTTCCCCCCAGAAAGTAGTAAATTGTTTCACTTCACCATACAGACAGACGATCTAGAATTATTATGGAATAATACATGCCCACAGAATTTTTAGCATGGAAAATCTTACATTTAGGTGCTCTTAATCAACTGAAGTATCCATTAGAAAACCAAATTTAAACTCTAATTTAAAGAACTAACGTAAAACACCATTTAATACAAACTAATTAAAATTTAGAGTTTCTGCACTCAAAATGATGGATTTTGGAATGGTTGATGTTCATTTGTTCTTTCTGTTAGTAGGAACATTTGTCCGGTTTATGACAGTAAACTATGTCATCAATTCCCAGCTCTGATGGAATAGCTTGTGGAATACCTATGCTCCCATTGGAAATTTAGAAGTCATTAAAAAATTATTTTTGAAGTTATGCAAAAGCAACTAGGGCTTAAGGTGCTAAGATCCCAGAGAAAAGGGAAGAGCAGAAGGGTGCATTGACTTCAGCGTCTGCTTTTCTCCTTGGGTGTTTGCTGATTCTTGGTCTTGGAGCAAGAAACGGGAATCTGGGCAGAGAGCAATAGCCAAGAGGCAGATGATTAAGTGACTGAAAATAGTAACTCCTGAGGGAAATATAAATGTAGAGAGATAGCTATGCGAAGAAAAAACAGAGGCACATGAAAGTCACTAATTGTATATCAATGTTTAGCTACTGGGCTGACATATGTGTCCTGCTCTGGGCAGAGAAGTCGATCTCCCTTTCCCACAGGATTACTTTGCTGTCCCAACCCACTGCTGATGGATGACCCACAAGGGACTGCAACCTCTGCACTAAGATGCCCTCAGTATACACTTTGGAGGGGGGAAGTGGAGGAGAGGCTCACCACCCCCCCCCCACCTTCAAATCATCTGCTTAAAGCAGCCCAGACTGGGGATGCTACCACCATACCCTGTCCCAAGATGGTATGATTCTTCTGGTGTCCAGGCTCCAGAAGGGGCCACAGGGCAGCCAGAGTCCTGGGATAGAGCAGGAGCGGGAGGATGGGAGTGGCCTGAAGCACTACGGGCTGGGAGAGTGCCTACTTGCGGGAGATGAGTTGAGATGGGGCCTCTCTGCGGGCCAAAGTGCTCAGCTACTAGCTCTATTGTCGCATGAGACTTCATTTTAAAAATGCAAATTCAAAGAAAAAAATGAACAATTTCAAGATGACAACCACAGAAATTAAACCCCAGGCACAGGAATCGTGGGAGCATGGGGCTCCGTGAGGCATTGGTGGTCTGCTCATGAAGCTGGCCCTGTTTGGAAATGTGTTAAGGGTCATGGAGCCCAGGTATCATCTACTGTTTTGGTCCTTTCCTTGTACCAAGTTCTTTCCTGCTTCAGCCTTTGGGTTTTGATGCATTATACTTCCACCTTAAACACATTCTTTTTCTTGCTAGTGAAGAGCCAAAAATTAAGTCCTCCATTAAGAGCAACCTCGGGCTGCACGTAGCCCCAGTCCCAGTCCCAGGAAAAGCCTGAGACTGTTCAAGGCTAAGGCCATCTTCGGACCGCCCTCAGTTCAGCTAATCAAAAAACATTCCTATGGTCTGAGTCAAGGCTGGGAACTGCAGATACAAACTAGCCAATTTCTCACCACTTGCCTGAACCCCACGTGGGCCCTTTGAACTCACATCATAATTGGTCATTTTCAAAGGATTCTCAAAAGTCATGATTGGGTCTCACCAAAAGTAATGAACACCTCACAGATACTGAATGGTCAAAGCTGTTACCAAGGGTGCTGTACAATTGTAATTGGTGCTTATGTGATGATGCTACATGTACTGTAACACCCCCATCCCTTACTCCTTAAAAACCCTGTTCGCTATTGTTCTTCACTTCACCTTGCTGCCATGACACCGGTAGATGGGTGAGCCCCTGCTCAAGCTTGTAGTAAAGACCCTTTTGTATTTGCATCGGTGCCGGCTCCTTGGAGGTCTCAGGGACTCTCGACTAGGGCACAACACTAGCAATTAGCCTTAACAATTCCCCATGTCTGAAATCTTCCACAGGAAAAGTGGAATGAATGCACTGCTAGTTTTCAGGGACAGTGCATTGCTATATTTAATTTAAACAGCAGCAACAACAAAAACCATTTTGGTTGATTTTAACTGGGCTGGGTTAATTTTTGTGTCTATGATCCCCATAGTTTCTTTATTTTGATCATCAAAGTCACTATTTCATTCTCCAAGGGACTTCTTCTGACATACTAGTTTTCATGGTTTATTTTGAGTAGAAAATTAGAATCTCACACTGGTTTGCAAGTCTGGGTATCATGAATGAGAACATTGTAGGTTGAAGGTCCACTTGGAAAAATACATTTCAAACTCCTAAGGTGGGTATGATTGTTTCACTTGGTTGTTTTTATTTGTTCTCAAGATTTCTGATAAACAGTGGAACCCAAAACCAAATAATTCTATTAAAAGCATTTTGGGCTAAAGCCCCTCTTCTACAAACTTGCATAATATTCTTACTTGAATCTTGAAATGTATAATTTCTCATGGCACAGCTGAGACACTTTGTTTCCTGGCTCTAAAGCAAAATGTAATCTTAACATGTGTCCAGTACCTCTTAAAATATACTCTGACTCATCTCCCAAACTTCAGGACCCATATTCCTGCTGTAAATTTGATGTCCAAATACAAATTGAAGCCTCAGGGGATGTGAGCTCAGTTAGAGTTGAACCCTATTTATAATAAGCAATCTCCAGTTGTTTTCCTTATCTTTCTGAGAGATTTCTGGCTCATTCAAGAAAACTGGGTTGGAAATATTAGTGAGCCCAACAGTGCAGGCAATGGAATTGGGTTAAAAGAAGCCTTTGAGGAGAGAATGGACCCACTGAGGGCTAGCAAGATTAGACATGAAGCATATTGAACTGGTCAGAGCAGTTTTCTGCATGTTTAACCAATTGTAGAAGTCATCCTCTGTCTGCCAATTTCTCCCTGCTAAGAAGCTCCAAAACCACTTTGTTTCTCCTGTGAAGTGCATGGCTTGGGGGCAATGGCTGAAATGATATGGTATTGGGAGGTCATAGTGATAGGAGGAGAGAGGGGTTTTGAAAAGGCCGGTTGGTATGCCCCAATTCAGTACGGTGCTAAAGACTTTATTAACTTGCGAGAGATGACTGTTCAGTATACTGGTAGCTTGAATGTGGCCGTACAAATTGGTACATGCTACAAATAAGCCCCCTCATCCCACACACCAAGAGCTGGTTTACCAGTACAGCACTGTCTGATTTTAAGCTTCTACTACTTTCTAGACATTCTCTGTCTCCCTCTGGTTGCTTGTGGCACTTTCTTTGGCCCTTATCTCCAGCTATCATTAATATTTATGTACCTCCTTCAATTCCTGACTACATGGGTCATAATATCTAGCATAGAGTAGATACTTAACAAATGTCTGCTGTATCAGTGGACCCATAAAAGGTACACTCTTCACACTAACTTAAAATTAAGAAAAGGTACATCTTCACCAGCAGCATTTTTTTTTCATTCCTTCCTTCACTTTTTTAATGCTTAATATGCACCTAGCATGTAGCAATGTACTATGCCCTGTGGGATTTACCAAATAGTAAGGCATGCTCCTTTTCTTCAGGAAGCTCAGTTTTCTGGGGAAGACATATCTAAATAACCACACTACACTTATATCTCTATACAGATTTCCCCGCTATCTGAAAGTAAAGCCTTCCTATGAAACCTTTCCTAAGCCGAAATGGCATAAAGCAAAGAAGCAATGACCATTAATTTATATGAAACCATCTTTGAGCATTCTCACCTCCAAAAAAATAACCACTCTTAGGCTCTTCTGATACTTTTGTGGTAGGGTCCCCTCCCTAAGCGGGGAAAAACAATCTCAAGCCAACCTGGCTATATACGCTTACATATCCTTCACGACCTTGTAACATCAGACTGCATGTTTGTGTGTCACCTTATATAGAAGACAAAGAAATAGGAAATGTATAAAAAACTATGCCAAGTGGCGTTCAGGGCTCCATTCTGAACCCAAACTGAGCCGCGCTGGCAGGAATAAAGTTGCTTCCTGGAAAGAAAAGCCTGGGTGTCACGACTCTCTGTGCGAGAATTCTGCCACACCTTAGGACACATCTTGCTAACAGATGCACAGAATAAATTGAGATAAAGTGCAGATGCTCACAGACACACTCTAAAGCTATAACAGCTTGATACAAACCTGCTGAGTGTGGTTCCCGGGGAAGGAGCTTGGCGGGGCTGCTCCGAGTGCAGGCTGCCTCCATAAGTAAGGCCTTGCTGCAAAAAAAAATGCTGAATGCGACCTTCACTTTTTGCCTTTCTCCCCAAAAGTGAAATTCTTCTTTGGATTCTTTTGGGGGTATTGAAAACAGGTCCTAAGGTAGTCTTTTATAAAAGAGAAATAGCTGACACAAACTTTTGAAAAGCGAGGGATACCTGTATTAATAATAAAATATGAATAAAGATAGCATGTTCAATTTTAAGAATGAGTATGTTAAGAATATTAGTGTGTTTTTACAATGAGTGAGCTCACAATAATTTTCAACAACCTAAAACTTGAAACATTATAAATATCAGTAAGAGACTAATTCAATAAGTGATGAAATACCAATAAAATGGAAGAGTATGCAGCCACTAGAATTAGGTAAACTTATATATATTGATATGGAAAGAATTTCAAAGATGTATTTTCAAAAGAAAAAAATCACAGTGAGAATTTGCGTGCATACAATAATTCTTTTTACTAAAAGGATGTATATATATTGTATGTACACAAGAATGCTATATATATATGTGTGTGTGTGTGTGTGTGTATATATATATATATATATATACATGTGTGCGTGTGAAAGAAAATCCAAATCTCTTTAGAAGATATTGTGGAGAGGTAGAATTTTTGTAGTTTTGTTTTTACACATTTCAATTCTATGTTGTAAATTTCAATGGAGACTATGGGACATTTTTGCTTTCTTCTTCAAAATTTTCTATAATAACAAGTGCCTGTCCATTCAGGAAGTGTTCTTTGAATTGTGTCTCTTGGTTTCTCTTGTTGAGACTTTGGTTATTTTATTTCCCTACTCGTAGCGGTATTTGGGACTCTCCACCATGTGTACTTTGGTTTGTTTCTTGAGGTAGCCCTGGAAAAGAAAGCAGACAGACAACCACACAGGGAACAAAGGTACACAAACGCACAGACAAATACAACAAACACGCAAACTGAAAGGAAAAAAGAAAAAGAAAAAAAGGAAGGGACAAAAAGCAAAACAAAACAAAAAAAAAAATAAAGAGGAAGGAGGGAAGACAAATAACAAAAATAAAAATTAATAAAAAATTAAAAAAGAAGAAAAGAAAAGAAAAAAGAAAAAACCAAAAGACAAAGGACAGTCTAAAGACATAAAACCAGAATTCCCAGCTACAAATAAAGAGCCAGGTGTATGCAGTGCTGATGGAAGAACATATACAAAGAGAGAAATGACAGGGCAGGGAGGAAGCAAAATTGGAAATAAAATGACCAGTTAGAGAGACTAAGAGGCTTGATTCAGAGGGAGAAATTGTAGAATATGTTTAGAGGCGAGGAGAAAGAAATGAAGATATTACTCAGAGAAACTATATAGTCTGATTACTCCAGAGAGAGAGAGATAAGAAGGTAGTGGTGGAGGTGTAGCGTGTACATCTAGAGAATGGATTAAATGTGATTGTTTAAGCAAACCAGTGACCAGAGTGCCCCGACCCCCAGAGTGGGGGGTTACAAATGAGAAAAGGGAGAATATATCTGAATAGAAAGAATTATCTAGACTTAATCATGGCAGTGCATCCATGTTGGTCTTGCCCTGGGCTCAGGTAAAAAAAAAAAAAAAAAAAGCAGCTCTCTAGTGGGGATGGGAGTGGTTTGGTGTAGGCACTTGTTAGAATGAGCACTGGGTGTTATATGTAAACGAACTTGACAATAAACTATTTAAGAAAAAAATTTTTTCTATAATAAATAATTCCATAATATTCTTTAGAAAACTATTAGTATGTGTTTAAGTTTATATAACATTTGGTAATATTTATCAAAAATGCATCAAAAATATTTATTAAAAAACCCACCTACTGTTTGTTCCAGTATTTTGACTACCAGGCATGTAGTCTACCAATGTCTCCAAAGAAGAGCACAAAGTTTATATAAAAGGATGCTTGAAAAGTAAATAAATAAATAAATAAATAAATAAATAAATAAATAAATGTATGCTTGGTGCATCACTTATACTGATGAAAACCTGGGGGAAAATGCCCATCTGCAGGAGAGAGGTTAAACAAATCATGGTACATCTAAGCAATGGCATATCAGGCAGTGGTAAAAAATAATGAAATAAATAAATCTTGAAAAATGCTTATGGTTGCAAAGCAGTATATTATTCCTTCATTATAATAACAAAATGCATTCATACATGCAATGGAGTTACATCCAGTGAGGGGTTTGGTCTTGAAGCAAATTCTTGAAGCAACTATAGACAAACCCGCATCTGTGAACACTAGAGCCACACTCAGCGCTGTGAGATGTTCATCCTCCACAGGCCTGAAAACTTAACTCTCCCAACAGTCAACAAACTCATGGCTTACATCCCAAGCTCTCTCAGGACAGTGTGCTCATTGAGTGGGATAGTGGCACCTGAACTTCTCTGTTTACATTACTCTTTTTGTATATTTGTATCTGTTTCTATATGTTTTTATGTGCACATGAGTAAGTTATAATGCAACTCCAATACGTAAATATTTATAATTTGAAAATACCTAAAGGGCCACCCACCACAGTATTAACTGTTTGTTCTGAAGGGGAAAAGGTAGAGTAGAAGAAGGGAATATTTTTTCTTTGTGCCATTTATATCATTTGAATTTTTGAGTGTGTGTTATTTTATACTTAAAATATTGAAAACGAAAATGTTTTTTTTTTAATGTTTTATTTATTTCTAGGAGAGAGAGAGAAAGAGAGAGACAGTGTGAGCAGGGGAGGGTCAGAGAGAGAGGGAGTCACAGACTGAAACAGGCTCCAGGCTCTGAGCTGGCAGTCAGCCCAGAGCCCGACGCGGGGCTTGAACCCACGAACCGCGAGATCATGACCTGAGCAAAAGTCAGACGCTTAACCGACTAAGCCACCCAGGCGCCCCGAAAATGAAAATGTTTAAATTGGTATGGTTAACACAAATTCAAGGATGTGCGGGGGGGCATGAAGCAAGAAGAAAGTTTGGATTTGATCCTGTAGATAATGGGAATCACATGGAGATTTTGAACCTGAAGGGTGATGTGAGTCAGTCTGTATTTTTGGAAACATGACATATAGGTGGCACTGGCGAGAGGTAGACTGAATTTAATGGATTAGTTCTCTTCTGGTCTTTATATAATAAGAGCATTTATATAGTTTTGGGTAGAAATAACCTGCAATAGGAGTTCATAGGGTATGGTACTCAAGTGTTTACATGTCTATACAAGCAGACAGTTTAGACACTGAGTCTGTCCTTTCAGCTCTAACGTCATTCCCATCTTGCATCCTGCAAGCCCTTAAGTGTTCACAAGTGTCTTGGGAAGAGAGAAATTTAGTCTGCTTCTGAGTCATGTGGGTGGACCAACAGTGGTTAAGGTTAGAAGGTTCTTAGTAGAGGTTGGCCTTTGTGGAAGTACAGAAATGAAAGCTTCCTGTTCCTAAGGTAGTCAAGAATGTCAGGCAGCCATTTCCAAGTTGTCATTTGTGGATGGCTTGGGTTATACTCAGTGGCAATGACTTCCAGCCAACTGATCAGTTCCCTTTGAGTTATAATGATTTCAGTTCCTTCACCTGGTGATGTTCATATGGTACTAATCTCCTCTAGGACCGGTTCAGATAAAAATCACCATGTGAGTATACGGTGGATGAAAGCCCAGTGGGGTACCTGCCACTGGTTTTGAAGCACCTCATATGGAGTGAGGTGACCCAGAAACCCTCCAGAAGAAGAAGAGTCAGACAGGAAGGAGAAGCACCATTTGTATATGAATTTGACTCCAGAATTCTGTCTACTCTTGTTAGTAAACACTGAATGCTATCCAGGAACATGCAATGGGGCTGGGTGAGATCCTCTGTGTTGGCAGAGCCCTGTCCTGACCTCAACAAGCCTTTGAGGGAAGGTCGCTTCCTATCCATTGCTCAGTTGAGATATCATCAGCCTGTAATACATCTGAGGTCCACATTGATACCATTCATAAAGATTATTTCGTTGAATATATACCCAGCCAGTTTAAAGAACTGGATGTCCCAGGAAGGATGGGTTAAGACCAGTTCTAGTATTTTTCACATCACAGAAATTAGACAATCATCCTGTTCTCTGTTTCGAACTCAAATCCAGGGCCAATCTACTGGCTCCATGTCTTTATACCTTTGTGGTAACTTTATTTTGGACATTTTGTTATCCTCTCTGCCCAATGACCTTGATTGGTACCATCCTAAATAGGTCTTTCCAATTCATTTGTTCATTCATTCATTCATTCATTCATCTTTTCAACAAATACTATGTTCATTGAGAGCTAATGCAGGTTAGACACTATGTGAGGCATTAGACATATAAATGTGAGCAAAGAGAGTCTTTGACCTAATGTTGCTTAAAGCCTAGAGGAGGATTGAGATATTAAACAAAGGGTAATGACATAAACATAAAGTCACAACTGTGATAAGGCAGTGATGGAATGGTACAGGAGAGGTTATATACAAGAAGAACCATCTGGTCAGGAACATCTGGGAAGGCTTCACTGGGCAGTGACTCTTCTGTGCTCTTCCTTCAGAAGTGAAAAAGCCTGTCTTCTGGCCAAGTTGATCTACTTCCTACCAGAAGGTGAAGCAACGTCTCCCAAGTCATTCTACAAAAGAGAGAAATAAAGGAGTCCTTTCATACCATACTTCTAAATCAGTGAGGCTTACTCAGCCATATTCATATATCTGAGGGCTACTCAAATGACTCTGAAGGACAAAAAGAATAACTAGAAAGCAAACAGATGTACCCTGATATATTTATTAAAATGTTACTTAATATTTATGTAATATCACTGAAGGGTATAGTCCCTTGCTGACATCCGAATCTGTGGGGCTATCAAGCAACCATTTTCCACCTAGTATGGGCACTTGTTTTCCCTGGGAATGTTTTTTTTCAGTAGCCAGCCTATTAGAGCTTGTTTCTAATTTTGCAAGGTCCTGTAGGATTTTGATCAGCAATTATTTCTTTTCTCCACCTGGAGACATGTTGTAAATTGCCTTTGACTAGAACTGATTCAGTTATTTAATTATAATGCTGAAGGAACTTTGAGAGATAAATATAGTTGTCACATGACAAATTACACTTTCTGGAATTCCCAGGTCAGAATTTCCAGCCATAAGCAAGGGTGTTATTTGGCATTTCTGAATGGAGTCTGACTAACAGGCTCCCTGCTCAGAAACCAGGAGTGCCTGTTGCCGGCACTAGTTATTAGCAGTTGTGGGACTATGCCCCACCAGTGAGGTGTTGCAAACTTCTCTTTAGAATTTCCCCAGTTAAGAGAAGACTCATGAGTCACAGTGTCAGGAACCAAATAGTTAGGCACCTTGATTTTCAGGAAAATTTGCCTGGTTCAAAAATCATAAAAATAAATAAATGCTATCTATTTAGAAAGAGGTACAGGAATGTGTAGGTGTGGAGAGTTTGAAATGGATACAAGCACCCATATGGTAACTCCCTGTTCACCCAAAAGACCCATAAAAATGAAGACTTCCAGTGCAACTGGATTGAAAGGATTATAACTAGTTTGAAATGTTAACATTTTTGTAAGTCATTAGATGCTGTGTAGGAATCACAATGCAGTGGACTCACAAATTAAATAGATTGACTGGGAGTAAAAATGACACCAACAAGGTAGTGTTCAACTGTTGCTAAGAAACTGATCAACTCTAACATGTAGGGGTTATTAAAGATAATCCCCAGATGATGGAGTTTAATGTTGAAAACAGGAAGACACAGTACAACTGTATTTATTTAAAACACATATGTCTTACACTTAAATTGTGTGTTAATTTTTTATATCGATTATTCATTGTGAACATCATTACAATCCTTTCTTTGTATGTTGATATGAGTTTGTTTCTCATTTCTGATTATAAACACAACATGTTTATCATGAGTAAATCAAAGAACTAGAAGGAAGACAGAACAGAAATTCACAGAGAAATCCCAACTAAGCTCATTATTGCTAAGAATTTTGTCAACATCCTTACAGACACTTTTAAGTAAATATCAGTAGGTAGCAGTATAATAATTTTGTATTTGCTGCAAGGTTAAGACATTGTGGTCTATACATAGTCAGTCTCTTTTCCTCCTATTGCCTTGAAAGGAAATTTTGTTCACTTGGCATTTTCTTCTTTCCCCACCTTATTATTCAGATTATGGTAATCACTGATTATTTTGTTTTCAAGATTTCTGATAAACAGTGGAGTCCCAAACCAAATAATTCTACTAAAAACATTTTTGGCTAAGATGGACTAATTCCTATAAAGCCCCTCTTATACAAACTTGTATGATGTTCTTACCTGAATCTTGAAATGTATAATTTCTGATGGCACAGCTAAGACACTTTTTTTCCTGGCTCTAAAGCAAAATATAATCTGAACATGTGTCCAGTACCTCTGAAAAGTTACTGAAGAGGAAAAAGGGACAAAAAGATGAGTGGTTGGTCAATTTGGGGGCAGAGTTTGTGGTTGAGACTAGGAAAATGCTGTTGGGGACAGAGCCTTCAGAAGCTGTTACCGTGTTAGAAAATAAGATGAAAGCGGTAGGGTACAGAGGGTATTTTAGGATGTGGTGCTTTGGGTTGGGAAATATATGTTCCTTAATGGTTTGAGAAAGTTAAGAGCCAGAATGAAATTACTTTGTAGTGCCTTTCGGTAGAAACTGATCTGTTTCTATGAAGGCAACACTGTTGAAGTGGATCACAGCAGGATCTGGGATTTACGGGATTTACACATAAATGGGATTGTATCAACCGCACTGCTTTGTAATTCCTTTTCTTTCAAAAATTATGTCATGGAGCTTCTGCTCAAGTCAACAAATAAAAATCTCCATGATTCTTTTCAGCAGATATAGAAGTTCTCTTATATGAATATACTATGTCTTCTTTCACTAGTCTCATGTTGGTGCATTTTGAGGTTGTTTCTACTTTCAATGAACACCTTTGTATTGCAATGAACATCTTTGGTATATCTTTGTATATTGATGTGGCTATCTCATTGGAATAGAATACTAAGTATAAAATTTTCTGCATAAAATGATATATATTTTAAGTTTTATTACAGAATGTCAACAAAAAGTCCTGCTAATTTATATTCCCACCATCAAGTGTAAAAGCCCCATAGCCACGCACAGTTTCATTCTTATCATTTATCAGTTGGCAGGGATGACTACAATATCTAAAACACACATATGAGGAAGCTGAAACCCAGGGAGGTTAGGAGACTCTCATCGAAGGTGTTAGAACTGAGATAGTTCCGATTGTTGGCCTCTCTAGAGGTGTCCTCTGCCTGGAAGAGGCAAATGACAATAATGTCTGTTGGCCACAATGGAAACTAATGCTGCCTAGAGGGGAAAGGAAGATACTTAAAACTGGCAAATGAAACTATTTTCAGTTCAACTCATCTGTGCAACTGGGGCATACACACCATCAGAGTAAGAAGACATGTATAAAAGTACTTTGTAAATCACTAGAGATTGAGGCACCATTTGGTGCCTAACTATCATCTGGATAGTTAGGATTATGTGTGTTTCACTAACAGAAAGGAATTATAAACACTGTGGTCTGACTTTGTGTTTGAGTGTCATTTTTATCTTCTGCAAACTGATAGCAACATTCCCAGTAAGTGAAGCATTTATTACAAAAACGTGCTGACAGGGTCAGTGCCAAGCTGGGCCACTTCTTGTGATACCCAGATGATTAAAAGACAGAATGTCCAATTCTGTGTGTCTTGTAGTAAATGTGCTCTAGACAGTATCTTCCTCTGTAAATCCATGTCCCCAGCTTGCCTTTGACCTTGGCCCAGCAGCCCTGCTCATTCTATGCTTATTTATGCTCATTTTGTCTCTAGAGCAGCTGGTTCAGACTGCCTTCTCGGAGTTTATTTTACTAGCGTGGGTCCTGCTGGACCCTTAAGGATTTGAGGCACTAGCACAGCTGTGTTTAACCTCGCCTGTGAGTCCTTGCCCGGGAAACCCATCTGAATTGGCAGTGCTTCTCATAACACAGGTGACACCAAATTACAAATGGAGAAAGTGTCTCGGTTAAAATAAACCGTCACCAGACAAAAGCTTTCCCCTTCCATTTTTTCTTTTTCTGTAAGAAAAACAGAGAGCTGGAATTGATCTTATTCTTAGATGAGGTTTGTTGTTCTAATCTTTTTAAAAGCACTTATCTCAGATTTTCTGATCACCAGTAAGAAGGGGGAACAGTTATCTGCTTGTAGTAATACGATCCAAATCTAATTTTGCAGTTCTGCCTTCTATTTTGAAATAGAATAGTGCAGAGACAGTGGATTGAGGACTTGGTAATTGGAGCATGTCCTGTGTTGCCTGATTACAGGGACTCTCTGGGGATTAGACTGTCAGGATATTCAGATGCACAGGAAAGCAAACAGACAAAACTCCTGCCTCTCTGGTCCTTTCTCTGTGAGAACAGGACAGCCTTGAAGGTTGGAAACCTAGGTGAGGAAGGACAATTGTTTCTGTTAACAGAGGAGGATGAATAGTAATTATTTTCAACTATGTCTTCCCCAAAAGGTGGTCTCACCATTTGAGAGACACAGTCAATGGGAAGTGCCTACATCCAATATGATGAGTTTCATACTGCTTTAATTCTGGGAACCTTCATACGATTATACACAGGCTGACTTTTCTTCAAAAGTTGGCTTGTGCAATCTGCAAAATAAGAGAAGAGGGTCTTTGTAACTCACTGGTTTCGAAAGAAGTAAAATAGGAGCAGGCTTTCAAGTATCCCTAAGGAGGGCACTGTAGGATTGGTCTTGGAAAAGGATCTGAAGACCCAGGAGTGACTAGCAGGTCAGAAATGTAGCCAGGCTCTGGTTCTCTTCCATCAGCTACTTCAAACTGTCTAAGCTTCTGCCAAATGATGTTCTTAGCTCAGTATCGTCATTTATGTATTCTCCCCTTCATCACAGGACAGACATTCAGAATGCCAGTTCCCCGAATACTTTTCCAGTAGAATTCTGGGTTAGACCTGCCAATGATAGGAACTTAGGTGAGATTTGGAGAGCAGAAGAGGAAAAGGTAGTTTTCTCTCATGATAGCCATGGGTAGGGTGCTGTAGTCATCACCGATGGCTTCCCTCAGCTCTGAGGTTCCTTTAGACAGGCATCTGAGGACATCAGTGGTGGCTTCCTTGTGATGACTGCATGTCTCCTCAAATGACCTCTTGACCTTCATTCCTCTAAGTCTTCCAGTGGTATGTGAAATTCTAAGTTTCTATATTAAATAGCTCTCTACTTAAAATACATAGTCACTTTTTCCTCCCCGAATAATCCTGAATGACACAAAGGCTTATGCGCAAAGGTGTAATACTTTGGTCATCTAATGTTGATAAATCTAAATTTTGATTAGCACCAAATTATAGACCAACATATGGCTTACAGACATAAAAATATGTATGGTATGGTTTATTTTAATAATGTTCAAAAGCAGACTAATTTGTGGTGTTAGAAGTAAGGACAGTGTTTGGAGAGGACTGAAGGGGTGGTGGTTGGGTGAGCCATGAGAAAGTCTTGGGATGCTGGTAAGGCTTGATTTCTTCATCAGGGTGGTGCTTAGTTGGTTATTTTCTATAATAATTCTTCTGCAAGGTAATCATAATTTATGCATACTCTTTTGAGATGTTAAACTTTAATAGAAATTTTATCTAAATATTTAAGGCTGGTAGGGTATTTTTCTGTTACTCTTATTTTGTTTTGGGTTTATTTTTTATAAAGAGAGAACACAAGGGGTGGGTGAGAGGCAGATGAAGGGGGAGAGAGAGAGAGGGAGGGAGAGAGAGAAGGAAAAAGAGAGAGAGGGAGGGAGAGAGAGAGAGAGAGAATGAATTCCAAGCAGGTTCCATGCTCAGTGAGGAGTCTGATATAGGGCTCGATCCCACAAACCTGGGATCATGACCTGAACTAAAATCAAGAGTCAGATGCTCCACCTACTGAGCCACCCCAGGCATCCCAGGAAATTTTGGTTTTTAATGTCAATCCTAAGATGACAATTTAATCACTGAGATCAGTCTTTACTCTTTGATACAACTGAGGCAGCAAAACACAAAAACAAGGAAAAAAAAACAGTGATTTGCTCAAAGTCTGCCTTCAAGTCCAGTTTTCTATCCATTTATAATCTGGTTTAATGTGAGAATTTAAAAAATCATAAATTATCTTTTCCTCCATTTTTTTCCTAATTATAGTCAAATAGAAATCAACTTTACATAAAAATAGATAAGAGGAATCATTCCAAGATGATTTGTCATCTCAGGCATTACTTAAAAAATTAAGTCCCCAGTGGAAAGTTCTACAGGTAACATTGGTAGAGAATGTGTCAATCTTGCCAAGGTATTTAGAATTTAGGAGTAGGAGGCAGATAAGCTGTTTCAACAATAGACCATTGTGAATTGGATGTGGCTCTAAGTCAAGCAAAAAACACATAGTGTAAAATGTCACCAAGAAAGGTAAATTGGATATTGCTTGAAAACCCATACTAATTTTGTCCATTTGTCCATTTTCCACAGCTTTTGCTACCAATGTGTCATCTAGATAGTCATCTCTTAAGGCTCGGGACTTCTCAAGCCTAATGTACCCAGTATTAATGTCCTTGCTAGTCTTGCCCAGAGAATATGGGCTGACCTGTAAACACCCACCAAGTGAAGCCTGTACTGCAAGGAGTTTCACCAAAAGAGGGCTGCTTCCTGGAGAGCCAGGGATTTCACAGTTAACAGAGGATGAGAAGGTTATTTCTACAGAGTTCTTCCCCCACTCTGCCCCCTCACAAGGCCTTAAATCCTAATATATTCTAGGACATTCTAGTTTCATTACAACACACATATGCCTTTGAAATCTTTTAACTCATTATTTTTGAGAAATCAGCAATAGTGTATGCTTTTGAGATTCTCAGAGTTTTCTCAGCTTGCATCCAGCACAATTCAGAAAAGACTACTTCTCGTAATCTATTTGTTCAACATATATTTATCGAACTTCCATTGATACATGGCATTAGGCTAGGTGCTGAGATCACATGACAAATAAGATGCAGTCTCTGCCCCCAAGAAGTTCATGATTGGTTGCAAAACAGTCATATAAAATAATAGTTTAGTTACAGGAATGAGTTTTGGTACTGGTTAAAACATATCATTTAAGCTCTAACCATGAGTTTTAAATTCCTTTTTTTTTTTCTTGATAGCTCTTTACTGATGGCCTTCCAATATGAGGCTCACTGTTATTTTGGATAAAAGGTTTTTTGAAAATTCATCCTGCTTGAGTTCATTTAAATGTACTAAACTTGGGTATAGTTTGGGGTATAGTTTAAGTTCAGATGATGAGAAGAATATACCTATAGGAAGTAGGCTGGGATTTCTTGCTTAAAAATGATACTAATTAGGGGAGCCTGGGTAGCTCAGTCCAACTTCTGATTTCAGCTCAGGTCATAATCTCGCAGTCATGAGGTTGAGCCCTGTGTCAGGCTCCACACTGACCATGGAGCCTCCTTAAGATTCTCTTTCTTCCCCTCTGGTCCCCTCCCCCATTCCTGCTCCCTCCCTCCGTCCCTCTCTCTCTCTCTTTCTCTCTCTCTGTTGCTCTCTAAAAAAAAAAAAAAAAAAAAAAAAGAACAAGAAAGTATTGATTAGAAGTCATGAGAGTAGGGAATTTTGTGCCAAAACACTTCTATAATAGTGATTTGTAAACTAAGTTTGAGAAAATTCTAAGACATACTAATGTTGCATTAAAGATAAAAGATAAATGTCAATGTCAAGTATGTTTAATATTGTCACCTTTCTATCATCAGACAATACATAAGGGTAAACAGCTCAGAGCATGGAAACTTAAGGGTAGTTTTTCCTGCCTGTGAATTTCTATATCTCTTCAGAGCAGATAAATTCTATATCAATACAAGAGATAACTACTTGCAGTTATCCCTGATTTGTTGTCAGGGAGATAAATTGTCTCCCAAATGTGACCAGAGACTTGAATCAGAAGCAATTATCAGTCACTCAAGATGTTGTTGACCTAATTTTTATTGCCCACGGGTTTAAATGAATTAGTATTTGTTTAAAAACTTTGCTGCAGGATTCTCCTTCAGCCCTGATAGGAATATCTGGTGATGAAAACCCAAAAGACTAGGGATCACAGATAATGTGACTTGGGCCAGATGATGGGAGTACAGGGAATGAGGCTGAAGTAGAGGGTGCCCAGCCTGAGTTCAGGGACAGCCTCTGCTCAGCTGTGACTAATCATTGCATATGGGAATGCAGGCCAAGTATATTCAAGAGAACCTACTCTAAAGGGAAGCTGGGAATCTGCATATTGGGGGGGGGGGTTCCTGATTTTTAATTGTAGTTAGTTCATGCAAAAACTAGAAAAAGAAAAGGAAAAGATGGTGCTTCCAGCTACACTATGGAAGGATATGAAAGCCCTTTGCTTTCATGGTAACAAAAAGAAAACCCCACTTTTCTATGGGGCTAGCAAAAAGCAGTGGACACAGGGAAGCCTTGATGAGCAGAATGGCTCAACAATTCTCTCTGCAAACCCAAATTTGTCTGAGAAAGCAATAATAAAGAAGAGGACGGTAAGCAAAAAGGAAATAATATATTACCTTATGTTCCTGTGGTAACTGGATTCCAGGACCCTGATGAGTTGAATCTAAAGGTAAACCCAAAATATCTTCAACTACAGCTGACCTTTCCCCCAGCTTGAATTTTAACAAGATCAAAAGGTAGTGGTAAGGAAGACTGGGTTGCAGTCCACATGAATTTTCATCAGAGAAATGCAAATTGAAACCACAATGAGATACCATTTCATATCCACTAAAATGGTTAAAATTAAAATTATGGCATCAAATGTTGTGAATGTGAAAGAATGTTTCACAAGAATGTGAAACAACTGGAAACCTTACATGCTACTTAGCGGGGTATAAAATGGAATAACTACTTTGAAACATTCATTGGCAGTTTCTTTTTTTATTTTAAGTTTAGTTTATTTATTTTGAGAGCATGCACAAGTACAAGAGGGGCGGGGGAGAGTGAGAGAGAGAACCCCAAGCAAGCTCCACACAGTTAACACAGAACACCATGCAGGGCTCAATCCCACAAACCATGAGATCATGACCTGAGTTGAAATGAAGAGTCGAACACTTGGGACACCTGAGTGGCTCAGTTGGTTAAGCGCCCAACTTGGTTTCAACTTAAGTCATGATCTAACAGTTCGTGAGTTCGAGGCTCACATCGGCTCTGCACCTATAGCATAGAGCCTGCTTTGAATTCTCTGTCTCCTTCTCTCTCTGCCACTCCTCTGCTCATTCTCTCTCTCTATCTATCTATCTCTCTCTCTTAAAAATAAACATTAAAAAAAAGAGTAGAACACTTAACTGACTGAGTCATTGGCAGTTTCTTATAGTGTTATATATACCTACCCATGATAAAGCAATTCCATTCCTATGCATATACTTTAGAGAAATAAAAAAATTATGTCCTTCCACAGACTCATAGCAACTTAATTCATAGCAGCCTAAAATACTCCTGAAAACAATAGGAGTTATTTCCATCATTTGCCCATCAACAAAAGATCATATAAATAAATTGTGATATTCACACAGTGAAATACTATCTAGCAATAAAAAGGAATAAACTACTGATATATGCACCAACAAGATGAATTAATCTTGAAAACATTATATCGAGTGAAAGAAGTCAGACACTAAATAGTGCATACTTGTAAATTTCATTTATACGAAGTTCAAGAATACCTGAAACCAATGTGTAATGATATAAATAGTACTAATGATTGCTTTTATAAGGAAAGGTCAGTTCTTGACCAGAAAGAAAAACAAGAAAACTTTCTGGGGTAATGGAATTTTCAGTATTCAGTGTGCTTAAGGTATATACATTTCCCTTTGTAAAATTATACTACAATGAAAAATAAAAAACTAAATTAATAACAATCACAATGACATTTGGGTCAAATAGAACAGTTTTATGACCTGTTTCCACCTGTGACTTCAGCCTGGTAGATGAAAGAGCCCTCCCTGCAGCCACCAACTGAAGGATTCCTGAATGGAAGAGTGGCCAGTAACCACTCCTCTAGGCTCAGTCGGATCCCCTTATTTAGACTCCTCCTCTCCCCCTCCCCCCTCCCCGCAGTAGCGTGTAAGGTTTCCAGTTGTTTCACATTCTTGCCAACATTTGATGCCATAATTTTAATTTTAACCATTTTAGTGGATATGAAATGGTATCTCATTGTGGTTTCAATTTGCATTTCTCTGATGAAAATTCATGTGGACTGCAACCCAGTCTTCCTTACCACTACCTTTTGATCTTGTTAAAATTTAAGCTGGGGGAAAGGTCAGCTGCAGTTGAATGTATTTTGGGTTTACCTTTAGATTCAACTCATCAGGGTCCTGGAATCCAATTACCATAGGAACATAAGGTAATATATGTATTATATATATATATATAATTTATAATATATATATNCCCTGGGGTTATCACATCCCCATAGTTATGATCTGGACTTGGGAATGAGGCTCTGTTGCTCTCATCAACCTGGCTTGGTTTCTGGGTTATGATACTCTCTTAAGCTGCCTGTTCCTGTGTTTAGCTCTTCTAGGATGCTGTCCCAGGTCTGCCATATTTATCCTGAAATACTTTGCTTGAATCACAGCCAAGCTCCTCTCTAAATCAGGAGGTCTTAACCTGAGTCTGACCTATAATGGATTTCTGGACAGAATTCCAGAACTTGAGAGGGAAGATTGCATCTTTATTTTTACTACTCAGTGATGAAAATTTGCATTTCCTTTCATTATGGACATAGCAGCAAATTACAATAATATTAACAGTACCTGTGACCATCATGATTAGAAATCAGAGATAATTTATGTTACATTTTAGCTGTGGCAGATACCTCAAAATATTGTTATAACCATAACTATTTCAAAATTATGGTAATTATACTTGCCCACAAAATCTTATTTAGTGGATTAATAAAGATACATACATCACTTTAAGACATTTTGATAACAATTTCAATATAGTTGTTTTCCATTGTAATACTATGCATTTTATTTATGCATTTACAAACATTTTAAGAAGAGGTCTGTATTCATTTTCTATTGTTGCTGTGAGAAACTACCACAAACTTAGTGATTTAATTTTTTTAATGTTTATTTATTTTTGAGAGAGACAGAGCGTGAGCAGGGGCAGGGCACACACACACACACAGACACACACACACACACACACACACACACACACAGAATCTGAAGCAGGCTCCAGGCTCCCAACTGTCAACTCAGAGCCCAACCAGGGGCTCAAACTCACAAACTGTGAGATAATGACCTGAGCTGAAGTTGGAAACTTAACTGATTAAGCCACCCAGGCACCCCTCACATGCATATTGATTTAAAACAATACAAATGAATATCTTATTGTTCTGTAGGTCGCAAGTCTGACATCGATCTCACTAGACAGAAATCAAGGTGTCAGTTGGTGTCTAAAGGTGCTAGTAGAGAATCCATTCCTTGCCTTTCCCAGATCCTAGAGGCTCCCTCCATTTCTTGTCTCAGGGCTTCTTTTCTCTATCTTCAAGGCATTCTTTTTTCTTAAATAGTTTATTGTCAAGTTGGTTTCCATACAACACCCAGTGCTCATCCCAACAAATGCCCTCCTTCATGCCCATCATCCCCCTTTTCCTCTCCCCCACCCCCATCAGCCCTCAGTTTGTCCTCAGCATTCAAGAGTCTCTCATGGTTTGCCTCCCTCCCTCTCCCCAACTATTTTCCCCTTCTTCTCCCCCATGACCCTATGTTAAGTTCCTCCTAATCCACGTGCAACACATGGTCTCTGTCCTTCTCTGCCTGACTTATTTCGCTCAGCATAACACCCTTAAGGTCAATCCATGTTGCTACACATGGCCAGATTTCATTCTTTCTTATTGCCATGTAGTATTCCATTGTATAAATATACCACATCTTCTTGATCCATTCATCAGTTGATGGACACTTAGGTTCTTTCCATGATTTGGCTATTGTTGAGAGTGCTGATGCATAGGGGTACATGTACCCCAATGTTCATAGCAGCACTCCTGTATCCCTTGGGTAAATTCCTAGTAGTGCTATTGCTGGGTCATAGGGGTTCTATTGTTAATTTTTTGAGGAACCTCCACACTGTTTTCCAGAGGGGCTGCACCAGTTTACATTCCCACCAACAGTGTAGGAGGGTGTCTTCAAGGCAATTTTGAGTCCTTCTTCAAACATCACTCCAAACTTCCCTTCCACTTCCCTCTTCCACTTGGATAGGTTCTTATGATTACATCAGACCCATTTGGGTAATCCAGAATAATCTCTCCATTTTAAGATTAGCTGGTTAGCAACTTTAATTGCTAGGTTCTGGGAACTAGAGGAGGGCATCTTTGCATTATTCTGCCTATCATAAAGTTCATAGTTTTCATCTGACAGCCCAAGGTGTCTGTGACATAAAAAGCCTAACACTGTGTCTATACCCTGGTCTGACCCATGTTTGCCTGGTGCTGGCTGTCCTGCTGAATTATGCCAGCCTCATTCTGGCTACCTCTGCCGTCAAACTGGACAGAAATCTTGTAAGAGGCACATCCTATTTCTCACCTCACCAGCTCTTCTGACTTCAACCTTGGCTCATCATCCCCCTCTCTGCCTGACATAGGAACCCCTCCTCCATATGCCTCCAGTTTATTCTTTGTCCCAAATTATTTCTCATTCTGTTTTTGAGTCATTTACTTTTCTATTTCTCCAGTTGGACCATGAGCTCCTTTAGAACATGACTGAATCTTTTTCACTGTATGTCTCCATCCTGTATCCTAACTATATCCAAACCATCATAAGAAGTTATGTTCTGTGGTATGAATACATGAACAAGAACTTCATGAAAAGAAAAATAGAAACTAGTAGATTTTAAGAAAAATACTACAACTAACACTAAGGTCAAAAACAAAAAATATTTATAAAAATGCTTCTACTTCTGGGCTGACTTTAAAATACATTTCACTGTGGCTGTTCCCAGAGCCCAGACTTGCTACCTAATTCTAGACTGTGCCCAGACCAAATCTTGGGAAGCCTGGGGATCTGAGAGAGGAAATTACATAGGTTTTAATGCAAAGGGTCCTAGTTACCACTGTGGGTAACACTGGGGCAATGGCCCAGCTCCTCCCTGAATTTTTTTATGACCAAGACAAGACCCTATCCTGGACTTGTGGATATTACAGGGACAGGGGACGTGGATAGGCCTTCTCTATGAGCATAAGGCAAACTGGAGACACCTGTAAGCTCTCAGAGATCCCAGAACATGGAACAGAAAAGGGACTGGAGGTCTAAAGTAGATAGACCAGATTTCTTAACTTCCTGTTGTTATTGAAATGTGAAGTCTTAACCTTTACATCTGGGGATTTATACCCTAGATTGAGTACAGGGATAGCCTAGTTTTATAGAAAACCTTTACAATTGAAAATAGTTATTAAAATGAGAAGGTCAGTACATGGTACTTCAAACTAGAGCCTTAAATGATAGTTCAGTAATACCTTCAAGTTTGATTGCCACCTAAGCTTCATGAGACTGTAACAACCTTAAAGATACACCATCCTATATTTCTTTGCCTGGTGACTTTAATTGCTATTTTCCTCAATAAAATGTATGCAGTGCTGAATTATCAATGATCATTGGTCTAAAAGTGAAAATATATGGATCTAGCCATAGTTTTACCTCTAGCCAGAAAGATGATGCTAGCAAATGATTTAATGCAATTTGAAGAGCTTTTTAAAAACTGAGATGCCCTCAGTTCACACTTTTTGAATCAGACATGTCATTGAATAGCACTGTATATTGAGCAAATGCCTGGTGATTCTTATCATCAAAAGGCCACTGGATTAAGTAACTACATTCTGGTAGTGGATATGTTCACCTCCCTAAGGAAAAGCACCAGGATTCTTTGTGCCTCAAGTAAAAAGGCACCAAAGGGTCAACTTTGATTTTTCCTTCCATTGGTGAACAGCTAGGTAATACAAACAGCATTTTCTTGCAATGGTCTCTTTAATAAAGGGCAAATGTTTTTCTTCTGTCAATCAGTACTGTGGATTAGTTTGCTTTCTATCTTACAGAGATCTGGAATAAAATTACATTTGAAGTCTCCCTCCATGAAAACAAGTTTACCAAATATCTATCCCTTTCAGCAAACCATTGAGACTTAAATTGCACCTTAATACTATTCTCCCATCTTCCAGTTTAGCCAGAAGATTTTTGTGGAAATAAAAATCTGAAACCTGAGGGAAGGGGTGAGGTGGGAGAGAGGAGATTTCACAGCTTCAGCAGACAAGAATTGGCATGCTAACCCATATTTGCAGCGTTTCCTCCTGTTCTCTAAGGTTAAACTAGAAAACAGTATTATTTCCCCAGACATTTCTTCTGGTCACTTTCATATGATTAGTTTGATCCCTCTTGTGCTGGAAGTCTGAACCCAGAGAATAGACTTCATTTCAGTGCTGTTGATTGAAAGAGGAAAAGTCTGCCAAGTGCCACAGGTACTTTTACCTATGAAGACTGATTTCATCCTTTTTATTCCTGCTGTAGAAATAAGGTAAAACAAGAGAAATATGTGAAATAAATTTCCCTAAGTCTACATCATGAGCACACATATGCATATGTGTGCATACACCCACAAACATAAACTACTCTCAGGTTAGCATCCTCCTCCAGGTTACGATGGGGAGCCCGGACAATTCCCTATATCCTCTGGCAAGTAAGTGCATAAGGATGCAAGGGGACGGCTGGCAAACTGCAGTATGTTCTTTTCACCTTCCTGTCAAACACATATCTTCAAATGGAAGACATGCCACACTGACTCAACAAAAAACTTAGCATCATCCAGTGGGAAAGGCTGCTGGAGGAAGTGAAGGAAGACAGAAGAGGGGAAATAGCTTTGGTTTTACATGTGAAGAATCTGTTTGACTTGTTAGGTCTGATTTCTGTGAACAATCAAGGTAGTTTTTCTTGGTGTCATCTTAATTACCTTCTGTGCAAAGGGGAATAAAAAGGCAGTGAGTGGCAGCAATTAATTTGCATTATCAATTGATTATTTTTTTTTCTTTCTAGGAATTCTTCTGACTCACAAAACATATTATATAGCCATCTGTTTTCCCCTAGATGACTTCTGTTACATTTATTCATTTTTGTCTCCTCAGAAGATGTGTCAACATTGCCAATATGGGCATCTGTGTGTGTGAGGGAGAGTTGAGAGGGAAGGGGTGAGCATTTTGTGGTTTTTCTTTTTCATACAGGTTAAGTTTTGTGTCCCTTGAGGGAACACTTGAAAGTTCTCTTGCTTTCTGGTCTCCAAAGTCCAATTTCCATTCTCACGTAGGACCAGATGCTGTGTAGAAATCTGAGCTAAAACTTAACTTACCCTTGGGGCTTAGATGGGAAAGAACTTTTCTGAGGATGGTACTGAAGAATTCATGCAAATGAAAACTCTGAAGGAGGAAGGAGGTCTGGGTTACTTTCTGGTTTGGCACTGTTTTTAGAAGGCACTTCACTTAACAACTCAGTTTTTTCTTTTTTCTTAAATAATGGAGAGAGTGGTGTGTTCTTCCTCTTTTTGAAAAAAAAAAAAAAGAGGATGGGGCACCTGGGTGGCTCAGTTGGTTGAGCATCTGACTTCAGCTCAGGTCATGATCTCACAGTTTGTGAGTTCGAGCCCTGCATTGGACTTTGTGATGACAGGTCAGAGCCTGGAGCCTGCTTTGGATTCTATGTCTCCCTCTCTCTCTGTCCCTCCCCCACTTGTGCTCTGTCTCTCTGTGTCTCTCAAAAATAAATGAATGTAAAAAAAAAGGAAAAAAAATGAAAGAAAAGAGGCAAGAAAAAATTAACACAATCACGTTCTGCTTTTATACTTTCTGGTTTCTCCTTTCTGCTTATTTCATACTCTCTAACAGAAGACAAATATTCTCACCTCCTTATCCATTTATTCAACAGTTTTGGCTAATGTCTGAGCAGGCAAAATTTTGTCTATGTGTGGTTGGGGGAAGTAGACATGCCCGGTGAGGATCTGCCTTAGAATTGTCTGCTCCAAGACTGTCTTCTAGAGTTAAGTTGTGTCTGAAACCAGGAGAAGTGATATATAAGAGCCTTATAACTCAGTCCTTTCATCCCATTTTCTGTACATACCTGACCAAGGAACTCCCAGATCAGAGCCGGCAACAGAGGAATAGCATGGTATCTATGTACATGCCAAGCTTTGGAGTGCCTGGCAGCCCACACTCCTGAGACCACTGACTCCACTCCCCACTCCCAACAAAATGTGGCATTGCATACTGTGCAGAGTAAGGACGAAACAATGTTTGTTGAGTCCATGAGAAAATGGGTGAAAAAATGAATTAACTTGTTTATGGTGCTTCTGCTCCACCACATTTAGTCTAGGTGAAGATGAGCCAGGAGAACTCTCTGACAGGAGATGAAAACCAGCAGTCATTTTCTTTTTTTAATGCTGTAGAGAACAAACAAGGGTATCTGAGGCAAAGCCCTCATGCAAAGCCCCTGAACTCCCTAGGCTCTGATAATGATGACTGTTAGAGGTAAGGTCACTGGTCCAGAGCCCTGAGAAAGGAGGCTGCTTGGTACCCCAGGACTCTTCGCTCACAGCTTGGACATCCTTCACAGCAGGATTAGTGGTCAAGTAGGCAGTGGGTCAGAGGAGGAGAAATTCTCAGTTCTACTCAGGATTTGGTGATATGGTTTACGGAAGAGATGTCTTTGTAAATGGTGAAATGGTAAAGAATGGCTGTTATCGTGTACTTGACTGGAGATTCTGTGGGCTCGCCCTGAGAAATAGATGTGAGCTCTAGCTGTGGAGAAGTGCCAGGGCTGAATGGAGGTTTCATTTCTACAACCATGAATTCAAGTTTTGTACTAGCGTGCAGTGTTCTAACACCTAACCTTCAGATGCTGTCGCTTGGATCTTTCCTGACCTGTTATGTCTTGTGAAGAGAGGGGCCTTCAGGAATTGTCTGTCTGGTAGCTCCTTGCCTATTTACAAACTTCCATGGGCACAAAGTTGCTTCTGTAATTTCTGTAGGAAATATACAAGCCATATGACAATTAGCAACTCACCATTCTTTATAGATATTAGCAATGTGGAACTACTATCTATTGTTTTTACAATTTGAGCCCAAAGAGGCATCTGAGAATCTATAATAGGATACACCAAATGTAACACAACAGAGGAGCAATTCGTCTTTCAAGGACATATTTGCTTATCAACTCTCTGGAGGGGCTGTGAGTAAAGCCTCTGTGTTTTGGACTTTTATTTTCTCCAGCTAAGCACATTTTTGTATGCTCAAAGTAGCTCACCCGCTTGTGCTCATTTAAGTTTTAAATTTAAATTTTAAAATTAAATTTTAGCATTTAAAACTTGTCCTAAAGCTTCTGTACTCCTTGAAATGTTTTCAGAAAACCCCTTTCTATATATTTTCACTTGGTTGGCTCTGCCAGAGCTTTTTTGAAGCCATGATAAACTATATATGTGATCTCTGTTTCTTATTTGCACACTGTCATATCTCTCCATTTAGGCTAACCTTTGTTTCTGTCCCAGGTAAGCAAAGAAGTTTCTTTGATTTTGCCATGATCTAGGAAGTGTGTTCTGTACATGGCAAATGACATTAATGGTATCTAACCAATCAACAAGACAAGGGGTCAAATTTAAGTTGACAGAGAAAAAATGAGACATGAAAGCCTGAAAGGTATGTGAAAAACAAGGCACAGAGTTACCTGAGTGAGCTATATTCTGTTTAAAGGTCCTTGTTCAAATGTACCAGAGAACAGTGGTGACTCAGTGCATTAGCATTACCATCTGATGGATATTTGGCCATTTCCTACTTTGGGCTCTCTGTCCAGCTCCTGGCAGACATATGTCCCACAGACTTCAAGTTCCAATTAGAGGGGAATTACATCTCTTAAAAAAATACAGTTTCCAGAAATATAACATAACTAAATAAAATTCAGTACTGAAGGCAGGAAGCAAGGCCAGCCTCCTGACGCTTAGTTGAAATAGCTCCTACAGCACATGGGACATATTTTGTTCAGTTCTTCCATGGAAGACAGATTGGAAAAATGAAAAGCAGTTGAGTTTGAGAAATTAATTACTGTTTTTGTCAAATGCCCTAATGCTTTAAATGTAGGATTAGATAGACATCATCCGGGGACCAGAAGCGGAGAGGCAGCATGGACAGAGGAAGAAAAAAAGCAAAATGTTCTTGAGTCAGTCATTTGATCAGTTCTGGACAAAGGATAACCCTATGTTATAAGCATTCAGGGTTATAAGTGCAAGATGTGTTCATTCTACATTCTCATCTCTACAGTCTACAGCAGGGCCATAATCTGACCCAGGTGTAACCCAACCTGTGAATAAAAAAGGTGCTTATAACAGGAATTAATTGTACTTATCTGGAATTTTGCCCCTCATTCTTGTTGTGGGATTTAATTAATACTTATGCAGAGGTCAGGCATTTCAAGGCTAATGCCATAGAAGGGCAAAGAATTATCTTAATGTGGGTTACAGTTAGATACAGGCAGTTTTCCCTTTATTACTATTATCAATTGTTTAAAGAATTCTGCTGAATGATTTCATTGTATGTGTGCCTTGGGGCTTTCTAGAACAATTTGGAAAATACATTATCAAATAAACCACAAGATTATTAAAATGACCTTAAATAGCATGAACCAAATTTTTAGCAGATGTTGTCATACGCAGATTTACTCATATTTCTTCCACTTATATAATTATTCACACTCCATATTTCGAGGACAAAATTTATTAAAATGTGTTCCCACCTAATTATCTCACTTCCTCCTTAACCCTCTTTTTATTTTTCATGTTCTCTCTTTTCTATGAAGCAACTTTCTGGCTTCTAGCAAAAGCCCAAAGGAGAACTTAAGAACTAGAGGTTGAATGATCTAGATGAAAGTACCAGAATCCCTCCTTCACATGCTTTCCTTTCAGTACATCTAATTTTTTCCCATCAAGGAATACCTTTGTAAGAAAATAGACTGGGTTTGTTTTCACTGTGGTTGGCAGAGGATTAAATTCAAAGTTTCTTCCTACTGCTCTTTGATTGCTTGATTCTTTGATTGCTTGATTCTTAACCTGTTTCTGTCCCCGTGTTCGCTGAAGCATTCAAGGTTGGGCTGGAACCTCTGTAACCAATAGTGAGCAAGGTTAGAAAGGGGAAAAGTGAGTAGCAGACCCCTGGGGGCATCTGCGTCTGGTTCTGACCCACCATGGACCTGGGGGTACAGGAGCAGATCTGAGTTGATTTGCCTGAAGAGGTTGCCTGGTAACATGTTTTGGACCTGACATACTAAAGCATTACATATGAATCTTGAAAGAAAATAACACTTGAAGTCACTTTGAATCACTTCATAAATATATTTTCTTCTCCCTCTTTTCTAAGTTTTCTTGCTTTTTTGTCTCTCGCTCATGTTAATTGTCATGGGTATATTTCAAATCAAGATCTCTATCACAGTCTCTTCCTCATGTCTAAACAAAATGTTGGATGTGAGAGAATGGTTACGTAGCAGGATTCTCACACAGAGTTGTGACACTGAGGCTTTTATTTTTCAGGAAGCAACGTTATTCATGCCGGCATGGCACAGTTGGGTTCATACCCGAAGAACTGAGCCCCTAACACCATATGGTGTTTTGTTTTGTTTTTATTACTTTCTACTTTTTTGTCTCCCGTATATGGTAACATAAAAACATGCAGTCTGATTAAGTGGTCTCATGTTACAAGGTTATGAGGGATGTTGTCACGTACGCATATAGCCAGATTGCCTTGAGGTTTTTTGGGTTTTGTTTTATTTTTCTCTCCTTAGGGAGAGGTCCCTACCAGGGTTTGTCATAAGAACATAAATAACTTGCCTGACTACATGGCTGGAATAGAGAGTGCTGGACTAATATCCAGACCACCAGTGTTCAAGTTTCTGCTTTGCTACTGTAATAACTTAACCACATAGTTTATTCAGTTGCAAAATGGGTATAATGTGATACTTAAAATCTCTATTTCACAATGAAATGAGATAAATGTTGTATAAAATTTAATAAGGAAATTCATACTATATAACATTGTGTTTCAACTATACTTAAATTTAAAAATTAACAAATGGGGCACCTGGGTGGCTTAGTCAGTTAAGCGTCCGACTTTCGCTTAGGTCATGATCTCGCGGTTCGTGGGTTCGAGCCCCGCGTTGGGCTCTGTGCTGACTGCCAGCTCAGAGCCTGGAGCCTATTTCAGAGTCTGTATCTCCCTCTCTCTCTGACCCTCCCCTGCTCACGCTGTCTCTCTCTCCTAGAAATAAATAAAAATATTAAAAATAAAAAATAAAAAATAAATAAAAAAATAAAAATTAACAAAAAATGCATACTACAGAAATGTGAAGTATAGTTTATGGTAAAGAGCAGTGTCATAACCTGATCTTGTGGTTTTTGTGTGTTGTTTTTTTGTTTATTTGTTTCTTCTATTTACCAAACGAATAATTATAGCCAATATTTGTCTCAAGCACTGTGGTAAGTGGTTTGCATATATTTATTTATATAATTATTGCATATTATTACCATCTCCATTTCACAGATGAGGAAACAAAGACACAGAAAACTAAAGCAAGTTTCCCAGGGTCACAGAGCTGGTAATGGGGGCTTGCAGTGGGTTGCATTCTGTCCCCTATAAACATATCTCTAAGTCCTATCCCCTGGTACTTGTGCAGGTGACCTAAACTGGAAAAGAATCTTGGCAGATAGTGGCCGTATTTATAAAAGGACCTTCCTGTTAAGTTGAGGATCTTGAAACAAAGTAATTCTGGATTAGGTTGGGCCCCTAAATCCAATGTGAGTGTCTTTATAAGAGGTAGAATGGACACACAGACACATGGAGGGAACAGGACCATGGCAGAGATTGGAGTGATGCAGCCACAAGCCTAGAAATGTCCAGGGCCACCAGAAGCTGTAAGAGGCAAGGAAAGATCCTTCCCTAGTGCCTTCAGAGGGGGCAATGGCTCTGCTGACACCTGGGTTTAGGATTTATAGTGTCCAGAACTATGAAAAGGTACACGTTTGTCGTTTTAAGGCCACTCAGTTTGTGGTAATTTGTTACAGTAATTTGCAGGAAACTATGAACAGGGCCCTAAGATTCAAACAATGGGAGCCTGATTCCAGAACATGAACACTTGATTCTTTTTTCTTTTACTTTTTAAAAATATAAGTAAATTATCCAAGTGAATGTGATACAGTTATAATGGTTCATTGTGGGAATGTGCTCTTGTGCAAGTCAAGATGTTAAAATCACTGTTATATGGGCATGGGGCTATAGGAACTCATAGTTTTTGAAAATTTCTAGTCCAGAGGTAACCTATAATAAATTTTACAAAATAAAAATAATCCCTTTCAACATGAGAACATGGTGTGTAAACACTGAGCAAACATAAAGTTACTAACAAACCCAATATAAGTAGAACACAAGAACTTTCTGCCTAATGAGCTGAGATTGTCAGTTTTAGATCAATGTTGCCTCACATACTTAGAGAAGAAAAATTGTTTCTTAGAGGTATTGGGTTTCCTGAGCCAGACTAAAACTTTTCTGAACCATCTAGTATTTCCCAGCCATGGTTAACATATTTTTATTCATGTATAAATTTGTGTTCTGTGAAATATTCTCTCCATTTCCACTCATTTATAAATTCACTGTTACAAGGGCTTTACAAATTTAATTCTTTGGAGGTTGAAGAAACCTCTGGGTGAAGGCTGCTGCCTCTTCTCTTGCTGGGCCTCTTGGGCATCAGCCTTGCACAACGGCAGCCCAGCTAGATGGCTCAGGAATCAACTGTTCCACACACCTCCCTCACCTTCTCCTGAGACCAAAGTGCCTCAGGAGATGAGGAAGTAATGGGGAAGTAAGCACTACAGCTGGGGCCTCAATCCATCTTTGGAAGCATCTAGAGCAGCGACTAAGCTTTGGTTTCTTATGCTAAGTGAACCTGAGTTTGTTTGAGCTAATTCTCTTCCTCTAGCTCCAATGTCTTTTCTAAGCTCTGATCCCACATTTGTGACTACTGGTTCTAAAGCCCCCCTTGGTCCTCTGTCAAGTCTATTGGATTCACATGTCCCTTCCCAACTGGATCCAAACCTAGGCCTTCTCTGAATTATTCAGTGCTGTTAAGGGTAGCACCATTCTCCTTGGAATTAAGGCTCACAGCTTTTCTATCATCTTTGATTCTGATCCCCCACGGGGATCAGATGGATGTGCTTCCAATCAATTACCAGGGCTGTTAATTATACTCCATAACATCTTTCATTTCCCAATTGTCCTCTCCATTTCTCCTGCCATTACCTGCCAAGGTCAAGTTATGGCACTGTCTCCTGCCTTCGATTAGGGCAACAACCTTTTACTTGGGCCCCAAATGCTTGACTTTTTCCCACATAATACATCACATCTCTGCAGTCATGGTTTGCTTATGCTCTAAAATTTCCCACTTCTCTTATCTACAGGATAAGTGTTAATATGCTTAGCTGGTTACTGATGTCACTTTACAGTTTGGTCTCAGAATACCTTTTCAGACTTGGTCCCTGCTAACTGCCCTCCCTTTGTACAGCCAGACTTCCGTATCTCCTCTTTCTGCGATAGCCCTTCACTGCTCCTTTCCCTGCCTCTTTTTATTCCATGTCCACAGCATGTAGAATCAGGTCTCCCCTTTTCTGCATGTCTGAATTTTCTCCCACACAAGCATCTCTCAGATGCTACCTCTCCCAGGATTCCAACACTGCTACCCAAGGTACAGGTAAAGTGCTAGATGCCAAGAGGCCGAGAAAAAAAGAACATTTTCTTGAGTTATTTTTACAACAGTGAGGAGGCAAACAAGTGAATCTGAAGTGATATGAAATTAGATACTTTGGGTGCTGCATGAAGGCCATCTGATCTCAGGCTGGTGGCGAGGAAACAAGGAAGACAAACGTGGGGCTTCAGACAGGAGCTGGTAACAGGGCAGACCTTCAGCTGCTCTGATGCCCCACCTGCCAAGCCCCCTTTCTGGGGTCTCTCCAGGATCCAGCCTGACAGCAGGTCTGTTTCAGCACCTGTTTCGTGACTTTGGCCCACATCCATCTGGACTGGTCAGAGTTCACCATTTTATTTATTAAATATTTTACATCCCCCCCCCCACCACCCGTTTCACTTACTACCAGTGAAGGGTTGGAATTGGCAGAGATGGTGATGGAAAGAATAAAACTCCTTTGACCAGGGCTTTGTCCAACTCTTCCCAACGTGGTTACTCTTTTAGGGCTGATGTCCTCCTCTGGAGTGGCTGCTGCGTGATCACAGGAATCCCATGTTGTGTCCTTTTCCTAGAAAGTGTTTCTCATCCTCATCATTTCCCAGAATTCTGTTATTTTCAACATTTCTGCATTTCCTCTTGTTTATTGTGCATTCAACACCCTGTTCTAGGCTTCCAATTCTCAGATGTACCATCAACAAAGGCAGTGAAGTAATTGAGTCTTACATATTTGACCCACGACTTAATTACGTTTTCAGCAGGAAGGCACTTACTTCTTTTCTTCCAGAAAATGGAATTCCTTTCTGATGTCTTGCCCTAGTCATTGTCATTCCCCCTCTGTGTCCTCTCTGCCAAGCCTGGACTCCTAACATCCAAGCAAATCCAGAGGCCTGGCTGGAATCGCTGAAAGAGTTACTGTTTGACTTGACAGTCTCACTATTGTCTGCTGAAACATTACCAGCAAGTTCAGATGGCAGCTGGAGAACACAGCTGAGAAAAGGTTTCCATTATCAGAGGCCTCAGTGATATGTTTTCATTATCAGGGTTTGGAGGGGCTGGAAACACAAACAGGTCGAGTCTTGGTGAGGTCAAACATCAACTGACTCTCTCAGCACATTGTCAACACTATGGGCTTGCCAAGTTTCTTGTAGAAAATGCTGCTGTTTTTCTCTAAAGCAGTTTATGTGCTCAGCAGTAAAGCTGAGGCAAACTCCCAGTTCATTTTTATGCCTTATTTGGGGACTTGACCTGTGTGATCCAGAGGCCTGGATGGCTGGGCACAATCCTTTCACTGCTGAAAGCCCTATATGTCTTGCAGGTTCAACTCGGTCCCACAGCCCCTCCGGACCCCGGCTGACTCTTGGGCTGTACTAATTAGTTGTGTGGATCATTATTTCCCACTAGCTTGCCCCTTTTCCTGCCCCATTCCGGAGTGGGAATGCAGGCGTGGGACTCCTGACCTCTGGCTTGCTGGCATCTGATCATTTTGCAGAGCATTTTTGGCTTGGCAAAAAACAAATACAACACAACAAAACAACATCCAAGCTCAAGGAAGCATATGGTAAAATGTTGTATATGTATAATCAATCCCTAGCTTAGGGGTGTTGCAAATTGAGCTCCTGTTTTCATGTCACTTTTTTTTTTTTTACAAATAGTTTATTGTCAAGTTGGTTTCCATATAACACCCAGTGCTCATCCCCACAAGNTGTCACTTTTGAAGCTTTTGTGCTCCGGTCTATATTCATCTAGCTCTGCTCCCTCTTGAAGTTGGAGCTTAAGCTCCCAGCTGTCACTTGTAGCTGTTCTGGAGATGTTTCTCCTGTGTTATCTATCTGTCTATCTGTCTGTCTATCTATCTATCTATCTATCTATCTATCTATCTATCTATCTATCATCTATCTACTTTTATCCTCTGGCTTCAGAATTCTGTGTTTATCTATCAATCTATCTATCTATCTATCTATCACCTATCTATCTAGAAAATGTAGATTAAAAAATCTATCTATTTTTATCCTTTGTTTGGCTTCAGAATTCTCTCATAGTTCTCTTGGTCTATACCTTATTCTATTTATATAGTACCTGGTATTTACTACAAGCAACTAACTCTATAACTAATACTTTATCCAGTAGTGGGATCATCTGTTCCCTTTTATTTGCAGTTGCACCTAAAAGTAGCACCTAATATATTAAACATTTCTAGCAGAATACCCTGCCTTCACAATATTTGTCAGAATGACTCTCCGTGAGTGAAGTAATCAAGGCAGATTTTTGTAGACCCTCTATATTTGTTGTCACTAATTCTTAGAAGCATCCTTTTCTTTATTCTTGGTGCTTAGATATTAAAATACTTTAATAATTTGGAGCTTTCCTAAGATACTTAAAGCATTTTTGTTCTGGAAATTTTTTCCCAAGTTAAATTTGTCTGTATTGAAGAATAATGCACATACAACATTGTATTAGTTTTAGGTGTTCAACATAATGACTCAATATTTGTATGTATTGCAAAATGATCACCACAATAAATCAGTCATCATGCATAGTTACAAATGTTTTTTTTCTTGTAATGGGAACTTTTAAGATCCACTCTCTCAGAAATGTTCAATTATGCAACACAGGTATCTCCAGGACTTATTTATTTTGTAATTGAAAGTTTGTATGTTTTGACCCCCTTCACCCATTTTACTCATTGCCTACATTTAAAAAAATTTTTTTAATGTTTTATTTATTTCTAGGAGAGAGAGAGAGAGAGAGAGAGACAGCGTGAGCAGGGGAGGGTCAGAGAGAGAGGGAGTCACAGACTGAAACAGGCTCCAGGCTCTGAGCTGGCAGTCAGCACAGAGCCCGACGCGGGGCTCGAACCCACGAACCGTGAGATCATGACCTAAGCGAAAGTCGGACGCTTAACCGACTAAGCCACCCAGGTGCCCCCATTGCCTACATTTTAAAATACACATATATCCTAAACAGACCTGTCCCAAACTGACCACATTCATTCCTTCATAGGTATCTCTGTGCCTGTCGCCTAGCCCATATTTTCCATCATGGTGACTAATACTCTTTTCATCTGGCCTGTACCAAACTGGAAACATCAGTGTTATTTTTCTACAATGTCCTTTTTCTTTAAACTGCCACACTCCATTTGAGGCCAGTACTGCAGATTTTACTTTTTTTTTTAATATTTTTATTTATTTCTAGGAGAGAGAGAGAGACAGCATGAGCAGGGGAGGGTCAGAGAGAGAGGGGGATACAGAATCTGAAGCAGGCTCCAGGCTCTGAGCTGGCAGTCAGCACAGAGCCCGACGCGGGGCTCGAACCCACGAACAGCGAGATCATGACCTAAGCGAAAGTCGGACGCTTAACCGACTAAGCCACCCAGGTGCCCCAGATTTTACTTTTAAAACATCTCCATGTAGGTCTCCCTTTCCCAAGTCACTGGTCCCGCCTTGGTCGGGGCTTTCGTCACTCTCACCTGGACAAGTGGAGCCACCTGCTGATGGTGTCCATGTGGTCCCTTTTCACCACCCTCCCCACTCCTGCCTCCTAAGGGCTCTGGTCCCGATCTCTTATCATTATTTTGTGCCTTACTGATGCCGTTTTCTCTGCCCTCAACGTGCTTCTCAACTGAAGACATCCCCGTTCAAAACTGCTTCGAATTCTGTTTGGAATATGGCACTATAGGAAAACAAAATAAAGCAAGGAGCACAAACAGCCCAAGAACGGAAGTCTACTCGTTCTTCAGAGTCAGGTTCTGACGCCACTTTCTTGGAGTCCTGCCTGATTCCGTGAGACAGGGCAAGCACTCTCTTCCTGGTGCTTTCACAGGGCTGGCCAGACACTGGCTGCTTCTCTTACAGGCTTTGAAGTTTGTCGTCTATGGCAGGACAGGAACCACGTCTCACCCACACTCTGTCCTTCCTTTCCAATCCATGGTTCACACGTCCATGGTGGGCAGGTCCTGCTGTGTCCAGGGGGCCTCCATTTGACTAGCAGCCATCTCTGCTCTCCTGAGGCTCAGGCTGACTCCTCCATGCCTGGAAGAGAGACGTGTTTTCCTACGTGAGGCACACATTTTTCTTTAAAGTCTCTAAGCCATGCACTTTCTGTTGTTTCTTTACTGAAAATTTCCATGATTCCCAATGAAAACACCTTTATTTCCTCCAGAATCTTTTATATGTCAGATATGAGCATAGATTCTACTCTCTGTCTGGTATTGCAATTCGTAAAATTTTGGATCAAACTTGTTGAAAATATAGATTTCTGTGGCTTGCCCCCAAATATTGTGATTAATATCCCAGCAAACTGTGATAGATGCTTTCCCATTCACATTTGGAGTAGAGAAAGGGCATCCATCCTTTGCTATTGAGAACCCACATCATTAGCTTTACTCTGATTGTCACTGCTCCTCCCCAAACCAATCCTGATGACCAGAGTGATGTGTGGGACGTAGCCATCCAAGCTGTTAATTTGTCTGCATAACTTAAAACAAAGGGCTTAACATCTTTAATCAAACTGACAGAATTTAATTGACTTTGTGTAAGCCTGGTAATGAAGTGATAACATTAGTGCTCTAAATGTTTAAGGAGAAAGAAATACTATCGGTTCAAGAGTAACAACACATTTCCATGGTAATGGAAAACAGCCAGAATTGGCATGCCAGGCCACACAATTTAAAGACCTTATGGTATTATTGAAGGTCCACTAAAATCTATAGCAGGACTTGTCAAATTGATCACAAGGGTCACAGGAGGTGTTCATGAGAAGTATAGATTCCTAGACCCTCTCTTAGTGATTATAATTTAGTAGGTCTAATGAGACTGATATAAAATATAAAAATCTGTATTTCTGATAAAATCTCTGGGTGATTCTTATGATCAAGCAAGCCCAGGGAACAGTGTTCCAACCAAAGAAACTGTAGTAGAAAGAATAAGAACACATCAAGATCCAAGGAGGGCTTTAGGACAGATGCTAATTAGTAGGTGCAAAATCCACAGGAGGCTTCCACTTCCTGGGTGGTAGCCTCTCTCCACATACATACTAGTTTCAGCCCAATTTGGTCTAAAACTTTTAACAGTCTCTTTAGGCTTAAATCAAAGTTTTGGGATAATTGCTTAGGCTTTTGGATTCTTCCCCTTTCCTTGGAACTTTTTCCAAGGTTGTTTTTTGGGTAATAGGGGGGCAGTTGGCGGGTGGTGGAAAAGGCATGGGGAGAGGATGACCACTGGCCTGGTGCTGGCAAGCACCACTTGATTGGGTGCTGACTTTCCTCTGCTAAAGGGAGTTGGGCCCATTTTGTTGTTGGTGTCTGTGGCCGATTGTCACAGACCATGAGTCTGGAGTTCTTGCTTGTCCAGCAAGAGAGCAGATGCAGAATTGAAAACAAGAGAGGCTAATGTTTGGGAGGAGACAAGACCCCCAAACAGGAGTTTTGTTTCCGTATTTATTGAGCTCACAAGATATTACCCACATGGTGAACATGAAGAAAACAAGATCTTACACACATGATGTGGAGAAAACACTCAAGACAGTAATCGTTAACTTGTGTGTATAAGTAGCAAAGAGTCTGGGGGTAAGTGGAGTTTGTGATCAAGGGACATTGGTGCCAGATGGAAAGTAATTTCCTGCAGATGGCATAACAAGTTACTTGTGATCCCATTACAATATATTGCTAGCTAACCTCAGGCACTTTGCCCTGTGGTGGCGCCTTTCCACCCTAAGCTTTTTCTAACTCATTTATGTAAGTAGAACCTATTTCCCCACAGCTGATGACCTTCTGATTTTTCTTTCTTGACTTATCCTGGCCCAGGTCCTTTCCTTTCTGACCTTCTTACTCTTGGCTTTCCCTCTCACATAAATAGGCTCCAAGTCTCTCCACATTTGGCATGTGGCCCTTGTCTGCTACAGCTTCTGTAGACTTATCTGTCCTGCCTTTACCTCAATCCCGTCATGTAAGCTGCAGGAGATTTAGAAATGACAACAGACCCATTTTCTGCTTGGCCACACCCTCTATCCTATTCACTGTGATGGCCTCTGTGAGTGAAAAGCGTAGAAGCAGAAGCCCCTCTACCCTGTTGTTTCTTTTAGCCTGTTTAGGGGAACTTCTGGCTTTACACTGAATTCCCAGGGTGGGAATATCAAGTTATGACTTCCCATCATCTCCTCCCACACGCATCCCCGCATCCCTTCCACCCCCACCATCTCTCAGATTGCCAAGGGTATGGACTTTCTGTGACTTCTTCCTCCTCCTGCTTTCCCAGGCCTTTTTTATACAAAACAATGATTTTCTCTTCCTAATCAGCTTCTTAATTAAGTGGGGCAAAATTAATTTAGGAAATCCTTTCCCTTTGACAATACCAACCTCTCTGGCTAACTGTCTTGCTGCAAAAATCCTAACTGGACTATCAGAGGGGAATTTGTCAACGTTCCTATAACTCCTGCATCAGCCCCCTCTGCCCACTAGCCCTTTCTTTGCCCCTGGAGGCCTAGTCTGGCCTGAATAGGGAGGTCATATAGTCAGAAAAATCTAGTAACAGTTTTAAAATATTGACTATCCTGATGAAATAAAAAAGAAGTTTTTCTTTTTTCAGTTTGCCATCTCAAATAGCAAATTTTATTTCCCATAATCTTCATTTGATACCAGTTTCTGAAACACTTTTATATAAGATTCTTTAATATTTCTTTTTTCTTCTCCCCAAAGAAAATGTTTTAAATGTGAGATCACAACAATAATGATCTGAGTTATTTTTTTTTTCAACAGAGATGGAGTCGTGAAATGAACACTGAGTTTGGAGTCAGATAGCTTAGGTCCAAATCCATGCCTTTTGACTTCTGGGCTTCAGTTATAACATCTCTGTTTTGGGATAATGAGGAACTTCTTGGGGGTGGTTGTGAGAATTATTTGAAATGGTAGTGTAGATATTCTTGGAAAACTTTAAATCATGTTGTAGATTTTTAAAATTATATATATAAAAGTTCTAGTGTATGTGTGGCTATAAGTATCAAGTCCACAGGTACAAGTAAAGATAATTTCTGGGAGTAATCCTAGGTTTTCTCTGCTCTATATTAGCTCCCTGGTGCTAAACTATGGGCCTCTTCAGGACCCTCATGTTTGTCGTTAACTGTCTGGAAACACCATCACTGGGGAGGTCCTAGATTTTCAGCTTTTCTTGACCTTTTCTTCAAATAATAGTTACCTCTCTATAGACCATTTCTTGGCCCAAAATAGGTTCATCCAGTAGATCAGCTATTTCAGGAATCTTTGGTTACAAGTGGCATAAACCCTATTCAAATAAGCATCAGCAAAAAGTGAGGAATTATTGGCTCATGTAGCCTGCTGCTCACACCCCCACACCGCCCTGTGTCTAACCAATCTCTCCACGTCTCTACTCTGTTTCTCTACAGTCAGACCTCCTCCTTGTAGTTGCCTCCATGAGCTTCATCCAGGCTTACACCTCCTAGGACTGCAACCCCAAGTGAAGGGGAGTTTCTCACTCCTGGTAGCCGTAAAGAATGTCCGCATTTTTCTGATGTGTGTCTCCTACTCAACTCTAAGCCATTTACTGTGTCCAAGAAGAAAGAATGGAAAGTGATGCTTTAGCTAGCCTGGAGTAGCAGCAGTGTATGCACTGAAAGAGAGTCCTGGAAGGAAAATCAAGGTGCTGTTACACAAGTGGGGGATGAACATCAAACAGGAGAAAATAACAGATGCCATCACACTGGCTAACATATAGAGGAACCAGGGCCAGTGTATTGCGCTTTCCAGGATTTCAGCCTTTAAATCCCTTGGAAGTGCATGAATCTCCATAGGCAATTTCTGCTCCATTAGAAACAGACATAGGAAGTGTTTTGAGGTCTATGAGCCCCAGTTTCCCCAGGTATATAGGTAGAAATACTTTGCAGACAAGAGTGGAAGGTACTCATTGTTATTCACTACAATTCACTATGCCTTCTTACTCATTGTAATGTCTAGCCACTAGCAGATGTTTGGTACCTGAATGGAACTCATTATAAGTTTGTGGAAGGAATGGATAAATAAGTGAATATATCCTTATTGTAAGGACTTGTGATGTGTTGTAATAAATTTTTCAGGCTCTCTAGTGTTTCATTTACTTTAAATTTCATAAGGTTTTGTGTTGGTATATTCTGTCCCATGCTGAATATCTTTATGGTTATGTAATCTAATGTTCTGGGAAAATTAAAGCATTAAAATGGTTCACCACTGAGAGACATGCAATTAAAGGAAAAAATTTGAAAGATAACAAAACTCCTATGTTAGGAATAGTATTATCATTTGATTTAGCCAATAGTACTATGGTTTTGTTATTAATACATTGTTTTTATTTTAAGTGTGCAAGATACTAATTTAACAGAGCCAAATGTATGTTTGCTGCAAAGCACCACCTCTCTTAAACTGAATTTGCTTTCTTAGATTTCAAAATTAATGTTAAATTAGGGATAGATCACTTTTAATTTTCAGATTGCCTAAATATATCCTATAGCAAGTTGACTGTATCAGTTATATATTGCTGCATAATAATACATTCTAAAATTTTGTTGCTTAAAACACTATATTTTGCTCATAGATCAGCAATTTTGTCAAGGCTCAGCAAGGATAACTCTGCTGGTCAAATGGGGATCAGCTCATATAGCTTGACTGGGAGCTGATGGATCTATTTTCATATTAGCTCATTCACACAGATATCAAGTTGGTGCTACCCATTAGTTAGAAGACTAGCCAAGACTTTGGGCCTTGTGGGTCTCTTTATGTGCTACTTGGGCATCCTTGTAATGTGGTTTTTGGGTCTCAAGTATGAGCATCCTGACAGACAATAAGTGAAAGCTCAGTCTCATTAAGACCTAGGTATGAAGTTAGCATAGTACCTCTTTCTCTGAATTCTGTTAGTTAAGCAGTCATAACGCTCCAGACTTATGGGGAGAGGATATAAGCCTATTTTCCATAGGAGTAGTGTCAAAAAATTTTAGAGTCGTGTTTTATAAATGCCACAGTGAACTGAATTAGATTCTTGCCCATGTAAATAAAGTTTCACTGATACATTGAATTGTAATAATATCAATTTTGCAAGATTATCAGAACTAGTTCAGCTTCTTAGAATATGAAACCTCTTCCTTTGATTCAAGAAATCTGACTCTAGGGATGCCTGGGTGGCTCAGTCAGTTGAGAGTCCAACTCTTGATTTCACCTCAGGTCATGATCCCAGGGTTGTGGGATTGAGCCCCACATTGGGTTCCACACTGAGCATGGAGACTGCTTAAGATTCTCTCTCTCTCTCCCTCTCTCCCCTGCCTCTCTCCCCTGCTAGTACTTTCTCTCACTCTCTCTTAAAAAAAAAAAAATCTAGCTCTTGTTCTCGTTCTTCAGTGAAACCATTCCCAAGATGCTTAAGTTTCCCTTTGGACCTGTGTTGATGAATGTTCATAGGTCAAGGTGGCCCTGATTACTGTACTTGGATGGAATTTGGCTCATAGCTATAATACGCTTTATGACAGCTAATGTGAGAGCTCAGCTTGCAGAGACTTGTCAGCCAAGCGATGCCTATTCTTCTTGGATGATAAATAGCCCCTAACTTGGAACACTTCAGTTATTACCAGAAAATTGTTCAAAATAATTCAAATGTGAACTCTTTATGGTACCTCTTTGCTTGAGTTATTTGGGGTGTAGTTGGGTAAGCATAAAGTAAACTGGTAAACAGCTTCCTGAGAAAACAGTGGGGCTATTCAGAACATTCCCAGGAAATATAACCCTTTAGGTAATGTTGGATGTCCTCCTGGGCAAAGACTTCAGAGATCATATAATCTGTACTTCTCCTGACAGGGAATTATGCCAAAGTCAGGACTATCACACAGACATAAGAATGGGACAGAAGGATAGGAGGAAGTGGGGGTATATTTCTTTGTAACAACCAGAAGAGTTTAATGTGTCTTCCTAGTATGTATATATTCATCTAGCAGGCAAAGCTGTACAATGGATTTGAGAAAGATGTTCTGGGGACCCAGTATGATCTAGGATATAATAGAAAGAAATGTATCTTTTTATTCTACTCTTTTTGCTATTTCTCCACTGAGAAGATTCCCTCTGGGGGCTTCTTCATGTTGACAAAAAGCAGTTCTGGCCACTATATTTGGTTAGCATATAGTATCCCGACCCTGGAAATACTGCAGTCCTAGTGGGAGATGGGAAGGATAATGTGACTATTGTCACTGGCCTTTGTATACTCCAAGATTTATACAACTGAGGAGGAGTGAAATCCTGGAGACTCATTTCCCAAGTGAAACCTTTCATCTGTCAAAGATGAATGTTTGTTATCTGGACATTTAATAGATAAAGTTTTTTGATGTATACATAAGGAAGCACTCTCAGTATATACAATTGTCACCCCCCAAATTTGGCCAAGATCAGATAATGCAGATTTTTATTTCTTACCCACCCTTTTCTAATGGTTTGACATTCCCCTGGGGTGTTCTATTATTTGAGCACAAAGTTATGCCAACATCCCTAGAAAAAAAACCTGTTTATTGCTTTGTGTGATGGTGGTAGAATGTCACACCCTCTTAAAAAGTATAACACAACTTTGTTATATTTCCCTTTCAAGAAATACCCCCAGCCAGTTTGTCAAGGGAACTGGAAAGAAATCAAGGTTGAGACTACTGTTAATTGGTTTTTAATTAATAAGTCTGAGAAACCTGTCATTATGAGAAACTGGTTCTTGGAGTCATGCCAAATTTATTCAAAAACAAGAATTAAATATTCTTACTACCTTTGAAACATAAATTGTCCCAGTATTTTCAAACTTGAATATACTCTGAATCTACCTCCAAAGATTTCTTATATAAATGAGTGTATTGTATCCTCTTTTAACCTTATACATTGCTTGTGCTAATGCATTTCTATTTTAACCTGCTAACTACTATGCTTTTAAATATCAGATTTCACAATGCGGGGCATAAAGGAGGACTATGCATTTCATTACTATATTGAAAGTAGTGAGTGGCATATGCCTATGACACCTGTTGGCTTGGTCACTGGGTTTTCTTCTTCCTTGTGTTAATATGAACACATAAGACCCAGAAGTTGCATCTTCAGGTTAGTTGATCAGTCTTCTCAGACAGAGGGGGGACCTTGCTCTTCTCACTGGGAATACATTTCTACATTATTTTTGTTTCAACTCTTGTTTCACTTGTTTCAAATATTTGTCCTATGCTTCAAGACTTTAGACTTTTTTTTTCACTTTTCTCTAGAAGCCTACTCCTTACTTTGTTTTTCAAATCTTCTTTTTCATTTTATCTAGAACATTGGATGAGAGATCTACCTTCTTTGTGACTAGTCTCTCCATGTCCTGGTCTTTCTTTTGTTTGTCCTGGTTGTCTTCTAATTACTTTTATCACCTTCTTAAATGGGTTATCCAGGCATTATTCTTAATTTATGAATCCTGAGTTGGTACCCTCTGTCTCTTTCTCATAGCAAGGAGGTATAGACTGATGATTAGCCTGTAGACATGGGATTAGGGATGACATATTTATACTTAAGAAATTTACATGATCAGACTGGGGGTGGGGGGGTCTTTTGGATTAAACCACAGGTGCCATATATCAGGCAAATGTGAATTCTTTCCAGAAAGCTTGCTTTTATTGTCTATAGAGAGGGGATGCTGAGGCAAAGTTTCTGATGATGATGAACACCTACAAAGGATAAAAGGAAAGGACTATATTTCATGGTTATGAAAATCTGGAGAAGAAAAGAGTTGTCATCAGAGAAAGAACTTGAACTAGACTAGAGGTCAAGGGTGAGGTGAGGTCATAGTGTTCTGATCATAAAACCTGGAAGATGGAGCAAATTGATACTAATAACACAGAAAGGGATTCACATGACTCGCACAAAGGAGAGTACATCTCGAGTCCCACAGAAAAGAATATCTCTAGAATGGGAGCAAGAGAGAGGTTGAAATTATAGAAAGCCAGGCTTGGGAGTACACTCTGCTGACTCAGCAACTGGCTGCATACCTATAATTTAAACCTCCCTGAAATTCATCACCCTGAAATAGCAAGGGCTCCAAGAGAAAGTAAAGCAACAAAACAAAAAAGTTGATGTTTGAAGTTGAGTTTCAAGCCCTAACTATGCTCTTAACAGCTGGCTAATCTCTGCAGAAAAGGAAAATTGGGGAGCTCAGTGATTCAAGGGGCCCTAGGAAGATATTATTCATTATTCTTCTCTTATTTATTCCTCATTTTGCTGTGTTCTCTAAAGTCTGAATCATCTATAATAATCAGAGGAATTGTCACATTTTTCTTCTGTCTCCCACTTGGAGACACTGTAAAGATAAAATGACACACAATATCTGAAAGTGTTATGTGAGCAGAGGAGCACAAAAGCTGACTATGCCCCATCTGAACTGGGATTGGCTTTCTAGGATGTTCTGTTGCATTTAGTTCTTGCTTTCTTGTTTTAGTAAGGTAAAGTAGGCCCTGAGTGTAACATCATTTTGGGGTGATATATTTTTCAACAAATTTTAGAAATCTGACATATACCTCAAGTATCAAAAAATCCAGGGGGAAGAAAATCAACATAAAATTTTTATCAACTAACTACATAACAAATTTCTCATACATTGCCCCCTATATGTTGTGGCTGTATACTCTTTGATCACTTCTTCATCTGACAATAACTTTTATAACCATTTTTCATGGAGTCTCAGAAATGTAATTCAATCTTTCCTCTAGCGTAGTTCACTGAATTTGGTTTTTTATTACTGAAAATTTTGACTCAGTGTGATTAAAGCCTGAATTACTCAGTTACAATTTTATATATTTAAAGATTAGGAGAAAGCTTGGTACATTTCAAACCTTGTTTCACTCACCCAGTCCCAGTGCCCAGCAGACTGTTCATATTGTGATTCAGTCTCTGGCCTTCTTGGTCCTGGGTGTCATGGTACAGGGTGAGTCAGCCCTGTGGGCAGCAGGAGTATTCCTGGAAACCAGTTCTACCCCAGGACAGCTAGTGCCACTTATCTCCACATACAAGTGTTTATGAACCGTATGAATATATCTGATTAATGTCTCTCTAACTCAACTCTCCTGACCTGAGTCCCCAAATCCCCTCAGCTGCTCCAAACTACTGAATATGCAAAGTAAGTAGGGTAGGGGCAATCAGCATGGCAAGAGACAATTAACTTATTACAATTAAAATCGATTACATCTGCAAATTTGTAAAGATATATGTCCTCATGAACACATGAGGCCCATGGCCTTTGCAAATAAGGTGCCCTGATGCCTAAATTTTATTAACCTCCATGTTAATTCATCCCTGAGAAGGCAGGGAGCTAACTTGAGTGGGCAAACAAAGACTTAAGTTCACAGTGTTATCAAACTTGGACCTCAGTCTTGAAAGATAAGGAGACCTTTTTCAGGTCAGTGGGAATGGCCAGGCCTAGTAGGAGGTGCCAGTAAAAGAGACAAAGAGGTGATGGAAACAGTGAAAGAAGAAAAGTCAGGTGAGAAGGGTGCCTTTGAAGAGTTTTAGAGAACATTTCAATAAGGGAAGGCTAAATGCTATATTGGGTCTGAGAAGACAAGAACATGAAGGAGTCTGTTCAATTTGGCAATTAGAACCATGTGGTGACCTTTGCTACAGAGTCTCAATGATGTGGTGGGAGTCAAGGCCTGATTTCAATAGGCTGAGAAATGAATAGATAATGAGGAAGCAGACATCTTGATTCTATTATTTCAAGAAGTGTTCCTGTGAAGGGAAGAGGAGATAGTGCACAGTTATAAGAAAACTTAGACATGAAGGAAATCTTCATTAGTATTATTTTTTAATTAAAGAAGAGTGTGACCAAACATGTTAAAAATGCCCTGTAAGGCATTTTTGCCTTGGTAATTAGGGAGTATTTTCCCCGGTCTGAGCAGAGGGCATGTGGTCTCCATCTGTTCATAATTTCACCCACCTGCTTTTCAGGACGCTACAATTCTCTAGAATAGGTTATGAACATCAGACAACTGAGCAAGTGGGCAAGTGGGCAAGCCTTCAGAGGAGTCTCTATGTGCTCACCTCAGTATTCCAGGTGGTAATACCTGCCACACCTCAACCCTGCACGAATCAAAGGTACTGCTATTTATATTTTGTTCTCTTCCACTCTCCCATTGTCCAATCTTGCCCCTTCACCCTATCCACTGTCTGTGTCTGTCCCTCCACACTCTTTCTTTTCATGATATGAAACATTTCCCATGCCATTACTATTCTTCAAAGATAGAACTTTGAAATAGCCGCATAGTATTCTGTAACATGGATTAACCATTACTTACCCTAAATCTCTTACTGGCTAATCAGATTGCTTGATGTGCCTTTCCTAGTATCAGTCAGTTGATGATTGTTCAGTTATCTAAATTTCTGTGTACAGTAGTTGCTTATTTCTTGAGGATAAATTTTTAAAAATTTTAAGAAATGGAATCACTTGTACAAAGATATGAATGTTTTTATGGCTTTCGATACATATTGCCAAAACACTTTACTGATTTCTCAAATGTTTGATGATAGAGAAGCCCTGAGAGACATAAACATTTGCATTTGGTGAAACACATTTGAATAACACAATAACATGGAAAACCTGAAGCAGTCATGTGACACATTTGGATAAAAACTGGAGTTTTGCTTGTTTTTGCCCATATTTCAAATTTACTCAGTAATCAAGAACTGACTTCCATATTTTCCACTTACTGTGGAGATTGTTAAGATTAAATTAAATTGCTTCAGACTTGCAGTTGGATTTCTCTGGCTCCCAGACTGTGGTTACTGACCTGACTGGTCAGTCCAGGGTGAAAAACACTTCCTGGCAGTCAGCAGGCACATTATGCTAGGATCTAGAAACATGAGAAGCAACAAGAGGAAGGCTTTGTCCATGAAATAAACAAACTGGGGGCTAGATGCATAAGGGCAACCATCCCATAACAATAAGCCTAACCTTAGAGAGAGGCTGAAAGACCTACCTCTTGCCTAGCACCCCAGGAGATCCTGAATCCTGACCCCTTCCTGGTCACTCCCTGACCCCCAAGTTCTAGGACCTTGCTAAATAGCCTGAGGACAAATGAGGTGCTAAAAGCAGAAGTAGACCTTTCCAGAGGCTTCCTCACACAAAGTTTTGCCAAATTTCTGGGAATATGTAAGAAGCTTGGGCCACAGAATACCTGGGTGATCCATGGGTATAAATACATCACTAGGGGAAATCCAGCTTTATATTTTTTTAACAAAAGCCTCTTTCAAAAATGTCTGGGTTCTCAAAATGCTACCTTTTCTGAATTACACTTATACAGTGGCATCAAACAAGAAAGTTCTTTGATAAAATCCTGCCTATTTCTGGAAGTGGAGATGAGAAAGATACGGGTGGGAGCCATGTTTGGTCACAGTTTCTTACTACTGAAGTTTGATCATTCAGGGGAGAAGGGGCAAGACCATTATGCTACCAATTCATGGCCTCAAACTGAGACTTGCTAATAAGTCATGTCTTGTCTACTTCATTAATGATCAGCAAAGTGATTGGAACTTTGGCCAAGCGGCCCAGCCATCAGGACAGTGTCTTAAATAACAGATGACACTGTCAACTATAAATAGTACTTTGGATTTAAATGAATGACTCAGACTTGATTTCCTATGCTTCCTCAGATAATACTGTACATGGGAGGAGTCTTTTAAAATGTTTTTCATTTATGTGAAAGAAGGGTTTTATTGCAACCATCTGGGCAGTGAGCTCAGACTCAGCTCTGTGGGAGTTGGGTGTACCCATCCTTCCACCTCCAAGGCCCTGAAGCCACTTGGCGCTGTTGGCCTCCTAAGTACATCTGTGCCCTTGACTATGCAATCCGGGTCACCGAAGAACAAGAGGATGGTTTGGGAAGTTATGTTAGTTTTATATCATTTCCAGAAACTTCTCCCTTTGTATTCTTCCCATAATTCTCCTCCTTCATAAGCTGGGAGCAGTTACAAGCTAACTAGTCAATGATGAATGACACAAGCTAAAGAACCCAGTGTACTCTTTGGCAGAGATGATGAAGAGAGGAACCAAATGGATCTTTCTAGAATATGTCATATGCATGATGAATTTATGCATATGTTGGCCAAACCAACTAGATAATTTTTCATAAAGTCCACAGTAAAACATACATTTGTTGTTCATTGGAATTGGATGTTTTTCATTCAATCTATTAATTAATATTGTTTAATCAGATTGCTTGAGGTGCTTTTCCTAGTTTCAATCAGAATCACTATATGTCAGGCCAATGGAGAATATTTAAGCTATGCAATCTCAAGGTCTTTGCCACTATCAGATATTTACCCCTTGAATTTCTGTTTTATGTGCAAGCTTCTCCCCTGAGATATTTTCCCGCCCCACAGCCAATCACCAGATCCCATTATACTGTGGAAAGATATTATCTATCTCTACTCCCTCTCTGGTTGTTGGTGTCTTAGGTACCTCTTACCCATGAAAGCAGAGAATAGAGCCTGGTGAAAATTATGTGAGCCAGCTTTCCAGAGGGATTGAAGGACAACAATGCCTGTTTTGAACCCAACTACCAGTTCCAAGTGGCACAGCACAGGAAAGGGATATCACACTGAGAAATCTACTGGAGTAGACTCTGAGTATAATGATCTTTGATGAGGTGTACAGTTTAGACCATTAGGCTTCAAGAACATAACAGCTTTATGCAGTGTCATAGGCCTCAGGCGCAAGTGTGGGAGGGACATATAAAGAGTGGACACAAAGCATACGCAGCTGTTGGAGGCACCAGAATTTATAATTAGAGCCCCTAACAACATTTTACTAAGAGTTTCCAACCTATATAGACCCCAGTGTAAATAAATTGGACTCTTCACACAGATGTGCAAGGAATGTATTAGGCCTGCGCACTTTAGGGTGCATTTGTAACATCAATAATTCCACCTATTCCTGGTCTTACCATTAGGCTAAGGTTAGACAGGTCAGTGAGCTCTGAACAGCAGCCTTTGTGAGATCCAGAGGTCCTTTGTATGGTGACTGGGAACTCCATAGGAAGGGAACAAACCCCTCTGGCCTTACTTCTTTCCAAACCTATTTTCTGCTCTCACTCTCACCCAGGACATTTGTCATCAGATGTCAAATACTGATGTTCCAACATTCAGACTTATAGAAATCCCTCAGACATGTCCACTGATTGGCCTGTCTCTGCAAATGAGGCCATTGCTTGCCTGTTAGAGTTCAGGGCCACTCTTGCCCTGCCTACTCATACCAGCTCCCACTTGAAGACCATGCTGCTGATACCACTTCGTTGGAATGTCATTTGTCAATCTTCGCCATCATTACAGGGCTAGAGATTGAGCCATGTGCAGGGAGGCTGCCCCCTCCTCCCTAAAGGAAGAAGAGTAGACAGTTATGCAAACAGGAATGGAGAACACATTATGTGCCCAGGAAGGGTGCACCCCTAAGAAAGAGAAGTGGCACCCACTTGTTACACAGAACAGCTGTGCTTTCAACTATCTTTCTCCATGTGAATAAAGGCAGATGTAAGGGCTTCTCAGGGAAGAGAGAATAAAGAGAAGGAGTCAAGGAGGGAATGGTGCAACAGGCAGGGCAGGGGATATCCCTCATCTTATTATTGCAGAAATGTCATGGAAAATGACAATGCCTGGAAAAATGTAAATAAGACAGCTTGTACCCTATGGCTCCAGGTGGGAGTAGGGTGAATGATGGGGTTCTCATTTAAAAACTGGCTAGTGGTGGGTTACAAGCTTGTAAGTCATGCCATCTTTCAACAGGCTGGAGGGTGGATAGGTTGCTTCCAGGGATTTTACTCATTCCTTGAATTCTTTTCTTAGTGGCTCTGTGATAAACTGCTGAATTATAATGCCAGGCAGGAGCTGCAAAGCAGCCTAAGTGATGATAAATGAACATGAAGGAAGACACAGCAAAGGGCAGGATGTGAATGTTCTGGCACCAAACGTAGAGCTTGCAACCCCGATCCTATTATTCTGTCAGTTTTTACAAGTCTATGGCTACCTTGTGTAGTTGATACCTTGGAATCTCCTTTAATTATAAGCTTTCAAGTGATTCTATTCATTTAAATAAAAAATAAATTCCTAAGTTGTTAAACTCATTATGAATATATTGGTAATCGGAGTTCTACTTAGGCACATATGACAATATTATCAAAGTCTAAAAGTGACTTGGGGAATTGAGATTATGATTAATTAAGTTAAGGTATGGTTCTCTTAGATATATGATCCCCACATGAAGTTTCCTTGCTTGAAGATACATTTAAGAGCACTTAGAAACTGATTAGATAAGAAGGATGATGGTGACTATGAGATCTTAAATACAAATGGCCAAAGGAATGTTTTTCATTAATAGAAATAGAAAAGACCCCAGGAATTATAGGCTAGAGAGAAAGCTGATTTATTACATATTGAGTGTGAGATATTGGTAAGACACCAAATTAGAAAGAGTACCTTGGAAGTAGATCTAACCTAGAGAAAATTTTGGGAATTAGTCATATGACAGAACCATAGAAAGAAGATACAATAAAAAAGGAAGAGATGGTGAGGGAACAGAGGTGGATGAGAAAAGAGCATCTGGAAAACCCAACTCTATGGGGATTAGCTGAAGACAAAGGCCCTGGAAGAGGAAGCAAAGGAAGAAACTGAAGAGAGAACCAGCAGAGCACATTTATGGAGGCCAAAGGAGGCATGTGATAACAGGCTTACAAGCCTAAGATGACCAAAGGTCTGTTACCTCTCTGACTTCATCCCCTAGGACCTTCCCTTCAGCTCTCCCCAGTGCACGGCCTCCGTGTCTGTCCTTTAACACCCTGACATCTCTCACCTTAAGGCATTAGGGCTGGCTATTCCCTCTGCCTGGAACACACTGCCTCAGACGTCCACATGGCTTCCTCTCTCACCTCCTTCAAGTCTGCTAAATTGTCACCTTCTCAGGGATATCTACTTGACCACTCTTTGAACACTGAAACCTCCTACTAGTCGCCTCCATGGCTGCCTTGCCCTGCTCTATCTTTTCCTTTTAAGACTGGTTATATAGCAAATAATTTACTTGCTAATTTGTCTAGATAGTAATAATTTGTTATTTATGCTTTTGATGCCTGCCCCCTCAGTCTGATGATACGTCATCTCCATAAGGGCAGAAATCTTTGTTTTATTAACCTATCTATCCTAAGTGTCTAGAACAATGCTTTTTATAGGGAAATACTCAGTGACTATTTGGTGAATGTCTAACAGTATTAGTGCTGGGAAGTCAAGGAGAATGGGACAAGGAGAATGGACCAGGTCACTAGACTGATGTCTTTGCAAGTCCTCAGTAGCCCTAGTGAGAGTAGTTTTGGGAGAGTAACTGGGGGCTGGGTAAGTGGGACAGGGTATCAGAAGTGGAAAAAACAAGATCCAGAGAGCAAATTAATATATGGTCATAATATTTAAAGCCTCAGAACCATAAATAACCATCAGCTCTTGATGCTGGTGTTAAAAAACAAATAAACCTAAGGCACACATTTGGTTGGAAATCACAATGGGCTGGCCTGTGTTTATTTGCAATTTAGAAGGTGGGATGTGACCTGCAGTGTAGCCAAGTCCATGCGATAATGAGCTATTCTATAAGGGAGGTACACAGAGTGTTCAAGTACAATCTATTTTAAGACAATCTAATTTTTACAAAATCCAAACCTACACGTCACATGTGTTAAGGGTGATGGATTTCAGACTGAGATAAGAGAGGAAGGGGAAGCAGGAAATGGGGAATGCTGCTTGGGCTGGACACAAAGCACAGGAAGAAGACTGGAGGAAGAAGACACCCCCTGCTGAGGGAAGGCGACAGGCTGGGCTTGCCCCAGAGAAAACAAGCCTGTCCAAGGGGCCACAGGGAAGGAGAAGGCACAGGGAGGAGGCCGTTCTCGGAAGTGAAGACGGCCAGAGGCGAACAACAGGCTCAATTATAGAAAGATCCGCAGGAAAAGGATCTGCAGCAGGAGGGAGTAATTGGAATTTGAGACAGTGAATAAGCCAGAAATCAAGGAGTCAAAGCGGACAGGGAAAGAGGAAACCCTGAGGGCAGCCAAAGGAGGGGTTAGAGCCATTTCAAGAACATGCTCTAAGAATAGGAGAATACGCAAGGCCACAGGGAAAGCTAAGAGAGGAACTGGAGAAACAAAACCAAACAAAAATAAATAAAAGGAAAGGAGTGAAAAAAATCTGAGTACCTTTTATATGAGAAACTGGAAAGTGTTGAAGTGTGTGTGGAATTTGTTTGATGTTGGGTCATGAATTTGTTCTGGTGTGTAATACATTTGCATATGTAACATACAAATACCTTGCGAAGGTCGAATCGAAAGAGGTAGCACCTTGGATGGAAAAGGATGCCTGAGTTAGTGTTTAACCATAGATGACCTGGAAAGTAAGCTCACTAGAGTCCATTATCCGGTGGACATTGGAGCGGGGAAAATTTTGCAAGTTTTCCTCTCTAGGATATAAAGCCCGAGTACCAGGGCTAAACCAGCTTACTGCTTGCCTTGGTAAAAACCTCTCTTTTGGTTGACATCAAGAGTAGGTAGCACTGGAGTATTCAGTTGTGGGGGTGGTCCCCCTGTGTCTTAGGCTTTGGCAGGGGGCTTTTCTTAACAACAATCACACAAGAACAATCGTTAACATTTATCATGGGTTCCGTGTCTCGCACTGTGCTAAGCTGTTTATAGATAGTAGATCTACATTATTTGCAGATTTCATATTTGCCTACTCACTAAAATTCATTTGTGACTCCAAAATCAGTACTGTCAGGCTTTTGTAGTCATTCCTGGACAAGTGCAGAGAAAAATTTGAGGCCCCTGATGTGCATATGTGTTCCTAGCTGAGGTCGAATAGGGTAAAGCTGTCATACTGTAAACCAAGTGTCCTTTTACTGTCTATCTAGTTCCATGTTTTCACATTTTTTGTGTGTGCTTTTTGTTGGTGATTTTGCTGTTTAAAATAACCCCCAAGTGTAATGCTGAAGTGTTGTCTAGAGTTCCTCTGCAGGAGAAGGAGAAGGCTGTGACCTGCCTTAGGGAAAATTGATGTGTCAGACAAGCTTCATTCAGGCATGAGTTATGGTGCTGTTGGCCATGAGTTTAATATTAAGGAATCAATAATATATACAAAATAAGGTGTCTTTAAACAGAAATGCACATAAAACATGGTTATGAATTGTTCAGCATCTGACAAAAATGTGGCCAGAGGCTCACAGGAGCCTAACTCTCTATTTTCCCAAGGAGCAGTGGCTCGGTATTTGCTACTTAAATGTTTGTGCGTGACTTTATAGAATAGAACTACCACAAATAATAATAATTGATTGGACATTACTTTACTTATAGTCATGGTTCCAGAAAGCAATGCTATAAAGGCCCCATTTTACAAAAATCCAGTCCTAGATGAATTTTAGTCCCAGAAAGGCTAAATACTGTGTTCAAAGCCATGATGCCGGCAAGGAGGTGGAACACAGCTCTGACTCCAGCTCGTGGAGATTGTGCTATTGTGGTGTGAAGGTGGAAGCTGAGGAAAGTGATGGATTCTATATAATGTAGGGAGGATTTTATGCATGAGCAATCATAAACCAACCCCAGACTCTCCTAGAAATTGTTTAATGGGAATTCAAAGTAGAACTGGAATTTGTGAAATCACAAGCAGATGAAGAACAAGGAAATTATTATTTGTTGTTGTTACGATGACCTTACTTTGTATTCCCGAATGTTATGGCTTGGGGAAACTTGGGGCTACACTTTGAAGACGATGAAACACTACAGAAGTATGTGGTACGCTAGGAAAACACTGAGCTGGAAGCAGGAAGTTCTAGTCCTGGTGCTAATGCTCCCAGGAACTTGTCAGACTTCAAGAAAGTCCTCTGTACAGCTTAATACCTTTGCCGCTCCACCTGCAAAATGAAAATGTTGGTGGATGACTCCTCCTGCTCTTAATTTTCATGACATGAATGACATGACATGAAAACTATATAGACCTGGATGGCTTTTAACTAGATGACTGTAAGTCCTGTCTTGCCTGAAAGAGGCTTGGTTTATACCTTTTGTCTTGGTATATTATTAATAGCATTTTTTTAACTCTCCAAAGTGTTCCAGTTTGGACAATAAATTATACAATTGTCTTGTGCTCAACCAATATTTATTCCTTGTGTTTTGTTGCCTGGGTCAGATGCAAGAAAGTCCCTTCCTTGTCTTAGTGGAGACCAGCCAGGGTTACTTTGTCCCGACACAATGTGTTCTTTGTATCTGGCTACTGACTTACTAGGCTCCCACCTGGTGCCAGGTTCCCAGTCCATCTAACCTGGCTCTTGCCTCGTACCTTAGGTCTTTCATATGAAATCTCATGTTGCCTAAGCCAGAAAAAATTCTCTATTGCCTTTTTGCCACTCCCCCTCCCCAAATGATAACAGCTGAACTGTGAAAAAGAAGTCTTTAATACAGAGAAAAAAGCAGTTTCATATAGTACTACCAATTCAAGCCCATGATATGTCACAATACAGTCAGTCATTCCTTGTCATATTAGATTTGATGACTTTTTAAAAAATCAAGTTACTTGTAAGTATAATATATAAATGTTGATTGAATACAAAACAAATTAATAAAAAATTATAGAACTTAAAAAGCTAGACTGAGAAGCAAAAGTTTGAAATAAAAACTTCTGAAAGTCTTTGAGTCTTTCTAAATGTTACCATTTCATCTTCTTGTTCTAACATAAGAAAGTTACATGAATCATAACGCAAAAATAAATCCTCATTTTTAAACAAAACATTATAATCTCCTTTACCCACTCTAATTTTGTAGAAATGAAGCATAAAAAATAAAGTAAAAGGATTATACTTTGTTCATATTCTTTTTAGTAGATTAAAATGTATTATGTACTTTTATTATATACACTACTAGTTTGCTTAGCAGGCATTTCTTCCCACATAGTGAAATACAAACTTTAGCACTGGCCAGATTAAATAATTCTAAATAACCCTAAACTTTCTGAATGTGCTTTGGAAAATTATATGATCCCATTAGTCTAATTCTTTAATCTGTGTTTCTGATTAAAATTCTCCTTTTCTAACTTTCTGGGTAGCTTTCAGCTATTCAACCAGGAAGTGGAGTATATTAATGATTAAATAAATATCACCAAACTGGCACCCTAATGGAAATACTGTGTGTTCATGCTGCTCACAGGTTAGAAATAAACAATTTCTCAGTGGCAATAGCTTATTTTCCGGAAAGACCTGTAGTTCAGAAAGAAGCACGGGAGAGAGCTGGAAACTGGTTGCAAATCCAACCCACTAGTGCTGTCTGCTATTACAACCTTTTGGGACACTGTCGACATGGGTTACTGGCTAAAAGATCATATTCCTCGGAACTTGCCAGCCAGACACTTAAACGGAAGACTGTGTCCTTGATGCTCTGAAACAAAGATGTCAAAGTAGCTCCATGCCCCGCCACCGTGCTCCGTGGGCAGGAAATGGCCTGAGGGAGGCCCAAGGCCTGGCAAGGGCTCTGCGGGTCTATACCCTTAAAAGGAAGAAACCACCAGTAGCTTTTATCAGGTTCAGTTCAGAGTTTAAAATATCATTACCCTGTCTTTGCCCAAAAGGGGCAATCTGATCTTGTGAGCAAACAGTGAAAGGCATTTTGTATTTAGGCGCACACACACACACACACACACACACACACACACACATAACCCTGTTTGTTGTTGGTTTCAGTATTACTGTTTCATAATTATCTTCATTTGAAATGCTAAATGCTGTTAGGACATTTTACTTTGTTTCTGAGACATGTATGAAGTAAAATTCTTTTATGATGTTGGCCACTTATGCTTGATTTGTTTTCTGTTAATAATCCCACTTGATTATGAAAAACATATGAAAACAAATGATGTCTCTTTGCCTGGTATCGGGTTCAAGATATTTGACTTTTAAATGTTGGCCAAAACAAAAAGGAGTGTAGTTGCTATTTGCTGAGCCTGGAACTATGGAATTTGCTAGAAGTTTGCTGAACCCATTGGTACTACTCCCTACTTGACACCCATTCTCCTTCCCAGCCACTTTCTCATTCTTTGAAAATTTCACCAACTTGTACCTCATTTTGAGCATGATGATGTGTGTAGTTTCATCTTTCTCTTTTATCGAACATTTGGAGTAAAATAAAAGTTATATGGTAACCGGTTCACATCTTGAACCATTGGTAAAGATTGATCAGTGCAAGCCCAGAGATACAGGCCATGTTTAAAACCAAGACACAAAATCAAGGTAGGGGGAAATCTAGGCTCAGAGTCAAGAAGGCCACCCACAGCTTTGATGTGATGAGGTCAGTTGTGAATTACAGCCCATAGTCTCTGCTCTAGGGTAGGGGATGTTTTTATTATACTGTCTTGGATTTTCTACTATGAGCAGGTGTCTTTGGGCCCCACATCAGGTGAGCAATCCTGGTGGGGATAGGGGGCCACAGGTGTTCTCTGCCACTGGCTGGAGTAGAATAGGTACGAGGAATCTTTAAGAGTTTTTGCCCTCCTAACTTTTATTTTCTCATGGTTAGAAACATGTAAGTAATTCCGTTTAATGGAAATCAGGAAAGGAGAAAGGTGACTATGAAGTGTTTCATGCCGTGTGTGGACCATAATAGTCACATAAATGTGAGAGGGTACTGGGAACTGAGAATACCCTCTACAAGGGAAAAATAAAAGTGAGTCCTCTAAACCATTCCTGATGGATCCCAATATATTTAAAGTAACAAAAGTAAGAAGAATGTCCTTTTGTAATCACAAAATTAATCAAAACATGGATTCTGCGCTTACTGTAAGATGTCATTAAATGGGGCAGGGAATGGGGAGAGAATTCACCAAATGAGTTTAGGGAGTTGACAAGATAATTTTCCTGATGGGAAGGAAATTATCAAGGTGAGAGGCTTACAGGGAAAGAAGCGTATTTTGACCTGGTCTCTTGTTCTTTCTCTATGGTCTGGCCTTGAAAAGACAGATCATAGAGTAGAAAAAACAGAAAGTGACACACACATGGATAAATAGCTCTTTTTCAGAATAGGAGGATATATTTCTGAGATTGCATAGATGAAAAAAACGAAACCTGAAATAGCTTTCTAGTAGAAAGACAGAAGAGGAAACTGGAAAGAATTTCATCCCCATCTACTGGAGGTCCTGAGTCAGGATCAGGACCTAAGACATGACTGTGACCAGCAGGTGTATGTGATCAATCAAAGTGCCCCAGGAGGGGAAAGGAGAGAAGACTTGGTCTTCTTGCAGTAAGTGATGACTGATAATCATTGAAATGTGAGAGAAAGAGATTACATTATATTTAAGGTATGCCTTCAAACTTTATTCTGTATTATATTGTGCCTTATATTTGTGAAGTAATTTAAATATAAAAATGAAATTGCTTTTGATTACACAATTTTTTAAAGTTTTATTTATTTATTCTGAGAGAGAGACAGAGGAAGAATGGGGGCGGGGGGCACAGAGAGGAAGAGACAGAATCCCAAGCAGCCTCTGTACTGTCAGCGCAGAGCCCGAGGAGGGGTTGGAACTCCCAAACTGTGAGATCATGACCTGAGCTCAAATCAAAAGTTGGATGTTCAACTGAATGAGCCACCCAAGCACCCCATTGATAACATTTTTTTTTAAGGTTTAGAAGCATAACTAGCTGTTTTTCTTCTACCACTTTTTCCTAATTAAGAAAAGACTGCAGACTGTTTCTGGAGTTTTTATGTGGTGGCATGCACTATAATCTCAGATTGAGTGCATAAATAATCAACCCCCATAAGACTGGCCTTGAGCATCTATACCTATTAAGTGATGGCAAATGTTAAACCTTAGGAAAAACAAATACTCCCTTGGATCGTCATTAGGGAAAGAACACAAGCTTTGGAGCCAGAAGGAGCTGGGCTCAAATCTCAGCTGCAGATTTAACAAGCTGTGTTCCTGTAACCTCTGCAAGCTTAGTTTCCCATCTGGATTGACTGTAATTCCTAATAAGCTGGACTGTTGTAGGATTTAGATATAATATATCCAAAGCGCTAACATAGTGGCACACAGAGCTTTAGGGCCTCAGTAAGAGCTCATTACTGTTATTACAGGATACTCTAAAATCATTCATATTTTAGAACTATGGAGACTAGCTAGGTAATGTGGAGTATCTAAACCCTTTAATCATCTAAATATGAAATCGTAACATGGCATTCTTGAAAATGGTTTTTAGAAATACTAAGAGCTATAAAATTTCTATTTAAGCTAGGAATATTTCTGCCCTCACCTAGAGTGACCAACCGTCCTGGTTTTTGTCCTGAACTGAAGGAGTCACTGGAATTTTAGTTTTAAAATGTGGAACTTATAGTTCTGAAATTGCAGGTGAACCACCATGAATTAGTCACCCTAGGCCCACCTCACAGGTATTTGGCCCTTCCATTACAACTGGGGTTCTCAAAATGGGGCCCTCAGCCAGTAGCTTGACCTGGAAACTTGTTAGAAATGCAAATCCTCAGAAACCAATCCATACCTACTAAATCAGAAAGTCTAAGGATAGGGCCCAGCAATCTGTGTTTGCCTAAGTCCTCCAGATGATTTTGATACATGTAGCTTCCTAAGGTTTGAGAAACATTGGTCCATAATATGTCACTTATACCAGATGAAGACATTTTATAGAGAAGAGTAGAAAGAAGCAATGTATTAAGACTATTTCCATTTCTTTCAGAAACATGAGTGAAAATTTTCATAGCTGGTAGTCCCTGTTATTAAAATTCCCCAAGTTCTCTGAGGAATAAGGAATGAGTAAGAAGAAAAGATACCACAGTCAGTACAACAGTTCAGCTTAGGAAGGAAGTTGCATCCTGTAAGAGGTTGCAGCCTTTTGAGGGAAGTTTGCTAAGGAGAGTGGAATTAGGCTAGCTAAAATGCAGGTTATAGTTACCTATCTCCCCTATCCTTGCAAGATGTCACTCAATCAGTACCCAGGCGTGGGGCTAGGGCAGGAACGTATGAGTAGGGGCAGATAATATCTCTGGAAGCCTTCCAGGAGGCTTCCAAACACCCAAGAGCCTCCCAAACTAATGCCATTTTAGTCCCTCCAACAACCACACAAGTCAGTTCCTCAGGAAGACTCAGGTTACTTTTGCAAAGCAAACCAGGGAATTTGCATAATCTTTGGTCATTATGTATGATTTCAAATATTTGAATGTCTAGGACAGGATCGTGCAATAATTCATTTTATCCCATACTACTGGAATCTTCATAACAAGCCTCTCAGCAGCTAGCAGAGTTTTCTCAGGGAAGGCTAACTCTTTCTGTAGGGGATGGGGAAGAGTAAAACAAACAGCCAATTAATATCATAATGATGCGTGTAGATGATTAGCGGACCAAGGTGATGGTCTTCAAACTCTAGTTGTCCCCCCTACTCCAATGGGACTAGAAGCAAATGAGACTGTTAGCAAATGACCAAGGTATTATTTTGGTCATTTATTATATATGACAGCATTATTTTTCACGGATTGCCTTGATTTTTGCATAAACATATGACATAAGTACATATTATGAAATTTGCACATATCCTAATTTTTCCTCCAATCTAAGGCCTAATCATGTCCTTCTTTCCTAAGAAGAATGATTTCTCTCTGACCAGGGATGAAATCAACTGTGGCTTCCTCATTTTGGGTACCTTCTTCCTTCATCCCATTGTGAGGTCCTAGAAGTCAGTTCTTTCTTTGTTAATCCCAAGAAAGGCAACTGTCAAAGTTGCTATTGGAGGGCTGCTAGCTTTTGTCTCAGTTGAAAGCATGTCTTTTATGTTATGCTATTGAAATATTGGAAATATCTGACTCAGAAATATGATGTCACCTGTTTTACACCTACTTATGACTTGTAGTTCTTTCTGTTGGATTCTGGTGAGCTAACCTGTGTTCCCTACATGCAGTAGTCAATGTCATTACAGTTCCAGCAAGTCAGTTTAATTAGCAATTTTGAAGGCAGTCATTAAGTAGGTGGTGTGTAGCCTTCCTACAGTCTCATGTTATTTTCCATTAATTACTAAAGAAAAATAGATGTTGGAGTTTCTTCATAATGGAATAAGCTAAACCATATTAAAGATACTACAGATTAAAGATACCCACAGCTTGTTACTCTAAAAATATGGGAATGGCATCTTTACTTTGTTTTAGATCCTCAACCCTGGTGGTAATTCAAAAGTTATGGCAGATATAATCCCTATACCATTTTAGGAAGAATGAGTAAACATGGAGTTACCAACTTTGAAGACTAGGAGGTCTGACTACAGAATTTGGGTGGAATTTGGGTCTTTATAACTATTTCCTGTTTCTGTTCAATTCTACTTTTACTGACCTTCAAACTAGTGGGAGAAAAGGAAGGCCACACCTTTGTGACTCTTTCGACAAGATAGAGTTGATTTTTGGACACAAAAGTGGACGTTGGAGGGTGCTTGAGGATGGACTGAGAACGCAGAAGAAACCAGATGGTGTGTCCCTCTCCAAGCACTAGACTCTTCTCCATTATCGGTTCAGGGTGTACCACCCTCCAGAATTCAATGATATAAAGTTGTTTTTCTGTTATTTCTCTTTTTCTTAATCTGGGATCAATGCAGGAGGAAATCAAAAGGTGAACAGAAGGCAGATAACTTAAAGCTGAGTAAGTTCATGGTGCTAAGGGTAGCATCACCATAGTCTATACCCAAGAAAAGGGAACCAAATGCCCTAACTGATGCTCAGCTGGAACCACTATCATTTCCTATCATTGATAGCATAGCCAAGCTCTAGCTTTGAGCCAGGAATCAAGCAGAACTCTCTCTGGATCTGTCTTCATGAGTATTTGCCTCCATAAAGCTCCACTCAAGACATTGTCACAACCTGAGTGATGGCATTCTGTTAATTCTGTGATCAAGGGTTCCTGTAAGGTGTGCCTTCTGATGTGGCCTAAGCACAGGCCTAAAAGTAGAATTGCCAAGATCAGTTTGCTGGGTCTGATTACTTCCAGTGTCACACACCCAGTTTGGTACTTTTACTTACAAAGGGAAAGAGAGTCATGCTGCACATCAATGACAAATGTTCAGCTTTCATCTGTCAGCTGTGTGTTTGCTTGTGTGTTTTTGAAATCTTTCTACATGAGAAGACATTTAAGCATGGGCCCAATGGGCAAACAGCGTTTTCTGCCTTCTGAAGGCTGAGATGTTTAGCTCTTTTATCAGAACAAATGCGAAAGAATTGGATAATAAAATTCAAATGATATTGAGTTGCTTCAAATCTAAAGATATTTTATACCTTTCTCATTGTCTTTAAGTAATATGGTACACAGAATGAAGCCAAAATGATAACTTTTAAGTCTAAGAGGTTTAATTTATTTTGCATGTTCAATTTCTACTTCATGACTCCTTTCAAGAGCCTAATTATTATGATTTAATCATGTGATTTAAAAATTACATGTTGCTGAAAACAATTACATCAGATGCTTCCAATGGGGTAAATATGGTCAAAGACTTAAGATATGAAGACCAAATCTACAGAAGATACCAACTCAGTGAGACTTCTTATTTGCACAAATTTTATTGCCAAAACCTATGAAATATTACAAGTATAGAATTAAAATTTTGCAATGAGAAATTACAAGGGGGAGGATATATTTATAGTAAAAACAAGTCATAAAACCTAGATTTGACTAAGAGAAGAAAAGCTTTGTTTGTGTGCGGCAGGGGGCACAACTGTTAAATTCTTGCTAGGTAAAAAGAGATGTAAATACTTTATCTTATTTAACTGTTTGACCAGTCTGGTGGTGGGTATTAATTTTCCCACTTTGATTTTGACATAATTGAAGTTTAGGAAGTTGGGAACTAAAACAGAAGAGACAGAGAGATGGAGATAAAACCATCAGTTATCTTACTGATAAAAATGACTTATGAGGTGCCTGGGTGGCTTAGTCGGTTAAGGGTCAGACTCTTAATTTCAACTCAGGTCATGATCTCACGATCTGTGAGTTTGAATCTCACATTGAGCTCTGCACTGACAATGTGGAGTGTGCTTGGGAATGTGGAGCGTGCTTAGGATTCTCTCTCTCCCTCTCTCCTGTTCCTCTCCTGCTTATGCACTCTCTCTCTCTCTCTCTCTCTCTCTCTCAAAATAAATAAATAAACAAACAAAAAAAATGACTGCAAGCATGGCTCTATATGTGTAGCCAAATGGGCTTGCTTTAGTCCACAGGGCTTTATCTTCTCCAGGGACAGATACTTCTCTGGAAGGTTTACCACAAAAATGAGAAGTCAGTGAGCACACTGGAGATAGCCTGGGGGAAGGAGAAATCAAACTGTGGGCCCAAATGCATTGGATTCTTCCTCTAAGCTTCCACATCAGGGAATCTGTTCCTCTACCTCTGAGGAGAAGGTCAGTGAAGGAGGTAGAGAGAAGCAAGGATGTCCTTCTCATCCTTTCTCTCCTAGAAAGTGGGTGGAATCTCTCATCTAAGGAAACATGAGGAATGAAAAAAATATCGTTGCTTCCTCAAGCAAACTCTTTCACTATACTATTTCCAGAGATTGAGGCCCATGTACTGCTGTTGAATTGTGCCTGGAGAGAACATTCTAGATTATTTTCTCCATTCTAAAGATGGCAGTGTGGCTTGGTGGTTAAAGGCATGAGGTATTGAGTCACTGACCTGGGTTTGGCTGCTGGTTCTACTAGTTACAAGGCCTTAAGTAAATTTCTTAATCTCTCCAAGGCTCATTTTTCTAAGTCAAAAATAAAAATAGTTATCTCCTCAGGGGGTGGTTGTGAGGACAGTGACTAACACTTAGTATGTATTTTATATGTTAGTCAGCTACTGTCCTGGATATAATTTCTTCTAATCAAAGCCTCTAGCAAGCACATAATGAACTAATTGCAGGGCCTAGTTTAAGCTCTGAGAGGTCATTGCTTACAGTATTTCACTCTGTGGTAGATAGGAAGAAATGAGGTAACAAGTTTAGACCTGGGAAGGCATAGGAAAGGTGAGCTGTGTTTGCCAAACAACCCTGCCAAAGTGCTCCTTCCACATTCCCTCTCTTCCATATCATAGTTTTTTCTTCTTTCCCTGGTCTCCTCTCCTCTGCCTATCCTTCCCTCTCCTTCCTTCCCGCCTCTCCCACCCTTCCCTGCTCTTTTGTCTCCCTTTCCCTTTCCAGGAACCTGAATTTCAGACTTGGTAACCATTCATCTTATCCAATACAGTGAAGCAAACAAACATCCTCCACTGTTCCTTCCTGATTTAATTATTGTAGGATCAGAATGTAACCTCTTCCTCTGGGAAAAAAACCAAAACACGCATACATACATAAAAATTCAGAGAAAAAGTTTTGGCCTATATTCATCATTTTAAAGAGAGGGTAAGGAGGAGACTTATGCAGGGGAGACACTGGGAGGCACTGTATGGTTGAGCTTGGCAGATAGGTGTTAGCTAGTTTGAATCCAGGCTCAAAAACCATTACTTTTGAAAAGACTTGAGAGTTTGGGCCCACAAAAGTCTATGTGAAGAGTGACTAGTTTAGAAAGAATTTGTGATTTTCCAGGATTAAAGAAGAGTAAAGTTTCAACTGCTACCTTTTCTGTCTTATTGTAGGATATCTTTGTTCTGTCATGGTGTTGGATGAACTCAAGCTACTTACAAGAGTAACCATTTATAATATCTTGCCTCACCAGCAATTCAACTCTAGAAAAGGAGCTAAAGACAGCTGAGGGAGTTTTACTCCTCACCACAGTAAGCTTTTAGGTATGCTTCTGAGTTAAATCAATACCTTCTGGAAGACTCCTTGTACTATTAACCATGACTATTAAAAAGTAATTTATCCTTGGGGCACCTGGGTGGCTGTCAGTTAAGCATCCGGCTTTGGCTCAGGTCATGATCTCATGGCTTGTGAGTTCAAGCTCCACGTCCAGCTCTGTGCTAACAGCACAGCCTGCTTCAGATTTTGTGTCTCCCTCCCTCTCTGCCCCTCCACTGCTGATGCTCTCTCTCTATCTCAAAACTAAATAAACATTAATTTTTTTTTAATTTTAGAAAAAATATTTATCCTTGACTATAAAATGTGGTAACAGTGTATCAATTTCATTATCATACAAGTGTAAGTGACCCAACATGGCCTCCTCATTTCTTTGGAAATTATGCCCTATCTAGTTTGTTAGGAATATAAATGTGAAAAAGAGGAAGAGAGCAATTACTGTTTAATTCCTTGGCTTCCAGGAACAGAAGGGACTGAACTAACATTTAATGAGCACCTGCTCTATGCCACCTGTTTTGCATATCTTATCTCAGTTGATCTTTACAACCACTTTATAGGGTCGATACATTTTATTCCCATTTTAAATGGGGACATCATGACTCACAGCTTTTTGTTAAAATACTATAGCTAGAAAAGCAGAAAGTGAAGGGGCCAAAATGTTAACACATGTCTCACTGAGCCAAAGTCCATCCCAGTGTCAAATGGTGCTCCTCAAAGCAGAGTGGAGTCTGGGCTCCAGTACTGACCTTGGATTTCCCAAAGCAATGAACGTCTTTCCACAATTCATAGTAACAGTCTTTCTATTTACTGTGGTTGAACTGTTTGCAAAATTATCAAGCTGGGCTTAATTGTCCTATATGGACATGAGCTGGTGCAGCTGAGAAGATGAACAGGTTACCTAGGTTCTTTCCTCCCGGATTATTCCTGAAATCTGTTCCTTCATTTGCAGGAATCCTACATTCCAAGTCTCAGACCAAGCGTGAGTTTCCTTCCCTACCTTAGCAGCTGCCCTTTGGCTTGAAGTGAGATGATCCCAGCTCTGGTCACTGTGCACTAGTTCCCTAGTCATTATTCTTACCCACGGCCACGTATAGCTGTTGAAAGTCCTACATTCAAGAGTCCTGAGTGTTTAGACAGTCTTATTTATTACCTCTTCAGTAACACCACTCAGTAGCTCCTCAGTGTATTCATTCCTAGAGCTTTTGTGACAAATTACACCCAACCTGGGTGCCTTAAAACAATAGAAATGTATTCTAAGTTCTTCAGGCAAGAAGTTCAAAATCAAGGTATTAACAGGGTTGTGTTCCCTTTGGAGGCTCCAGAGAAGAACCTTCCTTACCTCTTCCTAGTTTCTGGCAATCTTTGGTTTGCAGCTGCATCAGTCTAATCCCTGCCCTTCTTTGTGTCTCTGTGCCTCTGTCTTTCCTCTAATAAGGACATCAGTTTTTTAATTTAGTGCCCATTCTAATCCAGTATGACCTTATCTCAACTAAGTACTTCTGCAAAGACCCTATTTTCAAATAACACATTCTGAAGTTCCAGGCACATATAAAAAAATTTTTTTTGAAGGGGAGGATACTTTTCAACCCACTGTACTCAGGGACCTTACTGACCCTCACTGTCTGCCCAGATTTACCATACAGGTTCACCTGATGGTATCAAGGCTGATGGCAAAGCTGTTGTTTATCCTGGATTCCAAACTAGCTCAAAAAGACCCTGGGAGCCATATTAATATAAAATAAATACTATTTCTTACTGTGGGGATTACAACAGAACATTCGCTGAGCTCCCTGCTTGTTAGGAAACAGGTGATAGACCTAACCTGTCTTGAAGGCTAAAACATACTTTACAATATCTGATACATGGTCCATTACACTTTAAACCAATAAAAAAAAATACCCTAAAGATGCTGAAAATAATGCATAAAGCTCATATGACAGTCAAAGAAGAAAGACATCCATTTAAAAGATGATAGAAATAGCATTTTAAAAATTTCCTTGACAAAAAAAAAGAAGAAAAAGAAAAAAGGTAATGAATTATAAATTATGCTTGCCAAAGTACAGCTCTCATAGACCACCATGTATATGGTATTTTTTCCAAGTTGAAAATGAATCAGGGAGTTGAAGTCATATGAAATAAAGATTTAAAAAAAAAATTCAGTTACATCTAAATTGTAGAAGTTCCACCCACCCTCATATACAATGCCAATGGAAATTCTGACAAGCTGGTCAATACATGTCTAAAGGCAGAATCAAGGTTTTTATAGTAGACAGTTGAGTTATATTGGAGAGAAAGCAAGGACACTTTGCTTATTATCCTCCATTAGCCAAGCTAGATTTACAGCTCAAAACAGCAGTCACGAAAACCTGGATAGCAGACTGGGAGCTTGGACTGATGCAAATCACTTCAATTCAAATAAACCTTAAGAAGCTTGCTGGATATATAATTGTTATAATAGCCTTAAAAATATAACTTCACCAAATGTTTTCTATCTGTAAAGAAGTGAGCCAGACTGGAAACAATCTGGAACACCCTACTTTTGCTATATTTACCTTTATCCATGAGAACGGGAGGGCTCTGAATGTACAGGGGTGTACAGGGATGTACAGGGGACTGGAGAGAGTCTGTCCCTTTCTGAATCTAGAGATTTGCAAAGAAATGGGAGAGGCAGGTACTGCTAAACAGCCAAAGGGCATGAACACGTTAAAGCCTGTTTTAAAATGGTGCATGCTTTTGGACTATTGAGCTTGTCCAGCAGGCTATGTTTACGCCTTAAACAATGTTTGTCAGGAAGCACCCTAGATTAGTTTACAGCATGGACCTGAGAACCAGACAGGGCTTGTGAATAAGTTTCTCCTATGTCTCTATGAGTAAAGAAATTAATTTCTCTACCTTTCATCATATGAAATCAGGGCTTACACGAGTATTATATAAAATTAGTATGTGACTCAAATTGCAAAATGGATGGCACATAGTAACTGTTCAATGAATGTTAGCATTTACTAGAAACTCTTTCCTCATTTGTTTTATTCTACTTTTGGAATATACAGAGGCAACTCTCAAAAGACTCAGTTGACCCAAACACAATGTAAAAATCTATCTTTTCAGTGGGGTATTTACGGCAATATTCATAAACATGTTGCCTAGATATTTGTGTTCCTGGCATTGAGGTGCACTGAACTGTTATGTAATAGAAAGTGCAATGAATCCAGAGTTGACAGATTTGTATTGAAGTGCTGCTGCCACTAAGAAATCAGCCCAACGTAACCTCTCTGGGCCCATTCTTCATCAGCAAATGGAGCCCTTCCAGCTCCAGAATGCTGAGTTTGAAGCTATAGCTAACATGATGGGATACACACACACACACACACACACACACACACACACACGAGGGCATAGAATTGAAATAACAGACGGCCAGTAGGGTTGGGATACACGCAGCTAGTAAAGTTTAAGGAAAAAAAAGACGGAGGGCAAAAGAAGAGGAGAACCAAATGGTCATCCCCATGAGGGATGAAGAAAACAAACAGATGAGGAAAAAAGGGAGAAAGAGGAGAGTGGAAAAAAGGAACTAAAAATAGGGTAGAGTAAGAATCTCTGTTCTGCTTGTTTATGGAAGTGATTAGCAGTAGCTGGATCCTTACGATCTGACTAAGAGCGCAGGGTTGGGGCTGACAGTAGCCTACCAGCTGGTGTGAGGCATCCTTGTGAAGTCAGCATGGTCATACCTTTCCTTTCCAGGAATTAGGATGTGGCTATACCAAGTTTGTCTAAAGGGATAAGTGTAGGATCAGATAAAGAAGAGGAGAAATGTTTGAAACATTCCAGAAAACAGAAGGGAGGAAATTGTCACAGAAATAATTAAAAGAAACTTGCCTGAAATGAAGAACATAAGAATTTGGACAAAAGAGTTGTTCAAGCACACAGCAGCACAATAAAATGAAAGAGACAGCAAAGTTCACAACATCCTGAAATTCATGAACAATGAAACATATTTAAGTTTCCAAGAGGAAAAAAAAAAACAGATTACATGGTAGGTTGGGAATTAGAATGCTTATCAGTCTTTCAAGGTAACACTGAAAACTGGAAGACACTACAATGCCTCCTCTTCTGCAAGAGATGAATTTATGACCTAGATTTCTATACCCAAACAAACACTCATTTAAGCATTTTCAGACAAACCTTTACTTTCCATACACAGTTTCTTAGGAAGCAACAAGATAATGCTGTATCTTATTAAGAAAAAGGGAAGGAAGGAAGGAAGGAAGGAAGGAAGGAAGGAAGGAAGGAAGGAAGGAAGGAAGGAAGGAAACATTCATGAAATGTGGGCTCAATCATAAGAGAGAAGCAAAGGGAATTACCAGTTTGTCAGTGAGGGTAAATCCTCAAGAGTACTAGAAACCATGAAGATTGGAACAGAAAGACAAAGGACTGCAGGAAGGTTGTGGGAAGGAGAAACTGAAACCGGTATCCCCTGATGCATCTGATCACATTTGAGCGGCTATTTGCAGTTCAGGTGGAGATTCGGAAAAGGAATGAATGAAAAATAAATAGAAAGTGGAATAAATACAAAGCATAAAAATAACAAATGAGAGGGAGAAGAGTTGCCTAAGAAAAGAATATAAACATATTAAATTACATAGCTCAGGTCTGAATATTTTTTATTGTATTATACTAATATAAGCATTAAATATTTAAGCACAAATTGTGATATGACTATTTTGGGAGGTAAATGAAGGGAAAGTATGTCTGTCGAGGGTGGCTTAGGAGAACTAAATTCCATATTCCAATTTAGGAATTCAATATGTAGTATCTAAATGTTGGAGAATATCCAGAAATAGATATAAGCATATCATAAAAGTAGATGTCAAAGACCGAATAAACAGAGTTAAAAAGAGTTAGTCGTGGCTTCCCATAGGGAGCAAGAACCTGGGAAGAAATTACTCCTTTTTTCATTGTTCCTGTTTTGAACCTTGTAGTTATATTTGAGTTTTTAAATTGTATGCATTGATCACTATAATGAATATAAAAAATAAATATCCAGTGTATTTGGAATGTAGAGAGAAACATGTCTCACTGTGATGACAGAGGTGAAAACTCAGAAAATCCCTAACAGGTGAACATTATGTCTTCACTTTACCTGTGAAGAAATTGAGGCCCAGAGAAATTGTGCAAGTTGACATAGTTACCAAACAACAGAGCCAGGGACCAAACCCACTCTTTCTGATTTCATATTCAGGCTTCTTCATAATACCTTCCTGCTTCTCATTAGATTTTACCTTAAATTTGCCACATTGCTCTAAAAATCGCCCACACAGTAGCAACTAAAAAAAAAAAAAAAACACCTGAATATACAGAATTACATTCTTCATTAGTCACATCGGAGCTAACCGAACAGAACCTACTGTTATCTTAGGTCTCATTTGCACCCTCAGTTTGGTGACCCCCTGAGGAACAGAGATGAACATTCAGGTGAATAGTAACTACAGCTTTGGGATCTAAAGCTTTTCCTAACAGATAAATGCTTCTTCTTAGACCATCCCAACACACAAGGAATAGATTTCGTTGCTCTACAAATGTTCTTAATTTGATCCAGTGCACCAGGGAAATAACATTTCTATTTGCTTTCAAGACATGATTGCATTAAACCCTAATGATGTACCAGATGTGGGGTTCGACAAGACTATTTTAATTGAGGGTCACCTATGCTATTGGAGCGCTCTTCTGGATTTACGTTATCAAAAAGCTGTGAGCTCTGATGAACTCTTGGTTTTCTTGTGTTTGATAGAGCCACTGCTAATACTGCCTCCTTCCACAAGCACAAGACTTCACTAGCCTTCTCCTTGGTAACCAGATATCCTTTGTCTCCCTTAGCACTAGTTCCTGGAGGTGTCATTATGATGCCTGCAATTTGCAGAACTCAATGGCAGCTCCAGTAAAATAAACAAAATCTAATTATGTCAAAATTGGACCTTGCCTGAAGTACAATGATTGGTTTTCATTCTATATAGTACATGAGCACCTACAAAGATGGTAAATGTCGAGATGTTTCTTAGAAAACTTTACCCCAAAAAAAGACTTAGTAGGGGAAATTGAGACCGACTTACTGTGTATCTCATCAATTTGATCTTTCTAGTCTAAGTCCTTGGGTTTTAGGTTTATGAACCTTTGGAATTTTATGCAAAATGAAACATGAATGTGCATTTTGTAAAAAGCTGTTCCATAATTTTCACCAACATTATAAAAGAGGTTCATAACCCCCAAAACATAAAGAATCATTGTTTTAGGCAAAGAAATGAAATCCATGTGGAATTTTTTAATTAGATTCTTGGTGGAAATACAAGTATTTTAAAAATAAGTACTAGTGAATTTTCAAGAGATAGTATTAATTATGCCCCCTATTATTATTTTTAAATTTCCATTGTCTTTTCTATTTCTGGAACTATGAGTCTCAAAGATAATCTACGACAAATTTCATGTCCTCTCTCACCTCACCCCCCAAATTTCTTTTTTTCTAGCTTTTGTGGATTCATGTGAGATTACAAATAAAAAGTACTTTTTATTGTGGCTCCCTAATTAAGTTTTCTACTTCTTTCTCTGGGTTGCATACTGGACATATTTAATAGAAAAGTAAAAATCTCAAGCATTGTATGTTATTCGGCGATGTCAATGTCACCCTTCTCATCTTTCTCTTGTCTCATTGATCAAAAGGACCTTCTGTACCATCTTTGCTAGAGCTCTCAGAAAACATTTTCCCTTCAGCAACTATAGAGATATTAAGGGTCAACTCAATGATAGGTGTGTGGCCTGGCATTTTGCACTTCTCTTTTAATATCCAAGTGATTTTATCAATGTTAAATATAATTTCTAACAACCTGGAAGCTTGACACAAAACTTAAAGGAAAAGAATTTAATTGATTATTCTGCTTAATTAATATTTTTCTTTAATACTTAAAAAATAAAATATGGTATAGCTTATATCACTAAGAATCATCACACATACTCTCAGAACCTTAATAATCTACTGAGAATGATCTAAGAAGTTTAAAGACAGATGATATGCAGGGTTAAGTCAGATTTTGAAGTATGTAGGATAGCAGATGAGCCACCACACTATGGAATCACTCTTTTGCTTTTCCATGTCCAGAAACTAAATTTTAATAGAGCATCTAGGCTTATTCGTTTCTTAGATACCAACTCATGCTAACCAAACAAGTGGAACATTAAAGCATAAATTAGGTACAAGTATAATTATTTGTCAAAAGCAGGACGTATCTATCAATGTCTATTATACTTCTGTCTACAATTTTTTATACCCACTCCCCACAGTCTGGGAAACAAAAACAACTAATACTGAGGACTGGGTGTAGAATTACAACAGAGGAAACTGACTATACAAAAATGAACATCCTTGCCTCCACCAAAAACAGCACTCAGAGATGAGTGATTTTATAACTGGCTTGGTGACTCTCGGGCCAGATCTCCTACTTTTGTAAACTGGGTCTGCCATTTTCTTGCAGTGAGATATTTAGTCTTTTTGAGCTTCATGTGCACAACATTTAGTAGCAGAACAACAGTATCTACTTCATAGGTTTGAAATAAGATAGTGAATGTAATCAACTTAGCATTGTGTTGGTAGATAGCTAATAAATTACATCCATAGGCTCCTTTTTCCCCCTCTTACCTTTACATGTGTTCCTTTCCTTTCTTCTCTTCATTCTTGATAAACTGCATCAATTTTTCCCTTAAAAATGAGAGGTAAAAAAGCATCTGAGAAATACTTAGTGTTGTTTTAAACATATGGTTTGAAAATTTTACATAAGTGACATTGTGCTCCAGATCTCATTCTGTCTCATACATTTCTCATGTTACTACTATGTGGGAATTTAGTTCATTGCCTCTGACTGTTACATAGAATTCTATCATGTCTTTAAACCATATTTTATGTATCTATTCACTTAGTGATGGATACAAGTGGCTTCCATTTCTTTGCTACTCCCAAACAACTCTGTGATACATAAATCAAGTATATGGTTCCTTATGAATTGTACAAGTTTTTTTCTGAGGTACATTTCCAGGGGCAAAATTCTGGTTCATAAATACGTATGCTCACAGATGGTGGACCTGGAAGGACAGCACATACTTTTTTTTTAAGTTTTTAATTTTAATTTCAGTATAGTTAACATACATTGTTACATTAGTTTCAGGTGTACGATATAGTGATTCAACAATTCTATACAATACTAAGTGTTCATCGTGATAAGTATATTATTAATCCATCTCCCAATCCACCTCCCCTCAACTATCGGTGTGTTCTCTATAGTTAAAAGTTTGTTTCTTGATTTGCCTCTCAGTTTTCCCCCTTTGCTTACTTGTTTTTTAAATTCCACATATCAGTGAAAACATATGATATTTGCTTTCTTGGACTAACTTATTTCACTTACCATTATACCCTGTAGCTCCATCTATGTTGCTGTAAATGGCAAGATTTCATTCTTTTCAACGGCTGAGTGATATTCTATTATGTATATATACTACCTTTTCTTTATCCATATACCTATCGAGGGGTACTTGGATCATTTCCATAATTTGGCTATTGTAAATAGGGCTGCTATAAACATAGGGGTGCATGTATCCTTTCGAATTAGTGTTTTTGTATTCTTTGGGTAAATACCCAGTGGTGCAATTACTGGATTGTAGGGTAGTTCTCTTTTTAATTTTCTGAGGAACTTCTATACTGCTTTCCACAGTGGCTGCACCAGTTTGCATTCCCACCAATGGTATAAAAGGATTCCTTTTTCTCCATACCCTTGCCAACACTTGCTGTTTCTTGTGTTTTTTACTTTAGCCATTCTGATAGCTGTGAGGTCAGAATATCTCATTGTGGCTTTGATTTGCATTTTGCTGATGATGAGTGATGTTAAGCATCTTTTCATGTGTCTGTTGGCCATCTGACCATTCATATGTCTTGTTTGGAGAAAATGTCTGTTCATGTCTTCTGCCAATTTTTAAGTGGATTATTTGTTTTTTTGGGGGGGTGTTGAGTTGTATAAGTTCTTTATATATTTTGGATAATAACCCTTTATTTGTTATGTCATTTGCGAATACCTTCTCCCATTTAGTGGGCTATCTTTTAGTTTTGTTGATTATTTCCTTTGTTGTGAAGAAGGTTTTTTTTTTATGTAATCCCAATACTTTATTTTTACTTTTATTTCTCTTGCCTCAAGAGACATACCTAGAAAGATGGAACTATGGCCAATGTCAGAGAAATTACTACTTGTGCTCCCTCCTAGGATTTTAATGGTTTCAGCTTTTATATTTAGGTTTTTAATCCATTTTGAGTTTATTTTTGTATATAGTGTAAGAAAGTGGTCCAATTTCATCCTTTTGCATGTAGCTGTCCTGTTTTCTCAACACCATTTGTTGAAGAGACTTTTTCCCATTGCATATTCTTAGAACAGCACATACTTTTATATGTATTTTCCAGGAGAGTAAGGAGAGGAATGGGATTGGAGATGGAAATAAAGGGAAAAGTAATAAAATGAATCAAAGATTTTCCTCAGATGGATGCTAAAAGTGGACTTTGGACTAATGACTACAAGCATCTGAGGTCCTTAAAAATGAAATTAAAAAAGACTGGCTCCATGCATTATCAGCATAAATGCAACACCTACTACAATGGCTTACCATCCTCATCTGTGCTCCAGGGCCAGGATGCCAGCCTTCTATTGAAAAATCATTAGATGATATTTGTGAGGCCCTTAAAACTCTCAGGACTCAGGCTCTTTATGAACAACAAAGACTTGTTACTCTGCATTGACACTTCTCAGAATTTTAATAACAGATCTCTTTGTTAATCAACATTCAAAATAATTGTTCCCAATGAGCCTATAAATATGTCTTAGAAGTGTACTGCTTTGACCATTTCATCCAATCAAAGATTGGAAGGGGATTAAGTTATAAAATAAATAAATCATGGGAATAAAAAGTACAGCATAGGGAATATAGTCAATAATACCATAATAACTTTGTATAGTGGCCAAAGGAAACTACATTTACCATGGTGAACATTTTGTAATGTATATAATTGTGGAATCACTATGTTGTACATATATATGCAACAGATATATATGTCAACTACACTTTAATTATATTTTTTAAATTACACTCATAAATGGCTATGACATTTTTTAAAAAGGAATGGAAGATCATTCAAGTAACTGACTCTGCCAAAAAACTGAAATAATTAAGTCTTTCACTTTCAATAGCACTTTCTGGTTTTTCATAGGTCCAGTGCTAAATGACAAGTGTTAACAGCTTTTCAGATCTGGATAAGGTGATTATTTCTTCAGTAATAAGAAGAGAGGCCTGAAAAAGTGGCTACAATGATTTTCTTCAGAACTAATAATAAGAGAACTAAGTGAAATAGAGGAATCTTCTCTGATCCATGTCCAGAGGCTGCTCAGCCCTTTAATTCAGAGCAGGATTATTTTAGCTTTAATAGTTAAGGACGTAATAGCCAAGTTAATTAAATTAGCTCACTTTGCTCTAGCTATTATAGTATTAATCCATTGTTATTTTTGGTAAAGCATATCATTGTAATTCTTTTACAATTTAGAGGCCAGGAGTATGCAATGGAACAGTACATTTGGAAGTAAACACCAGCACAAAATTTTTAAGACCTTTCCATTTTATTGAACTGAGTTTTATTTAATTTTTTCTCTCCTTTTATTTTCATCTACAATATTTGTATTCCTCAAATCTGGTCTGTATGTGTTCTGTTTATAATCTTTAAACATACAAATTTTATCTTAGCAGTCCATACAATAATTATCCCATGTATTCCAGACAAAGGACTTTTTTTTTTAATTTAATGTTTTATTATTTCTGAGAGAGAGAGAAACAGCGTGAGCAGGGGAAGGTCAGAGAGAGAGGGAGACACAGAATCTGAAACAGGCTCCAGGCTCGGAGCTACCTGTCAGCACAGAGCCTGATGCGGGGCTTGAACCCACGAACCGTGAGATCATGACCTGAGCCGAAGTCGGACGCTTAACTGACTGAGCCACCCATTTAATGTCCTTTATTACATGTAGGTCACTAAGTTAATTTTATGCATGAAGACCATTCTTATTCAGATATCTTTATCCAAGAAAGACAGCTCTTCACTTGTAAAAACTTTATGAGAGTTAATTGCACATATACCAGAGGTGAGGAAGGGGATTAGGGACAACAATTTGTGGTTAAATACAATCTTTTAATCCAGCTGTTGGGGAGTCGCTTGTGAAATCCTTGTGCTCAGAGCTTTGCCTCCTTTTAACTCTAAATAATTGTACAGTCATTGATTTAGGGAGCTGGAAGATTCACCTCCCCATATAAGGCACTTGCTGAATTAGAATCCTTTTAAAGGTATGTTTGACACCTCACATAACTGCAGCCTTTTTAGTTGCAGGTTATCACTAGGATATAAGCACCAGTTAACCCTGATTTCACCTCTGTTCCACATACAGCATTTGCTTCCTTATGCACTGTTGTTTATCTGTAGTATAGCCTCATTTTCCAAATCTAATCTAGCCTGCTCCCCTTTTCTGGGACAAATGAAAAGTAACTTGTCAAATAATCTTTCCACTGTAACTTTCAAAGAGTATCTTCTGGGCTTGAAAGCACCCTGGAGGTCCTGTGTGTTGGTTCACACAGCTCCATAGGAAGTCTGCACTAAATTTACCTCTCTGGTCTCTCTGTTACACCAGGAAATACATCCCAGAACAGTCATCAAATTGTCACCTGCTTTGTGTCATTTAACCCTAAAGAAGATACTGTACTGTTCAGAATAGAGACACCTTAATTTTACAGTTAAAAGTTGGAATTTGACACAAAAATCTACTTTTTCTAGATCTAACAGTTGTGGTGAATGTTGAAAGAAGGCTCAGCTTTGTATTTTGTGTTTTAAAATATGATCCAGCTATTCTCTATAAGCGAAGCATTGACAATCACCCACTCACTAGCCAGTGCTCCGCTCTGGGTCATCTGAAGTTGATTACTGCAGTCCTTGGAGGATGGTGTGAAATGCCAGTGAAATCGTGAACTAATTCAATGACATGCCTATTGTTCCACTCATTTAGGCAAGTGGTTTTCTGAACAGGAAGCATTTCACGTATTCCTGACCATACTAAATTAACTCAGAAAGTATAAGCATTAGACCCTTTGTTGTTTATCTCTACATCTCAGCTGTCTTACCAGGATGCAAGACCTCCAGGGTCTTTTTGATCATGAGAGAACTTGTGACCATTCAGAGAAGGCTAAATTAACTATCGTTAGGTCACAGGGATTTGGAAGCTAGAGCATATTGGCGGCATTTGTGGTATTGCCTTTGTAGAATTGACATCCTTAATTATAGGCAGCAGGTGGAGCTATGAGTGAATGAATGAATGACCTTCTATCTCCGGTCCTCAAGCTGACTTGCTTGGTATTATCACAATTTGGAGGCAATCACTGTCCCTCAGCTCCAGGTCAGCCTGAAATGCTGGCTAGGGGCCTGGGCTATTAGAAATATGCTGGCTCAGCTTGAAGGCCTTATTTCCCTACTCCCAAGCACAGATAAACAAGTTGCCTTCTAGAGTGTTAAGTACTTGAATGCTAACAGAAGCTACCATTTCCTGGATTTGGTAGAGCTGAGAAAGAAAGGCTACTCTGGAATACAAGACACCGAAGACTCAGTGCCTGATGAGTATAAGAAACGGGCCAAATACAGGAAAAAGAATACTGCACGGCATCACTAATGTGAAGTATCTAAAATAGTGAAATTCACAGAATCAAAGAGTGGAATGGTGGTTGCCAGCGGGCAGGCGGAGGGGAAGTGGGTAGTTGCTGATCAGTGGGTATAAAGTTTCACTGAAGCAAAATGAGCTCTAGAGATCTGTACAACAATACTGTACATTTAAACATTCGTTAAGAAAGTCAACCTCATGTTAAGTGTTGTTGCCACAATAAAATAATATTCGAAGCATAAAACAGCAGAGCCAGATTTATCTATACCTATTTAGTAGCCTTATCAACCAGTCATGAAGCATGACTCAGGCCTGGGGAACAGACAATAAAAAGATGGTTCACTTTTCAGAATAAGAATTCCCTGCCTTCAAAGAAGGCTGGTTGCCTCTTTAGCCCACATCCCTATTGTGAAATGCTTTTCTCATCTGCAGAACACTGTGGTTTACAGTTTACTCGAAGCTTGTTATTGTTTCTCTCTCTAATAACCCACATTTATGATTCTTCTAGAAGGGCTGCATTGATGGGGATGGAGTGTAACACCTGAAATAATAAGTTTTTACAGGAAATAATGTAAATGAAGCCTTTTGCCCTTAATGACCCATAATGAAATGCTCTTGTTACCAAGCTCTGCAGGCGAACCCAATGCAGTTGCCATGGAAACGCCCAGCTGCGCCTCCACACTGTTGCTTAATGATCAGTGTGATGTCAGGCTCTTGACATAACCACAAGCTTAGACAAATCTTTACAGCCACAGTGACAGTCCACTCGGGATTTCAGTATGTCTGAGTGAGGGCTCCTGTGTCCAGGTATAATTAAAATACATTCAGACCTATGATTGGAAATGCTTTTAGCAGAGAATTAGGTCACCTTTTAAATTCTCCATTCACTTTCATTTCTCCACATGACTGCCCAGTTGGAAGCAAGCCAGAAACAGGGTAGCCATAGCGCATTACTGAAGATGACGCTTCACATGCCTGTGTCCAGGCTTGCCCTTTACCCTTTGTATTGGTGGGTGAGTGGGTGGTCCACCCTGGTCCACACCAAAGAAAAACAAAACAAAACAAAAAAAGACACCACGAAGACCTTTTTGTCCTTTTTTCCCATGTTTCCTGCATCTACCTTCCACCATGACTGAGCCTGAAATTCTATTACTCATTTCTTTGATTTAGGCAACAAAGTCAAGTCCTTTTACCCAGAATGTAATTCTCAAAACCTATTATCTAGAAGGAAAAGACAGGCCCTAGGGAATCTGTCATTTTTCCTTCCCTCCTTTTATTTCTTTCTCCCTTCCCCCTTTTCGCTCTCTCTTGAAACTGTTTATTAGGTGCCTGTTATCTGCCAGGCAATTACCAGAAACACAGGATGAATAAGGTTCAATCCCTGTCCTCTAGGAGCCCATAGGTTATTAGACAGGACATGGCATGTAAGCAGACACGTAAACTAAAGAGACAGAGATGTGCACTAAGCCTAAATGGAGAAATGTACCTGAGAGAGAACAGGACAGGCTGGGAGATGAGGTGATGTTTGGGTTAATTTTGCAAGGAAATCAGTGGGATTAAAGTGAGGTAGAGGGACATTGTGAGAAAAGAGTGAAGGTATGGAATGATCTTGGATGTTTGTAGAATTGCAAGCAATTTAGAATGGCTAGAGCTTTGGCCATGAGAACAGTCAAGGAGAAATAAGACTTAGAAGTAGGTAGGGTTCAAATTCTAATGAGTTTTGACTAGGAGCTACTTACGATTTCAGGGAGAGAAGGCAGAGAATTATAACAGTCATTTAGGAAGATTATCCTCCCAGAAATAAAAAGCATGAACTGGGGAAAACATAGGGCAATTAGGAAGTTATTGAAACAGTGAGACTATAGAAGATATCTATTGCATTCTGTCTTTTATTATACATATATAATACAGATATAGATTTTTTTTTTTTTTTTTTGGTCTGCCTAGTGTCTGTCTGCCTTTTGGAAGAAAGGCCATCCAAGGGTGGCCACATGATCCAAGCAGCACCAATCAGATTTCTCCAATGAAATTTTACATATGGACTTCTGGACCTAGGATTACTATTTTCTTTCTTTTTACTTCAATATTAAAGGATGTAGCTTTTGGCTTCCAGTGACCATCTTTCCTGATACCTAGAGAGGGCTCTCTGATCATTAGGCCAATGGTTAGAGAAATATACACTAAAAGATGGGGAAACAGAGATTTAGAGATTTATTGACATTGTTTGAGCCCCTAAAATCTAGTACAGAGATCCAGCTGTGTCTAAAGTCAGTATACCAGTGGACTTTCCAGTTACACACGCCAATAAATTTCTTTAGGCTTGGGCAAGCTTCAGTTAGTGTCTTGTTACTTGTAACAGAATGTTTCTTGAAGAACCAGGTAAAAATGATGAGAACCTGAGTGGAAGCTGGAGAGACTGGAGAGGGTGGTTTCAGTGAAACTTCGGTAAAGTTAACTCAAGGATTAGAGAAGTGGGCTGAGTGAGACGTGCTAACAGAGGCACCTATAAAGACCTTGGGACACAGAGGTTCGACCCATTAGCCATGGATCTCCAATTCCTGCACAACCAGGGTTGTGAAGTTTCTGCTTTGGCAAATGGGTTGGTAAATAACATTTCTTCTTTTGATGGAGACTACTGTCTCCTTCGGAGTGGCCACATTTAAGGAAATTTAATCTTATGTTGAGCTGATTCTGTCTTCATGCCTCTAACTGGCCATGGTTCTTATTCACCAGGTCCTTACAGAATATATTTAGTGTCTCCTATAGGAAACCCTTCTCATATTTTAGGAAGACATCTGCATGTCTCTTATATCTTTACAGTCCAGACATCCTGTCTCTAGTTCCTTTCAATTGTGCTTCATTGGACTTGGTTTGGGTGATTTTTGAAGCAGTGCTTATCAGTATGTAAAGTTATCTTATCAGTTATTTGTTTGTCTACTGTTTTCATTAAACAGTCATCTCCGTATGAATAGAGACCTTGTGTGTTTTGTCCTTTATGTATCCTAGGCACCAAAATCAGTGACTTAAACAAAGTTGGCGCTCAATAAACATTTCATGGTATATAGTTTCTAGTTCATCAGTGGATCTCTTTGTCTATGTTTGTCTATGGCCCAACTGATAGGCAGTGTCCAATGCAACGTACAATACTCTGATATCAGTAGAAATGTTACAGAATGGAAGAGGATGGTTGTCAATTATATCTGGATCCATATATGCATATAAAGCACCCCAATACATCACTGGTTTGGGGGGAACTACATTGTATCATTACCCTATATCAGCCATCTAAAACCATTAAGTCTTTTTAATGTTGCTAAGCCATATCTTTCCATTCCTTGGTGGCATTGTCAAATTATTATTATATTTTTTGGTCCTTAGTTGAGAACTTCACATATATCCCTGCTAAAATTTAGCCTGATCAATGTCTGCATGTTTTTTTCTTGTGATTCTGTTGTGCAATATTTAGTCTCCAGGCTTTCTGTGATCAGTATGATTAATGAGTCTGACTCTAGGCTCTCAGAGGTGGCTTTCTGCATCATTTATGTTGCTATCTCCAAATCCTAGCTCATGACCAGTGACCAGAGCATACTCAGTTAAATGTTTCCTGGACAAATCCTAAGACATACCTTCTCTATTTTTCAAATTTATTAAAATGTGAGTAAGGATCTTTCTTTTGGTATCTATCTCTCAATATCTACTAATCCAAATATATGTGGATTCTGTGCATTTTTCTCCTTTTTTGTCAGAAAGAAAGTTTCAGGGTGTTTTGCTGTTGTCAAGATACACTGCACTTAACACTATAGAAACAATTTCAATGAAAAATTAGTTTAGACTGACATAGCTTGATATTAAGGAACCTTTACTGGTTTCTGGTGCTTGCCAATTCCCTTTCTATAGGTGCCTCATTCTCCCTTGTTGGGCAAAATGTCCTGTGAGCCCTCTTGTGGACCCTGGTTGGGGGTAAGAATTTTTAAAAGTTAACTGTGAAACTGCATTGGCCTTTCAGGTTGCTGCAGCAGATCAGAATTCATGGGGGGAATTTGGAGTAGGGAAACAGCTACAAAACACCAAAGGCTGTCTATATATACATACATATATATACATATATACATACATATACATTTACATATGTAAAATATATATATACATTTTAAATGTTTATTTATTTTTGAGGGAGAGAGAATTTCTGGGAGGTGGGGTGATAGGCAGGGAAAGAGAAAGAGACAGAGGATCCTAAGTGGGTTCTGTGCTGACAGGCAGAAAGTCCAAAGTGGGAGTTGAACTCAGGAATCAGGAACCATAAGATCATGACCTCAGCTGAAGTTGGATACTTAACCAACTGAGCCACCCAGGTGCCCCCCCAGACAGTATATTTTTAAAGCCTATGGTTAAGCTATAGAAAATTTCATTTTGTTTAGAAATAACTACACATGCCATGTCTATTCAAAATGTACCCACTGATGATTGTAATCAAGGATGTTCAAGATGGTACTTCTGGCCTTTCATTAATATGAAGATTATTTCTGGCAGACTGTTCATCCTAGGACTGGGCAAGAGGATCTGAATGGAGAAGGCAGGAAGTAAGGATGGGAGCTTACTGTGTTCCACACCCCTGTCTAAGGCCCTACTTGAGTTGAGTACATTGGTTACATAAGCACCACTTTTTCTCTGTGTTGAGGTAATGATTCTGGAACACTATGAAGGACTTTTCTTAGATTTCAATGTCTTTTAAAACCAAAGAGCATACGGCACTAGACCAAGCCAATAGCCCCTTTCAACATAAAACAGCATGACCCTTCTGTATAAAGTACTTTCATCTAGAATCCATTGGCATGAAGAGTCACATTTCCTTGAAATGTACAGGACATTTATTAACAGCCACAGCATCTCCTACATGATTTTTGGCTGCTTTTTCTCTGTGGGTTTTGGAAAGAAGAAAGGAATTCAGATTGGGCTATGTATGGGCCAATTCAATAGGCTTGTAGCATCATTTTGTTGAAGCTAATTTGTGGAGGCTGTCACGTTCCTCAAATCTGTGGCAGTTAGTATGATTACTATCACATCTCTACCATCACATTCCTACTCTCTATAGGCTGTAAATTAGGAATGGATAAAAATGCAGACAGATTACAAAGATGTTATTTTTTTCTCATATAGAGATGTTTTAGGCACTCTTAAATGCTTTACTGAAAAATGTTCCCAAAACTTTATTTTTAGCTTTGTAAGGCATAAGACAGTTTTTTGCCCCTCATCCTCCTAGCCTCTGTCTCTCCCCATCTCTCTCTTTAGAAAATCCTGAGAAAAGCATGAGCATCTTAGGATCACAATATCATTATAAAGTAAATTACTACTACTAAAGTGAGTTAAGTGGTAACCTCACAGTCTTAAAAGGTCCCTGCCTTGTCCTATATGTTGAATCAATTGCTGGAAAATAAGTAAGCTATAGGAGAGCTTTTATTTTTTTAATTATTATTTTTTAATGTTTTATTTTTATTTTATTTTTGAGAGAGAGAGAGAGACAGGGTGAGAGAGAGAGAGAGAGGGAGAGAGAGGAAGAGAGAGAGAGAGAGAGAGAGAGAGAATGAGTGGGGGAGGGGCATAGAGAGGGAGACGCAGAATCTGAAAAAGGCTCCAGTCTCTGAGCATCAGCACAGAGCCTAATGTGTGGCTCAAACTCACGAATCACGAGATCATGACCTGAGCTGGTCAGACACTTAACCCACTGAGCCACCCAGGTACCCCTAGGAGAGCTTTTAATTATGTAATACTTCACAACCCTTCTGGGGACAGGGACTGAGTTTGGCTAATTCTCATAGTTTGGTCCTGATTGGCACCAAGTGCCTCAGTGCATACTATTTGAATAAAAAATGATGAATAATAATAGCCCTATTAACATTTGTTGACTGATTGATTCAGTGACGTCACTCTTATCATTACCTAATTTCACTGCTTCCCCATTTCTCCACCAGATGGCAGAAGAAGGGCCTGATTATTGAGCTTGAGATATCTGATTCTTAGATATTAAATGTGAGATGGTGTTCAGAGGTAGGAAAGAATGCTGAAATATGTTGCTATAATTTTATTATGCTTCATACATGGAAATGTCTTGAAATAAAGAAAGGATTGTGAAGAACTTAGGTGCTAGGTTGGAGGTTAAAAGTTAAGCAAGGGATTATAAACCAAGGAATTTCTTATTGGTATTCTTTCTGGTATCCTTATAAAGAAGGCAACAGGGACAAGAACATTACTCAGTGAAGATTTTTCACCCATCTTGCCTCTGCATTTGAAAATGTAAACAGGAAAGACATATGGATATAAGATATCTCTTACTCAATGCGGCAATGGTTCTTGTCCTTACAGGAATTACGTTCTGTACTCCTATATAGCATTCATTCTGAGTATAAACCCTTAGAATTCATTTCACAGGATAGTTAGAATGTAGGAGTAAATAAAAGTGGTTAGTCAGGGACCAAGGTCTATCAGCAGACACAAAGAAGGGTTTGAATCCTTATAACTGATAAATGTTTTAATATCTTGGCACTTACAAGTATTGCCCAAGTTATTTACCAGTTCTTAAACAAACTGTGAGAAATATTTTATGATCCCCCTACAGAAGAATCTAAACTGGAGATAAGAAAAAGACAGTGTTTCAATCAAAAAACAACTTTACTGAACCCCATTCTCATCGGCATATCTTATCCAAATCTGAAAGCCAAAGCATTGGTCATAATTTACATAGTCTGTCATTGAGATAAATGACCATTAGAATACAGTTTGGAGAAAAAAGGAGTGAGTTGAAAGAGATTGTTTTGAGAATATTCTTTTTAGGTAATAACCTGCATGCTAGAAATGTGAAATTAACTTCAAGGCAGTGTTTCTAAGATTTTTAAATCCATATGTGAGAAGAATATTTTAAGAAACACACACATATTTATGATATTTTATTGCTTACCCACTCTGTTTTCTGAGACTTTGGCTTTAACCTTTTCTAGTCACCATGGCAACAAGGACACAAATACATCCATACCATGAGCTGGATCTATGAGGAATAATTTCCAACTGTATACATAGTATGAATATTTGACCTAAGCATTGCAAAGAGAATTTAATGTAATTTTAAATATAGTAAATTGTCTGAGTGAGTCATAAATTGGAAATAGTGTACATGGCTAGGAAAATGTAGTCTCATAAATGAACCAAGGGAAAACAATGTTGGATTTCTTCTCTCTAGAAACTCCATCTTGCCTTCCCACATCTCCCTTTCTGATGTAAAGAATGTCATGGGAAACTTGAAGAAAGGCATCCTTAAGACTTAATTTTTCTCCTGTTCAAAGTCCAAGCCTAAAATAAATGGTTTATTTTTAGGCAAATCATAAACCTGTAATCGGAGATGTTGGTCTTGCAAAAACACTGCAACTCCAATTACCGGCTGTAAGTTGCTTTCCTAAAAATCCTTCTAAAATATTCACTCTGCATTCTGAAAGAAGAAAACAGATGCTGCAATTTCACCCCTATAAGCTTCAAATATGGCTAGGGGGCTCCTCACACAAAATCTCATGAAAGCAGGGATGGGTGCATAGATTTACAATGGAATAAATTCTGCCCTGGACTTTACATTCGAAGTCTTAGGAAGAAGCAGGTAAGGATAATATCAGCAGTGAGACGCACGCATGTTGGGGAGTTTTCTGGGGTAGGGGTGAAGAGCCACATAAGAGAAGCAGGGAAGTGTGAATGCCAGAGACACAAAGAGATGCCCCTGCAGGGAGCCTTGAACTGATGCTTAACAAATGCTTTCTGATTTGACTGAGTGATCAAATGTGGTGTTAGTGTCAAGCCTTCTTAGTACTATTGCCTACAAATGCCTTTGGCAACCCATATCTTGGTTTATTTCCAGGAATAGGACTGTCCAAAGAGATGCCATTCCCCTGGGCTCTATGTGAATGAGCGGTGACACTTCTTGCTTGAGCCACATTTCTCCATTGAAAGCCTGTACTGAGCCCTTGCCCTGTGAAGAGAAGTCTCAGGTGTAATTTTGAGATTCTGTGGGGGTTGAATCTGAAAACCTCAGAAAACTGAGGTGCTGAGTTGCAGCAACCCTTACAGAGTAAATTAATAATAAGTAATAACATTTATGTACAAAGTCTGACTCATAACATGGCACAATGCTTAAGAGAAGATTTTATGCAGCCATTATAAAAATTTCAGGTCCTTTTTGTCCATCAAGGAAGTGGCATAGCTGAGTGGAAAGAATGTTGGCCTGGGAGGCCAGAGAAGCAAATTCAAGTCCCAGCTGAGCGGAGACCAGCTGTGAGACCTGACAAAGCCTCTCAGCCCCTCTGAAGTTCAGTTGTCTCAACAGCAAAATTAATATGCTGGTCTAGAAGATTGTCTATCTAATATTTCATTATTCTAGAGAGAATTAAAAAGGAAATGGAGAGCCCAGGTCAGTTTTACTTCTGACTTCCTTAGGTAGCCATTAGGCCTCTTAAAAAAAGGGAGAGGCATTTATATTCAAATTTTTTAGTTGGGTTTGAGAAATCAGAATAAAAGCCCAGAAACATGGCCCTAGGGTAGGAAGGAGAGCAAGGCATTTGATAAACAGCAACTGCCCACCCTCTTTCCACTCCTGACCTACCCTGGCCACACATCCATCTCCAGATGAACCATGTGGGATGGCCAGAAAAAAATAGCCAGGTGCAGAAAGAGCATGGGGATGGAGGAGGGGAGAAAAAAATATGAGCTTTTCTGGGACCATGGCAAATAGGATTTCTTTGATACTGAATGGAAAAGCATAGGCATTGCTGTTGGTTACTCGTCTGGCTTTTAATACTTTTAAGAGTCACATAACTTTTCAATTAAAAAAAGAGGAAGTATACACATACACATATATATATACACGTATTTGCCTGTACACAGCCCATCCCACATAAGAATCCTACAAAATGACTCACCTCCTCCCCAGGCACCCCCAGCTTTTACTCTTACTTTCTGCATCTTACTCTTTGTCTCTCACCATACGGCATAAACCCAGTGAAACACAGAGATTTGAAATGTGCAGAACTCTCTTCTAGATATTCTTGGTGCGACTGTCCTTTCACCCCGCCCTCTGCCTTCATGCTTCCACCACTACAAGAAGTAAGGACGGAACATGAGAATTCTGACTCATTTGAGAAATTGTAAACACCCAAACTTTTTTTACATTTGCTACTGTTTCCGTGACAGATTTTTCTTTAAGAATCTTTTTTTTTTTTTTAAGTTTATTTGTCTATTGTGAGACACAGAGAGAGAAAGAGCATGAGTGGCGAGGGTCAGAGAGAGAGAGGGAAAGAGAGAATCCCAAACAGCCTCCACGCTGTCAGTGCAGAGCCTGTGGGGCTCTAAGTCAGAAACCAGGAGATCATGACCTGAACTGAAATCAAGAGTTAGATGCTTAACTGACTGAGGCACCCTGTGCCCCTCCATAACAGATTTTTCTTTTCAGGAGATATGAACATTTCTAAAAAATTGAAATTAAACCTCTTTGAAGGATCCAAAAGGATGGTGGCTCTGGGAAAGTATTAAAATGGAATAACCCTGTATATATCTAAAATTGTAACATTTATGAAATTCCTAAGCACTTCAAATCCGCTAAAGTTAAAACCCAGTCTTCTCCATGTGTGTTTCCCTCTTTTGAAACAGAAAGGCAAATATCTCTTTAACTCTTTGATGATACAATGAAATTTGGAGTCACTGAAGGAGATCATTGCTAAGTGAGGTACTTTATTTTTTTTTTAATTTTTTTTTAATGTTTTATTTATTTCTAGGAGAGAGAGAGAGAGACAGCGTGAGCAGGGGAGGGTCAGAGAGAGAGGAAGTTACAGACTCTGAAACAGGCTCCAGGCTCTGAGCTGGCAGTCAGCACAGAGCCCGACGCGGGGCTCGAACCCACGAACCGTGAGATCACGACCTAAGTGAAAGTCGGACGCTTAACCGTCTAAGCCACCCAGGCGCCCCAAAGTGAGGTACTTTATGCTGAAGAGGTGATCACTATTCTGGCGTAGAACAGAAAAGCTATATATGTGTATATATAACTACAATTATGTATACTTATATTATTATATATTAATATATCATTATATATGTAAATCCTCATTCAGACAAAATTCCTCTTTTCCTTCCCCATATTATTCTCCAGTTACTCACAGAAGGATTTTACCACCATCAGTCTACTTGCAAATTCTTTATATAATTTCAACATTAATTTTGGTTCTCTTTCTAGAAATGCTGTGGAATGTGATGTGATCGATGCTAACTCACATCTGAAAGGATATTCCTTTTCAGCCAAGACAGACAGGATCTGATACTTTGGGGAGATCTGGTTGATAATATACAGGGAGCCGCCACCACCCCTCCTTGCCACCACCACCACCACTACCTACACACACACACACACACACACACACACACACACACACATTAATAGCAACAACAAAAACAACTCCCCTCTTCAGTCCTGATCTCATATTTCTCTTCCCGATCTGTCACCAATGCAATTAGAGATAATGTAAGAGAATGGGATAAAATATGAATGGGAGAAAGTTCTCATTCTTGGTCATATTCTATCTATAGCAGCCCATCATCAATTATGAATAGCTGTGAATGAGTTTACCATAGTCTCTGAGCCTGACTCCCCCCCACCAAAAAAAGAGGCAGATAACTTGTTCTGGACCACTTCATACCTGAAAGAGATGTAGCGAATGTAGGGAGAAAACAGTATGAGAGTGGAGGGCATGGAAAGCAGGAGAGAGAAGGGGTTGAAGAAAAACTTCATGATATCATATGGAGTATGGAGTCTAATAGGATGGGCTCCTTCACTGAATGCTTATTCTGTGTGCCTGAGCCAGTTATTTAATCTCTATGATCCTCAGGTTATTCACCTGTAAAAAAAAAAAGAATAAAATATTCACATGACTGGATTGTTTTAAGGATTATGTTAAAATATAAGTATAAAGCAACCCCTCTGGAAAACAGTGTGGAGGTTCCTCAGGAAATTAACAATAGAACTCCCCTATGACCCAGCAATAGCACTGCTAGGAATTTACCCAAGGGATACAGGAGTGTTGATGCATAGGAGCACATGTACCCCAATGTTCATAGCAGCACTCTCAACAATAGCCAAAACATGGAAAGAGCCTAAGTGTCCATCAATGGACAAATGGATCAAGAAGATGTGGTTTATCTATACGATGGAATACTACATGGCAATGAGAAAGAATGAAATCTGGCCACGTGGAGCAACATGGATGGACCTTGAGGGTGTTATGCTGAGCGAAATAAGTCAGGCAGAGAAGGACAAATATCATATGTTTGCACGTATAGGAAGATTAGGAGGAACTTAACAGAGGACCATGGGGGAGAAGAAGGGGGGAAAGGGAGAGAGGCAAACCATGAGAGACTCTTGAATGCTGAGAACAAACTGAGGACTGATGGGAGTGGGGGAGTGGGGAGGGGGGAGATGGGCATGGAGGGGGGCACTTGTGGGGATGAGCACTGGGTGTTAGATGGAAACCAACNTGAGCACTGGGTGTTATATGGAAACCAACTTGACAATAAACTATTTGTAAGAAAGAAAGAAAGAGAGAGAGAGAGAGAAAGAAAGAAAGAAAGAAATTAAAAAAATAAAGAAAAAGTATATAAGTATAAAGCATATCATACAATTCCCTTAAAATAATTTATTTTCATTAATTTATAATTTCTCAGAGATAACAATTATGTTTATATCATCATAGAAAAAGTTTGAAGCATCTCTTGTTTAGGGATGGTAACTAAAAGAACTTCTTATTCTAAAAAAAATTGAATATCTGGAGGATAACTATCTACAGAACAATGTGTAACATAAATGCCCAAAAACAGAGAAACAAAAAATAAATTATGGCAGGTTTATGCTACAAGGGACACTTTTAGACAGATATGTTATGCAAACAGTAATCCTAGAGAGCTGGAATGGCTGTACTAATATCAGACAACATAGACTTTAAGATAAGGAATATTCTTAAAGAAAAAAAGGTAATGGCAGTAGTAATGATAATAATCGTAGTAGTGATAGAGGGAAGCAGGAGATATAACAATTATAAATGTAAAGCTCCTCATGACCAAGCCACAAAGTACATGTAGCAATAACTGACAAGATGATAGTAGAAATACAAATAAACAACTATGGTTGGAGATTTAAATACTCCTCTCTCCATAGTTGATAGAATGAGAAATAATCAGTATGGAAGATTTGAACAATATCAACCAAGTTGGTCTAGTTGACATATATAAATGTACCACCACCAACCACAAGGTGCATATAAAAAATTTCCCAGTATAAATCAAAGGCTAACTCCATAAAACAAATAATGATAAATTCAATAGGACTGAAACCATACAAAGTATACTCTCTGATTCCAATGGACCTCAATTAAAAATCAGTAACAAAAAGAAATCTGGAAAATCCTATAGTATTTGGAAATTTAACAGCACACTTCTAAATAGCTCCTGTGTCAAAAAAAAGTCACAAATAAATTAGAAAATATCATGACCTAATTAAAAAATGAGAGTAAACAATATCAAAAGTTTATGGAAGGCAGCTAAAATAGTGCTTATAGGGGGGCTTATAGCTATAAATGCTTACATTAAAAAAGAAGATCTAAAATCAATAATCGAAGTTTCGAGGATAAGAAGCCAAGAAAAGAGGAGCAAATCAAATTCAAAGGGAATAGAGAAAGGAAATAATAAATATCTGAATGGAAATCAGTAAAATGAAAAATGCAAAGCAATAGAGAATTTCAATTACATTAAAATTTGGTTCTTTGAAAACATCAACAATAATGACAAACCTCTACCTAGCCTGATCAAGGAAAAAGGCAGAAGCAGACAGAGACTCCAAAAATCAATAATAAAAGAGACAGAATAACACAGATGATAAAGAGATTAAAATAGTTTTAAAGGAATATTATAACCAATTTTATGCTAACAGATTAGATAATTTAAATGAAATGAATTGATAAATTAAAAGACAAATTCCTAGAAAGACACAAATTACTAAAAAAGACTCATAAAGAAATATTAACTGAATAGATATATATCAAGTAAAGAATTGAATTGATATATAAAAACTCTTTCCACATAGGAAAGCCAAGCCCCAAATAATTCTACTCATAAAATCTATCAAGCATTTAAAGGAAAAAATAACATTAACTCTATACAAACTCAAAAAATAGAGAAATTCTTTTTCTATTGATATAATGAAGGTATCAGAAGAAAAATAAATAAATAAAACTATGGAACGATAATTCCCATGAGTATAAACACAAAAATCCTTTGCAGAACATCAACAAATCAAATTCATCAATGTATGGAAAGGATTACAAACAATGAAAAGGTGGGATTTACAAGAATAAATTTTAAAAAATCAATCAATGTAATACACAATATTAAGAGGATAAAGGGCAAAACCCAACTCAGTAGATGCAGGAAAAGAAGTGGAAGAAAAACCCCAACACATGTTAAAAACTCCCAACAAACTAGGAAGAAAAGAGAACTGCTTTAACTTGATAAAGGGTATCTATTTAAAAACCTCACAGTTGATACCACACTTAGTGATGAAAGACTAAATTCTTTCTTCCTTAGATTGGGGAAATTTATTGTATTAAAGGCTCTAGACAGTGAAGTAAGGCAAGAACATGATACTAGATATATATAGATTAGAAAGGAAGAAGTAAAATGTTTTATTCACAGACAAAATGATCTTTTGTGTAGAAAATTATAAGGACCCTAAGAAAAAGACTAATTTATAGAGTTTAGCAAGGTCATAAGATACTATATAAATATACAAACAGCAATGTATTCCTGTATACCAGCACCAAACAATCTAAAACTGTTATTAATTTAAAAACGCCATTAACAGTAACATCAAAAAGAACAAAAATATGTAAGAATAATTTTGTTAAAAATAAGACCTCTGTATACATTGAAAATTATATTATATTACTGAACACAATGAAAGAAGACCTAAATAAGTGAGAAAGATATTATGTTCATGGATTGGAAAACTTTGTTTTCCAATTGTTCAGATATCAAGTTTTCCCGAATTGATCTAGAGGCTCAAAATAGTGCCTACCAAAATCCCAGCTGGTTTCCTTTATTAAATATCAATAAGCTGAACCTCAGATGTATATGTAAATGCAAACAACATAGAATAGTCAAAAGAATTTTGAGAAAGAGGAGCAAAGTTGACTCACACAGCCTGGTTTCAAAATTCAACACAAAGTAATAGTAGGCAAGACAGTGTGATATTGGCATAATGATAGAGATAAAAATCAACAGTGCAGAATAGTCCAAAAATAAGCCCTACATATATATGGTTAACCTATTTTCAACAAATGTGCCAAGGTAATTCAATGGGGAGAAATCATCTTTTCAACAAATGGAGCTCCATCCATTTGCAAAAACAAACAAATAAAAAGCACCCCCCAAACTAATACAAATTTTAAGTCAATTATCACAGATGTGATTGTAAGAGCTAAAACTATGTCTAGAAGAATACACAGGAGAAAAATGTTTGTGATTTGGGGTTAGTAAGTATTTCTTGCATATGACATCAAAAGCACATCCATTAAAATGTTGATAAATTGAACTTCATCAAAATAAAATATTTTGGTCTTTGCAAAATACCACTAAGAAGATAAAAAGACAAGCCAGAGACTGGGGAAAAATATGTATAAAACATTATCAGATAGAGAAGTTTTATACAGAATAATACATTTTACAATTCAATAATAAGAAGACAATAACTCCCATAAAAATGAGCAAATAGGAAAGAAAAAAAATTATATTAAGAAAATGAGCAAGTGACATGCACCCCAATGTTTATAGCAGCACTATCAACAATAGCCAAAGTATGGAAAGAGCCCAAATTTCCATCGACTTATAAATGGATAAAGAAGATGTGGTGTATAAATACAATGGAGATTACTCGGTGAACAAAAAGAATGAAATCTTGCCATTTGCAAAAATGTGGATAGATCTAGAGTACTAGAGTGTATTATCCTAAACGAAATCAGTCAGTCAGGGAAAGACAAATCTCATATGATTTCACTCATATGTGGAATTTAAGATATAAAACAGATGAACATAAGGAAACAAAAATTAAATAAACAGAGAGAGAGAGACAAACCATAAGAGACTCTTAAAAACAGAACAAACAGGGTTTCTGGCAGAGTGTTGGGTGGGGGAAGGGGAGAAAAGAGTGAGGGGCATTAAGGCGAACACGTGTTGGGATGAGCACTGGGTATTGTATGTAAGTGATGAATCACTGAATTCTATTCCTGAAATTATTATTGTACTATACGATAACTAACTTGGATTTAAATTAAAAAAAGAAAAGAAAATGAGCAAATGATTTGAATATACGTTTTCTCCAAAGAAAATATGCAAGTGTCTAATAAATATATAAAAAGATGCTCAATGCCATTAGTCATTAGGAAATGCAAGTTAAAACCACAAGATACCACCTCACACCTACTAGAGTGGCTAACCTTAAGAAGACTGAAAATTCCAAGTGTTGCTGAGGATGTGGAGGAAGTGCAACCCTCAGACATTGTGGGTAGGAACAAAATGGTGCAACCACTTTGGGAAACCAATAATTTCTTAAACAATTAAATATAAACTTACCAAAAGCAATTGCACTCCTACATATCTACACAAGAGAAATGAGAACATATGTCCACATAAAAACCTATGCATGAATGGTCATGGTAGCACTACTCACAATAGCCAAAAATAATAGCAATGTCCATCAACAGATGAATGCATTAAAAGTGTAGTAAATCTTGGGGTGCCTGGGTGGCTCAGTCGGTTAAGCGTCCGACTTTGGCTCAGGTCATGATCTCACCATTTGTGGGTTTGAGCGCCACGTTGGGCTCTGTGCTGACAGCCAGCTCAGAGACTGGAGACTATTTCAGATTCTGTATCTCCCTTTCTCTGACCCTCCCCTGCTCACACGGTCTCTCTCTCTCTCTCTCAGAAATAAATAAAACATTAAAAAAAAAATTTTAAATGTAGTAAATCTTAACAATGGAATATTGCACAATAATATAAAGGAATGGATTACTGATACATGCAACAGCATGGTTGAACATCAGAAACATAATCCCAAATGAAAGAAACCAGACACATTAGACTATGATGATCATATCTAAAAATAATTTCTAAAAAGTACAATACTGCCTAGGATTAAGAAAAGAGCAGGGTCTGACTGCCAATAGTTCAAAGGAATTTTTTCAGTTGATAGGCATATGCTAAAACTGGATTGTTTCTGAATTCTTATAGCATCTTTTTTTTTTTTCATAATCACCCAAACTTGGAAACAAGTAAGATATTTGTCAATAGATAAATGGATAAACAAACTATGGTATATCCATGCAGTGGAATATTATTCAGCCATAATTAAGAAATTTGCTAACAAAAAACAAAAATACATGAATGTATTTTAAATGCATGGAGCTTTATAAAAAGAGACAGTCTGAAAGTGCTATGTACTGTATAATTCCAACTATATAATTTTCTGGAAGAGGCAACATTGTAGGGATAGTAACATGACGAATGGTCACCAAGGGTTCAGGGATGTGGAAGGGGGAGTGTCAAATATATGTAGTACAGGGATATTTTAGGGTGGTGAAACTATTCTGTATGATACTGCAATTGTGGACATAGCAGTATCCATTTGTCCAAACCCACTGAATTTTATAGCATGAAGAGTGAAACTTAGTTTGTGTAAAAGTTTAAGAAACCATTTAGATGTCAAAGATACCAAGGAGGAATATAGACTATCATAAGAGAACTGAACTGTGTTATAGTGTATGAAACAACCTCACCAAGGGAGGTGGGGAAAAGGTGCTGAACTAAGTAATATAGGGAATGAGCAGTGTCCATAAGATTTAAAAGCAAAAGAAACTGTATACAATCATTGTACTCTAGTTGGTAAAGTTGTTCCCCATAACGGGATGGGTTAATAATTCTGAAACTACTATACTCAATTTATACTGGAACTAAGCAAGCCAGGCTTCTCACTGTTAGAGTGGAAGCTGACAAAAAAGCAAGTGGAGGAGACCAAAATGATCCATGTGATACTAGATTGGGGTTGGAGATATCAATATGAACCCATGTTTAGCTTAATATAGATAAAGATGGTTATATGTAAAAATATTTTTAGAGATGTGTCAATACATGGGTTCATATATACACATATATTCCCTTGTTCGGTCCGCTGGGAGGTCCCAGAAGCACCAACACTCCATAACAACAAGCACAACTACCACCCAGATCTTGGTTTCTAAATACCATTCTCCAATAAGAGGAGCCAGGACTCTTTGGAGAAATGGCTGATTCTAGGGCTGCAGCAGGAAATGAGCTTGGAGCATTTTATAGTGCTAGGAAGTGTCCAAAACCCAGAAACCAAAACAAAGTAAATAAAATCCCGTAATGAGGGAGATACTACAAAGGGACTCAGGAGCCGAATGAAAGAGTTCCCGCTGTTCAAAGCTGGAACAATTTGGGCAAAAACTCAAAGTAATATTGGGTTATAGTCCAAAGTATTAAATAAATGTCCACATGTCCATACTGATATAAATAATTAAATAATAATTGAAATGGAGGAGAAATATCTCCCACATGTAAGAATTCCAAATAATTTATGTAGATACTCCATCCTCAAGGAAGTGGAGAATAACTCCTCGTTCCTTAAGTGAGGCTGTGTAGTCTGCGCATAGTGCCTTCCTCAGAAGCATACCATGTGAAAAGGAGGAACAAAAAAATAACCTTATAGCACAGAAGTCTGACAAACGCTACCTCAGTCAGGTGATCAAGATGAACAGCAACAATGGTAAGTCATGTTGATAGAATGCACCCTTAATATGATATGATGAAAATGGTACTTTACTTCTATGGCCTTTGTCTGAAAAGTCAGGAAAATTCCAACTAAGGGACACCCTACAAAATACCTGACCAGTATTCCTCAAAACTGTCAAGGCCATCAAAAACACGGAAAATCTGAAAAACTGTCATAACTAAGGGAGGCCTAAGGAGACATAGCGAGAAAACATAATGTGGTATCCTGGATGGGACCCTGGAACATAAAAAACGACTTTAGGTAAAAACTAAGGAAAACTCACTAAATATAGACATTATTTAATAACAATGTTTCAATGTTGACTCATTAATTACAACAAGTATATGAAAACTTAATAACAGAGGAAACTGGGTTTGGGAAAATGGAAACTCTATACATCTATAAATCTAGAACTGTCTAAAAAATGAAGTTTCCTAGAAAGATGAAAATTCTCTCTCTTTTCTGCAGTATTACAAGACTGATCAGAGAAGGTCTATATAGAAAGTCTGGGATAAAATTAACTGATATCACACAGATATGTTCCAGAAAAATGTGTACCATTTGGCTCTGTGCTGGCTTAGTGCTAAAGTGGCATTCAGAAAAGGTTTAGCTAGCACTATCATTGTTACATATTTGGCAGAAATATCCATGATTAACAGCTGAAAAAACATGACATGGAACTCTTGAACAGAACCGAAGAGGAAAACATAATCTCTCTCGACTTTGTTTTCTGTATACAGCTGACATCCCCTATGGAACAAATAGCTGGATTTTTCTTTTTAAAGCCTGCAAGGTTTGTTTCTTTTAGGAAAATCTAGCCTTTATGACTGTACAATGCCTTCCAGGGCTCAAAGCCTCAGCTCATTTGATACGTAAGGACTCTGTAAAATGAGTTGTGTTGTTATTTAACTAGAGAAAGAAACACGTTCAGAGATGGTAAGTGATTTGCCCCAAATACATATGTAAAACGTAATGGAATTGGAGCTTACACCTGGTCTCGCAAATTAAAACCTAACACCCTTTCTACCACTACATGTTTTGAGGAAGTCTTGGTCCTTTCTATGGCATATGTCAGCAGACAGCAGGCATCTAGGCTTTCACTGTCTCTGCTTCCTGTTTGAGTCTGATCAGACTTTTATGTCTCCGATTTCTGCTCAGCTGGTGAGAAGTTGCTCTAAGTTTTAAGAGATTCTGCTTCCACTCTGTAATTCAGCTTTTCAAAAAATTTTTTTTTCTTTTCTTGAGATAACGTTGAAGTTCTCCTCTCTTAGCAAGTTCCAATTATATAATACGGTGTTATCAACTATAGTTGCCATGTTTTACATTAGATCTTCAGGCTTTATTCATCTCACAGCTGAAAATTCTACCTTAAACTTCTTACTCACCTGCTTGACGGTGAGACCCTGGTCCCTGTTTGTGTTCCGATCTTGCCTTGGCCCTGACCAGGAGTGGCACATGGCAGAGTAGGAGACTGTTATCGACGACCCAAATGCTATTTTAAATAAGCTCCCTGAACTATTTTTAAAGGTCCCTGAAAAATGAAGTACTTGAGAATTCAGAGTTATTATGAATATCTAATCCTACTTCATCTCTCTTCTCAGGGAGCGAGGTCTTAAAATGTGTCATTTCTCTTGAAGGTGATGAGGAATTGGCTCATTATTTTCAATCTCACAGTAATATTTCACTGACCTCTAAAAATACCTACTATTAAAAAGTATAGAAATGAATTCTTTAGCTGAATCAGTCTTTAATAGTGGAGATGACTAATACTTGACATTGGAAGAACAAGAACAAGCTTTTCTTCAGAGGAGGGCCTTGAACTTTAATAACCTAACCTGTTGAGGTACAATGGGATACTAGGAAATGTATTTTGTTACTACCCTTGTTGGGGGTATTGGCAAAGAGATTTGCATTTCACATAGTGGTGTGAGGGGCCTGGGGAAATGGAGCTAATGACATTTGAAGTCAGTCTTTTAAATCTATATATAAAATGAGATTTCATAGTGAGTCATTCCAGTCTATTAAAAGGCATTTCATTTGTGTTGCCTGAGTGCTACCTGTTTCCTTGTGTAGTACTTTGTCAGTTCTCATTGCCTTTTGCCGCTAATTCTGAACTTGAACCTATGTCCTCCCAGAAGGCATAGAGCTTTATACTACAGGAGATTGCAGAGTTAGTGGTTTTGTCTCCCTGTAACCATCACTGAATGGCAATGTTCTTTTGCCTCAAGAGGCTTCCAGGTAACCTTGGAAGAGCATGCTGGGAGGGATGAAGATTTAGAACAAGGGGGTAGGGAGAAGGTTCCAGCTACAGGTGCTGATTCAGGGAAGTGTAGTCTGGCAGATAGGACACTACTTCAGAGAGTATGGAAGTAAGCCACAGACACAGGGAAAGGGGGATTGAAAGTAGGAAGAGTATGTTGAAAGGTAGGGAACTCAAAGCAAAATAGTAGGGAAACCATGAGAGACAGGCAGAGAAAGGCAGCGAAGGCTGAGGTATGAAGAGATACTCAGAAGTCCACTCAGGCAGAAAATATAAAAATTTTCTTAGCAAGCAGCAAGGCTTCATCTCTCATATCATAGTTCAAAAATAACATTCTGGTCTCTGACTGATCCTTGTGGTTAGGGAATGAAGTGCAAGACTGTCCAGAAAGTAAAAGAGGAGTTACCTGGGGGTAACCCTGGGAGTAGGAGAATGGGGAGCTAGTGTTTCATGGGCACAGAGTTTCAGTTTGTGATGATGAACAGGTTCTGGAGAAGGATAGTAGTAACAGTTGTACCACAATGCGAATGAACTTACCATGTGAATGGACTGTTCACTTCAAAATGGCTCAAATGTGAAATTTCATGTTTTGTATATTTTACCATAATATATGAATTCTTGGAGAATGAACTGAGGGTTGCTGGAGGGCAGGTGGGAGGGGGATGGGCTAAACGAGTGATGGGTATTAAGGAAGACATTTCTTGCAATAAGCACTGGGTGTTATATGTAAGTGATGCATCACTAAATTCTACTCCTAAAACTAATATTACACTAGAGGTTAACTAACTGAAATTTAAATAAAAGCTTGAAATATTAAAAAAAATAAATTCTTTAAGAAAAAAAAACATTAGAAAACGGGAGACAATGGTAGCGTCAGACTTCCCGTGCAGAAACTTAGGGACGAGGGATGAGAAAGAAGCCCATTTTTCAGAGCTGGCCCAAGAAGTGGAGAGTGATTCTCAGATAGGAGACAGAAAGGCCGAGCTAATGTAGCCTCATTTCCAGAGTGAGAGGAAGCCTGAAGAGGCTGGATATTGAGCAAGACTAATCCATGTTGGTTTTCATGTGATCTCACTTTCCTGACCTAGAATCCATGTTCGGGAGGGCAACAAGAAACATCAGCCCTTGGGAAAACCAGCCCTCACTGAAGGAAATAACGTGACAATGAACAGGGTGGAAACAGGATATAAAGTTCCTAATATTTTATGCCAACTCATTAACTGGTAGACAATTCTTCCTTTTAAAGAACTCTATGCCTTTTCTCTAATGAATTCATGCCCCCGTAGAGCCATAAAGGATGAGAATTTGGCCCAAATGTATACTTAAATTGGATCGCCTTGTAAGAATGCTTTAAAAAAAAATAAAATGCAGCCACCTGTGACCTATTAAGACTGTTAATGTACTCATTGACATAAATACCTGAAGGGTTTCTACAGCAGCTGGAACATGGCTGAAAGACCTTTTGTGTCTGCTTTTTAATGTACTTCCAAAGTGACTTCATAAAATTGCAACCACTCCCACCAGTGGGACTGAGGTTTTGTTTAACTCCCTGAGACCTCATCTTCCACCACTATTGATGTGAGTGATTATTAATGCTGCCTACTCTGTCTTGAAGGTAAAAATCAAACTATAAGTAAGTTACTGATTGAGAGACAAGGCTTATAAGAGTGAAAACCTACATGTGCCTGGCCACCATGCTCACAGAATGGCATTTTTCTAGCTCCACCCTCATCACTCTATAGAAACTCCAGCCCCTGAAAATTCTTCCCATCTGGGTCCTAGCAAGGCCCAAGTTCTTCCAATATGGCACCACCTAAGGGTTCAAATAACTAAATTCCTTGGCCATGATGGGACCCCAGTATGTCCAGCCTTCCATGGTGCTGCATCTGTCTCTCCTGTGCCCCGGGTGAGAGGTTCACCTCCACTGCTCACAGAGAAGCAGGCTGCTGCAGATGCCCACACCAAGGCTAACGGTGACCAAGGCAGAGGGAGCCGATATCTGGGCCACTGCATTTAGTTGCAACAGATCCTGTACTGTCCTCAGAACTGCCCTTCTGTTCTATCCCCGCCCCACTACCCTTGAGTTTTGTTCATGTTCTTTCAGTCAACAAATGTTTACTGAACAACTATTACATGCTGACCACATGCTCATGGTGAACACTTATGCACAAAACAAGCATCATGACAAATTAATAAATGCACCACTATCTGTATGAAATGCTAAGAAGTAACTAGTTGAGGTGTTGTAATGAAGATCAGGAGCTGGAGGCACCTGAGTGGCTCAGTAGGTTAAGTAAGTATCCCACTGTTGATTTCAGGTCATGGTCTCATGGTTGTGAAATCCAGCCCCACACTGGGCTTTGCACTGGGTGTGGAGCCTGCTTGAGAATGTCTTCCCTCTCTCTCTGCACCACCTCCACTTGCCCTCTCTCTCTTAAAAAAAAAAAAAAAAAAAAGCTGATTTAATTGTCAGGAGGCCTTATTCAGGAAGTGACATATAACCTGAAACCCAAAGGATGAGAAGGAAATAAGGAGGCAGGTGAAGAATTCTCCAGGCAAAGAGAATCACAAGGACCATAAGGAAGAGAGAAGCATGGTATATTCGATGACCTAAAGTAAGCTTACAGTGAGCGCAGCTAGAGCTGAGTGAGAAAGGCAGCAGGAGGTAGGATTGGAGCAGTAAGGGATGGCTGGGCTATGTTTGGGTTTGTAAATTATGCTGGGATAGGCTCTGTTAAAGACCAGAACAGTGGGATAGTTTTCTTTACATTTTGCAAAGATCATCTTGACTGCTCTGTGGGGAATTGGTAGTCATTTAGCAGCTTAAATAGCAAATAGGAGGGGACAGAGTGCAAGGAGGCAGTGATTTGCAATTATCCAGGTGAGAAATGATGGTGGCCTGAAGGAGGACAGTGACACTGGAGGTGGCTATAAGGAAATGGAAGATGTAATCTGGAAGGATTTGCTGATGGATTCAATATGGAGGTGTGATAAAAGAGAAGAAGAATCAAGACCAACTACCAAGTTTCTGGGCTAAGAAGCTGGATAAATATGGGTGTGTTTATTAACATGAGGAAGATGAAGAATAGACTTCAGAGGGGAAAATCAGAAGTCTGCAACATATTCAGTTTGATGTGCTTATGAGTGTTTCAAGTGGAGTATTTGCATATACTCATTTGTTTATTTAACAGATATTTTTGAGGCACTGTTGTACACAGGAACTGGGCCAGATTCTGAGGTAAAGCAGTAAACAAAACAGAGATAGTCTTGACCTCAAGAAACTTAAGAGCAAGCAGGACAGACACTGGACAAGAACTAAGCACGATGTGGGTACTGATCAGCAGGCTTCAGGAGGAAAGAACAAGGGAGGCTGATGGTCCGGGTGGCTGGCAGAGACTTCCTAAGGAAATGAGATTTAAAGTCAGCTCTGCAACATAAATGAAATTAGCCTGGTACAGAGGTGGAGGAAGAGTTTTAGGCAGAACATGTGCTCAGCATGTGTAGCAGCCTGGAGGCAAGAGAGATTAGGTCTTTCCAGGAAAGAGACTTGTAGTACTAATTCTTTCCCCAGAGATTCTCCGTCCTCATAAAAACAGCCTGTAGTGTGCTGTTTCCACTTACTCTCCAGACATGCCGGAGTGTCCATAGGGTCCCCACAGCTTGCCCCCAAGCCAGGACTCCTGCTGTACCATAGTTAAAAGATCTAAGCTCATTCTTGCAATCAATAATTTCTGGAGCTCCTAACCCTGGATTGTGGAGCTCACGATGAAGCTCTTGCCTTTAAGAAAGAACTTCTTACTTAGTAGAAGAATGAAAAGTGTTATATTAAAATTATGTAGGGAAATATGGGGAAATAATACAAGGAGTGACTCACTCCTGGGGCCACAGACAAGATACCACTAAGACAGAAAGAAAGAAATGGGAACACAGACATTGGGATGAGCACATGGAAAACGTGTGAAAGAAAGAATTACGTGCAGGGAAATGGCAAGCAATTTGGGAAAACAAACCATTATTACGAACTTGATTTATACAATGAACATAAATAATTTCCTCTCGTGAATATATTATCTTCCTCCTTAGCACTCAGTAAACTTCTCTGCATTTAGCAATAGCTGTGATTTTAAAATTGCCAAGTTTCTCCAAAGAGAGAGCCTAGTACTGAAGACTAATGAAATAATCCAATGCTGGTGGTCATATGAGTAAAGGAAGGAGGCACCCCACCCCTACCAGGAGCCAAGCTGAAGACCGCAAAACCTTACTCCCCCTTGCCACATTTTGGTCCCTTCATAGGCATTAAGTAGGATAGAGAGCCTCTCCTTATCAGGAAAGGCAAATCATCCACTTAGCAATTCCTCTGTCCCCATTACCACAGAAAGACACCTGGGCTTTTGTGGATCTCCATATTCCTGACTTCCTGTCCCCAGTACTTATACTAGAGCACCTATGATTTGGAAACTTTCAAGCACGGCTTCCTCCCATAACTGACTGGAAAAATCAATTTGCTTGTGGCTCTTTCTTAATTAACGTGGCATTGCATAAAAACAGCTTTAGAAATCTCAATAACTCAAGCTTGTTAGAAAATGAAGATGAGGGGGAAAAGTGGGAGTGAGGAGAACCCTAGAAGGAGGAAATGAATCTATGTGAGAAACGAATTCCCAGTGAGTCCCCCTATTCATCACAACTTTCCGACGTCAGCTTCTGGGACCACAGCTGGGTGATAATTAGGAACCAAGCAATCTTTTTGAAAGGAGAACAAGATGGAACATTATTAGGTGAAGTGGATTTTTTTTCTTTATTTCTTTTTTTAAACCCAAGAAATGTGCTGCAGTTTCTTAATAGCTTTGAAAGGCAAGAATATTTAGCCTGAAGACAGTGTGTTAGGAACAGCAGAAAACTCACACATGGACATTCTGATATTTGTCCTGGGAAGTGTCTAGCCGCTTAGTCACATAAAATTTAAACAGTCCAGGCATTGTCAGAGGTTGGGGGCAAGGAAAGAGAGGTGAATAGGTGGAGCCCAGAAAATTTGGGGGGAAATGAAATTATTCTGTATGATATCATAATGGTGGATACATGACATTATGCATTTGTCAAAATCCATATAATATACAATATAAAGGCTGAACCTTAATGTAAGCCATGAGCTTTAGTTATTCTAATGTGTCAATGTTGGTTTATCAATTACAGCAAATGTGCCATAGTAATGCAAAATGTTAATAACAGAGGAACCTAATTGGAGAAGATATAAAAGAACGCTCTGCACATTCTGTGCAATTTTTCTGAAAACTTAAACCTGCTCTAAGAAATAAAGTATTTTCATTGAAAAGCTTACAATACTCTGAAAGTGAATCACTAAATCTGATCTCTTTTACTTCATTCAATATTCTAGATCATTTATTGAATTTCTAGTATGTGCTATTTCCTATTTGAGGCACTCAGGATTCAACATTTAATGACAAAATCCCTGCCCTTTTGGTGTTTTATTCTGGTTGGGAGACAGAGAATAAATAAACTTGTAAAAACTCAATATCAGGCAGTAAGAGCTCTGGAGGAACATGAGTCAGCACCACACAACTGCAGGGCAAGCAGAAGCAGCCCTGTTTGAGATGTAGTGGTCTGGGGAGTGCCCTCTTAGAAGGAATATTTACTTGGGGCGCCTGGGTGGCTTAGTGGGTTAAGCGTCCGACTTTCGCTTAGGTCACGATCTCACAGTTCGTGGGTTCGAGCCCCGCGTCGGGCTCTGTGCTGACTGCCAGCTCAGAGCCTGGAGCCTGTTTCAGTCTTTGACTCCCTCTCTCTCTGACCCTCCCCTGCTCACGCTGTCTCTCTCTCTCTCCTAGAAATAAATAAAAATATTTAAAAAAAAAAAAAAAGAAGGAATATTTACTTGAATGTAAATGGAAGAGAGGGAGGGGCCATGTGGGGTGTGCACAGAGGAGTCCTGGAAAAAGAGGAAACAGCAAGAATATGATGGAGGCTGGAGTGGTTGGGGCATAGTGAGGAGAAGCTTAATAGGCAAAGAGGCCAAGGTGATGGCTAAGGACCAGATCATAAACGGTCTTTAAGCCACCATAAGGACTTCAGATTTTACCCCAAACATGATGCAAAGCGATGTGGGGAGCAAACCAAATGGCCATTGACAGGCCCGTGGAGAAGCAAAATGTGGTATATATGCAATGGAGTATTATTCAGTCTTAAGGAGAAAGGAAACTCAGACACATGCTACAACATGGATGAAACTTGATATTGTACTAAGGCAAATAAGCCAGACAAAAGCAGTGTGATTCCACTTACATGAAGTCCCTCGAGTAGCCAAATTCATAGAGACAGAAATAGAAGGGTGGTTGCCAGGGGCTGAGGGGAGAGGACAGTGGAGACTTGTTGTTTAATAAATATACAGTTTCAGTTTTGCAAGATGAAGAGTTCTAGAGAGTGGCTGCACAAAAAAAAAAAAAAAAAAAAGTGAATGTACTTAACACTACCTAATTGTTCAAACGAAGGCACAACTTCTGTCTGGCTGACAGCAATTCTGCCGCCATGATTGTTAGATGCCTCCTGATCTCAAAGATGTTCAAATATAAAGAATAAAGTGTAACTGTTCCCTAAGGCTGCTGTAATAAATGGTCACAAACTTGATGGCTTAAAACAACACAATTTCTACTCTTAGAGGCCAGAAGTCCAAATGGTCTCACTGAGTGAAATGAAAGCCACATTCCTTCAGAAGCTCTAGGGGAGAATTCATTTCCTTGCCTTTTCCAACTCTGAGAGCTGTAGTCCTTGCATTCATTGGCCACTGGCTCTCTCTTCCATCTTCGAAGCCATCAGCATAGCATCTTTCTTCTGTCATCACATTGCCTTCTGTTTCTGTAGTCAAATCTCTCTTTGCCTCCCTCTTATATGTACACTCATGGTTACATTTAGGGCCCACCTGAACACCCTGATCAATCTTCCCGTATGAAGATCCTAAACTTAATCACATTTGCAAAGCCCTTTCTGCCAGTTAAGGTAAAATCTACAGACATCAAGGATTTGTGCCGGGATATCTTCAAAAGACACTATTCAGCCTATCACAGAATCTCAGATGAACCATGTAGATGCTGTTTAAAGCCCCCATCTGGATGAGGTGATCAAGAGAGTGAATATGGATAAGTCAGAGTCTGAGGACTTGTCCCGGTAGACTACAACATTCAGAAATCAGGAGAAGGAAAGGAGGAGGGGGAGTCCCAGAGGAATCTGAGGAGGAGCAACCTGTGAAATCTGAGACAATTATGGGCAACTATGTGTCCCTGTAGCCAATTAAAGAAGGGTGTGTTTTGTTTTTTTTTAAGTAGGGAATTAACACTCAGCATGCTGCTGAGTAAGATAAAGATGTGCCTTTGACTACTGGAGCTGGTGCCTTTGATATGAACAATTTGAGAAGAGTGATGCATACAGATCTGGTTGCTTGTGGTGGGCTTACTAGAGAGTGAGTGCAGAGGGAGGAGGGAGAACAGGGATACAGCTCTCAAGTTTTTCTATAAAGAGGAATGGGACAATAGTGAGAAAGTTGATGGCTTTGTGGGGCGGGGGAGAGTGTAGAGGGGGAGAGAGAGAGACAGGGGAGAGAGGATCTGAAGTGGGCTGCTGACAGGGTGACACCAGTGATCCTAATGAGGGACTCGAACTCACAAACTGTGAGATCATGACTGGAGCTGAAGTCAGATGCTCAACCGACTGGGCCACCCAGGTGCCCCAGAAGGTTGATGTTTTGCTATGCCTTCATAATGGAGCAGGAAGAAGCAAGGAAATTGAGTGGGAGATAAAGTGATTATTAGTATGGGCCAAGGATACTAACCCAGTGAGGCAGTAAGTTGAGGACATGAAGGGGGTGATGAACAGCAGCGGTAAAGTCAAAAGTAGATATTCTTGTTTATGAAGAATCGTCTAAGTTGTGGTACCAGAAAGAGCTGATCAATGTCAAGGTCATTGCGCCACAAATTAATTTTGTTTTTCCAATCATGGAGGACAAAGAAGCCTATATTGAATTCTAATCGTATTCAAATGATAAATGGAAAACAAATTATAGTGACAAAGGCATTCCTTTGATTTCCTTTTTCCTCAACCTTACACTGTTTGTTTCTTTTCTCCATGAGAAATTACTAAAAACTCCTGGGTGATTATTATGAACTCTTCTAAGATATCATTAGCTAATGCTTTGCTAATTTTACATGGCTCTTTTAATATAAAAATTGAAGAAATTCTGAAGGAATCTCTAAGGCAAATTGCCTTCCCTGTAAAAATTGCATGACAATGAGTAACAAAACATACATTATTATCCTGGTGATTTTGAGAAAGAGATAACAAGAATACCAATTATTTACTGAGATTCTATTTATGTCTGTCATTTTGCTAGTATGACTCTAACCCGTGCAACAGCATTACAAGTAGGTATCATGATTCTCATTTTACAAATGAAAAATCAGAGACTTGGGCAACCTGACTAAGACCACATAGTTCAGAAGTGACAGAATTTGGGAATTTGAATCTTGGTTACTATGACTCCAAGATCCCTCCTCAGCCTCCTCCTCTCCTCTTGGGTTTCTTCTGTATACTCTAATATCACCTGTTTGGTAAACTGTGACATCATTCTCCAGTGGTTTAGCATTTTTGTTGTGGGAGGGCAGGTTGGGCAAGTCAGAAGTTTGCTGAATGTTGATAACCTAAATAAATGGCCTAAAGGTTGTGTTTGTTCATGTATTTCCCTCATTAACTCACTTCCATAACTGCTCTTACTATAGATAGGACACTGAATAGTGCTTTTCCACCAATACTACCGTGTTAGGCTCTCTCTCATACAACCAATGCAGCTATGATTTTTTTAATAGCTGAGGAAAGGGGAACAGTCAGTTCTGCCACCAAAATTTCAGCAGACACAGAATAATTAATATCACCTGGCTTTCAATCAACATCTTTTATCAAGTTGTATTGAAAGGTCATAGTGTTACCTGATAAATGGTCATATTTTTGGAATGAAAAAGATACTTTCTAAAAATAAATAGGCTAATAATGGTTCTCTTCCTCCTACATACACCCACGCGACATTGCAGAACTTGTTTTCCAGTATCTTTCCCTTTGGTTTCAACTAACATTCTGCTGGTAACATGATTTCATGGTTTATTTCCTCTTATCACTTGGTTTCCAGCATGACTACAATATAGNAGCATGACTCTAACCCGTGCAACAGCATTACAAGTAGGTATCATGATTCTCATTTTACAAATAAAAAATCAGAGACTTGGGCAACCTAAGACCACATAGTTCAGAAGTGACAGAATTTGGGAATTTGAATCTTGGTTACTATGACTCCAAGATCCCTCCTCAGCCTCCTCCTCTCCTCTTGGGTTTCTTCTGTATACTCTAATATCACCTGTTTGGTAAACTGTGACATCATTCTCCAGTGGTTTAGCATTTTTGTTGTGGGAGGGCAGGTTGGGCAAGTCAGAAGTTTGCTGAATGTTGATAACCCAAATAAATGGCCTAAAGGTTGTGTTTGTTCATGTATTTCCCTCATTAACTCACTTCCATAACTGCTCTTACTATAGATAGGACACAGAATAGTGCTTTTCCACCAATACTACCGTGTTAGGCTCTCTCTCATACAACCAATGCAGCTATGATTTTTTTAATAGCTGAGGAAAGGGGAACAGTCAGTTCTGCCACCAAAATTTCAGCAGACACAGAATAATTAATATCACCTGGCTTTCAATCAACATCTTTTATCAAGTTGTATTGAAAGGTCATAGTGTTACCTGATAAATGGTCATATTTTTGGAATGAAAAAGATACTTTCTAAAAATAAATAGGCTAATAATGGTTCTCTTCCTCCTACATACACCCACGCGACATTGCAGAACTTGTTTTCCAGTATCTTTCCCTTTGGTTTCAACTAACATTCTGCTGGTAACATGATTTCATGGTTTATTTCCTCTTATCACTTGGTTTCCAGCATGACTACAATATAGTCATTCTTTAAAAATGTGGTTGTCAAGTAATAGGTGTCCTAACTTCATGTTGTTATTTTACTTGGCAGAAATACAATGATTCTTTGATATCTAAATAATTGTTTTCATCAAAATTATATTTAGAAAAAGAATTAAAATTACATTAGTCTACATATTTGAGAATCAGAATAGTTTATGTCAAATAGACTCTCCCTGTGATAACATCATTGAAAGTTGGGCCAATACTAAAATGTAGCAACTTGAAGGCACTAGAGAATAATCAAGGGAGAAAAGGAGTTGGGGATAAATATACTAGAAAGAAAGAAAATGCACTGAGACAGTTTGACGTTCTCTGTTGCTTTCCCCCTTGAGACATTTTGCATTGCAACACTGTGCAAGGTGAAAAGATTAGAAGACAAACATAATGACACACAAAAGAGGTTAATAGCCTAGCAAACTTTTGTGGATATCATAGTGCTGGGAGACACAAATGTGAGTTCATGTCCCAATCAAGGATGAGCAGCAATGATAACCATTCTAGAACTACATGCGGAAAGTAAAGGCAGACTAGAAATAGACAGGCCCTCACAAAATACTGAAATTCCACCTTGATTTCTCCCAATTACTCATTGAATCAAGGTTACATGCTCCTATTCCAATTGCCTGCTGGAAGAAAAGTAAACATTTTATGGAAGAAAATAATATCACAAGAGCTTCTACAGTTTTTCATAGTTAATACCTGTTTCATAGTTAATACCTCAATTGAAAATTACTGGACATGCCTGAAGACCAAAAGAAAATAATAGAAATGGATCCACAGGCAACCCAGATCTCAGGTTCACTGTAATCAGTGCTTTTGAGAAAACTGATACAGGCTGGAGAATAGGAAACTGGAAATCTTAAACAAAGAATCTGATAGATATTGTAAAATTGAAAAATAGATATCTTAGATTAATAATTCAATAGATGGATTTAATAGAAAATTAGAGCAGAAGAATGAATTAGCAAACTGAAAAATGGGTAAGTGAAGGAAAATTCAGATTGAACCACAGAAAGAAACGAAGACCAAAAATACAAAGAGTGTATAAGGGTATATAAATGCCAAAATATAATTTTAAGAAAGGAAGAAAGAAAGAAAAAAATGTTAACATTTGTGATAAGGTTTACAAAAACAAAGGAGAGAGAACTGGGAAACAGGACAGGAGCAATATTTGAAGAAATAATGACTGAGAATTTCCAAAACCTGATGAAACATATCAACTCACACTCAAAAAGCTCTAAGAATCCTAAAATTACTAAACACAAAGAAGAGCGTCCGAGGTATGATGTAGTCAAACTGCTATAGATAAAAGCAAAACTAATGTTATTTAAATATAGATGGAAAAAAAGACATTACTTTCAAAGTAATAATTACAAATTGATTGCTTCTCAACAGAAATAATAGCAGTCAGAGGACAATTGGGTAGCATCTAAACAGTGCTGAAATAAAATAAATGGCAACCTAGAATACTATATTTGAGTGAAAATATTATTCAAAAAAGAAGGGAAAAGAGGGATTGTTTTCATACAAACAAAAGCTTAGATTATTTAGTGACTTGTATAAAACAATAAAATAAAGCAATAATATTAAGATAATATCCTCTGGGGTTGAAAATACAGGCAGCAATGACATATATGACAACAGCACAAAATACAGTAGGGAGTAAATGAATTTAAAATATTCTAAGTTCCTTGCATTATCTGGGAGAAGCTAATTTTATTGTAGACTAATAAGTTTAATGTGTATATTGCAAATCTCTAATCATTTGAACGATAACTAACAAACAAATGGGGGAAATAAAATAAAAAAATACTTGATTACTTGAAATAAAAGGTAAGAGATGAGAAATTAGAAATGGTGAATCAATTTAAAAAATAATGTAATGGTAAAAGCAGCTCAGTGGCTACAGTGGAATAAACCTAAAGAAAGACACACAAAGTCATAAAGTCATATTTTAATTAAATTTCAGAACATCACTGCTCAAGGAAAATCTTAAAGCAGCAAGAGGAAAAACACATTATGTAGGGAGGGTCAGATATAAGAATTATAGCAGAATTCTTTTCAGTATCTACATAAGCTTTAGTGGGCCATAAATTGAAACACCAAAAGAAAAAAAATGAAAAACCTAAGTAGAATTTTATACCCAGGAAAATTGAAGAATTAAGGGAAAATAAATATGTTTTTAAAGGAAAAGTTGAACGAATTCATTACTAGGGCATCTACAGTATAAGAAAGAGAAGTGAAAGACATGGTGTTATGTGAAAATTTGGATCTACATTATAAAATGAAGTGTTGGAAATAATTACTATGTATAATCTATTTAAGAGATAAGTGATTATTTAAAGCAAAATTAATAGCGGTGTATTGTGGGGTTGCTAATATGTAGAAGAAAAATTGACCACAGCAATAACATGAAGATGGGAACAGGGAAGAGGAAGTACTCTGACAGGGTGGAGCCTGCGTGAGATTCTCTCTCCCTCCCTCCCTCTCCCTCCCTCTCTCTCTCTCTCTCTCCCCCCTTCCTCTCTCCCTCCTTCCCCTGCATTCTCTCTCAAAATAAATAAATAAGCTTTAAAAAAAAAATATTGAAGCAAATACCTCTGAACACATATTTTACATTGTAGAGTTTATAATATATTTGGAAAGAATTGTGAAATTTGAAGTATGTGAGGGATATACGAAAATGAAATGAAGGGCACCTGGGTGGCTCAATTGGTTAAGCGTCTGAGTGTTGATTTCGGATCAGGTCATGATCTCATGGTTTGTGAGTTTGAGGCCCACGTCAGGCTTTGAGCTAATAGCTCAGAGCCTGCTTAGGATTCTCTCTCTCCTTCTCTCACTCTCTTTCTCTCTCTCTGTCTCCTCCCCTCCCTGACTTGTGCACACACTCTCTTTCTCTCTAAATAAATAAATAAATAAATAAATAATAAATATTTTTTTAAAAAGTAAATGAAAGGGTATTACCTAAAGTGAGTGTTGTCTCCCCAGAGCAAGACATAAGCCCTCCGCTGTCAAAGAAAGAGTTTCTCTGTGCAGCAGGTATAATAGTTCTGGGCTATAAAGACTCTCCACCTTCTCAGGCACACATCTGATATTAACTATTTAAGTAAAACTTGTTTGGCTTTTTCAGGAGTGAACTCTAGCCACATTGGCCTCCTTGTTGTTTCTCAAATAAGCTGTGCATATTCTTTTTTTTTTTTTTTTTTACAAATAGTTTATTGTCAAGTTGGTTTCCATATAACATCCAGTGCTCATCCCCACAAGTGCCCTCCTCCATGCCCATGTCCCCCCTCCCCGCCACCCATCAGTCCTCAGTTTGTTCTCAGCATTCAAGAGTCTCTCATGGTTTGCCTCTCTCCCTTTCCCCCCTTCTTCTCCCCCATGGTCCTCTGTTAAGTTCCTCCTAATCCACCTATATGTGCAAACATATGGTATTTGTCCTTCTCTGCCTGACTTATTTCGCTCAGCATAACACCCTCAAGGTCCATCCATGTTGCTACACATGGCCAGATTTCATTGTTTCTCATTGCCATGTAGTATTCCATCGTATAGATAAACCACATCTTCTTGATCCATTGGTCCGTTGATGGACACTTAGGCTCTTTCCATGTTTTGGCTATTGTTGAGAGAGCTGCACATATTCTTGCTTAAAGCCTCTGCACTGGCTGACCCCTCCATCTAGAACGTTTGTCTTCTCCCTACTTTTGCACGGCTCCTTCCCTTGCCTCCATAAGTCCTTGGTCAGATGTCAACTTGCCAGTGAAAGCTTCTCTGAGCCATGGCCTATCACCTTCCCTAACTGGGTTTTCTACCTAGCATCCTAGTTCCTCTATTTAGTCCTTACTTAATTTCCCACCCCCCAAAAAAGGTAAGTTCTAGAAGGATAAGAATTGTGCCTGATTTGCTCACACTATATCCCTAGTACCTAGAATGACGTCTGCCATGTAATAGGCCAAGCTACCTTTGCACATACTATTCCTGCCATCTGGAAGGCTCCTCCTTACCACCCACGTTTCAGATTAGATATCACCTCCTCTGAGAAGTCTTCCTTGGTCATGCTATTTGAAGTAACCCCCCCTTCCATCCTACCTATTTTTCTCCCAATAATACCCTTTCACATTTTCTCCACATGTTTATGCATATCTGAAATTATCTTACTATTTGTTTATTTCTCTATTGTCAATTTCTTGCTGCTGTAATGTAGAGGACAGAGTACTTCACCTTCACAGGTGATCCCCAAACCTAAAAGAGAACACTGCCTGCCACATAATAGTTCCTCAAAAAATCGTTGATGAATGATTGAATGGGCTTGAGCCTTTTGTGTTTTCATTACTTTTGCTAGGGTGCTCATACTAACCAACCTCTAAATCTTTATGCTTTTTTGCTCTGAGTAATCTGACCTGTAGTTTCTGTGTGAAACATAGCTTCATTTGTTAACCCAGTGTCCTCCAATTTTGTAAAACACTTCAATCTTCATATAAACAACAACAATAACAAAACTCTAATTTGAGAATTTTATCCAACTACCTTGGTGCTANAATAAATATTTTTTTAAAAAGTAAATGAAAGGGTATTACCTAAAGTGAGTGTTGTCTCCCCAGAGCAAGACATAAGCCCTCCGCTGTCAAAGAAAGAGTTTCTCTGTGCAGCAGGTATAATAGTTCTGGGCTATAAAGACTCTCCACCTTCTCAGGCACACATCTGATATTAACTATTTAAGTAAAACTTGTTTGGCTTTTTCAGGAGTGAACTCTAGCCACATTGGCCTCCTTGTTGTTTCTCAAATAAGCTGTGCATATTCTTTTTTTTTTTTTTTTTTT
>NW_027532407.1:1146523-1155177 GCF_008692635.1 Crocuta crocuta
TATTTGTCCTTCTCTGCCTGACTTATTTCGCTCAGCATAACACCCTCAAGGTCCATCCATGTTGCTACACATGGCCAGATTTCATTGTTTCTCATTGCCATGTAGTATTCCATCGTATAGATAAACCACATCTTCTTGATCCATTGGTCCGTTGATGGACACTTAGGCTCTTTCCATGTTTTGGCTATTGTTGAGAGAGCTGCACATATTCTTGCTTAAAGCCTCTGCACTGGCTGACCCCTCCATCTAGAACGTTTGTCTTCTCCCTACTTTTGCACGGCTCCTTCCCTTGCCTCCATAAGTCCTTGGTCAGATGTCAACTTGCCAGTGAAAGCTTCTCTGAGCCATGGCCTATCACCTTCCCTAACTGGGTTTTCTACCTAGCATCCTAGTTCCTCTATTTAGTCCTTACTTAATTTCCCACCCCCCAAAAAAGGTAAGTTCTAGAAGGATAAGAATTGTGCCTGATTTGCTCACACTATATCCCTAGTACCTAGAATGACGTCTGCCATGTAATAGGCCAAGCTACCTTTGCACATACTATTCCTGCCATCTGGAAGGCTCCTCCTTACCACCCACGTTTCAGATTAGATATCACCTCCTCTGAGAAGTCTTCCTTGGTCATGCTATTTGAAGTAACCCCCCCTTCCATCCTACCTATTTTTCTCCCAATAATACCCTTTCACATTTTCTCCACATGTTTATGCATATCTGAAATTATCTTACTATTTGTTTATTTCTCTATTGTCAATTTCTTGCTGCTGTAATGTAGAGGACAGAGTACTTCACCTTCACAGGTGATCCCCAAACCTAAAAGAGAACACTGCCTGCCACATAATAGTTCCTCAAAAAATCGTTGATGAATGATTGAATGGGCTTGAGCCTTTTGTGTTTTCATTACTTTTGCTAGGGTGCTCATACTAACCAACCTCTAAATCTTTATGCTTTTTTGCTCTGAGTAATCTGACCTGTAGTTTCTGTGTGAAACATAGCTTCATTTGTTAACCCAGTGTCCTCCAATTTTGTAAAACACTTCAATCTTCATATAAACAACAACAATAACAAAACTCTAATTTGAGAATTTTATCCAACTACCTTGGTGCTAATAAAGATGAGCTTTTCCTGTTCAATCTCCTGCTCCATCCACAGACATCCTACATCTGTGTCTTTTACCCTTCTGAGCTGAATATACTCAGCAGCAAAAGTAAAATCCTTTAATCTTCCATTTTGGGCCCATGTTTGAAATGGATTAAAGAGTCAAACAAAATTAGTTTCCAAACCTTCAATTTTCCAGGCCCATGGGCCTTCTCCCTCTCACTCAGAAATGAAGGTGGCTTTGAGCCATCTGTCACTTTCAGTGAAACGTTTCTTTTAGCTGTCATTGCTAATTGTTCTATTTCTTTTTTTATACAGGAGAAAAAGAAAGAAAGAAAGAAAGAAAGAAAGAAAGAAAGAAAGAAAGAAAGAAAGAAAGAAAGAAAGAAAGAAGGAAGGAAGGAAGGAAAGAAGGGAAGGGAAGGGAAGGGAAGGGAAGGGAACTGGAGGGAAGGGAAGGGAAAAGAAAAGAACCAAACACATACATATATGCGCGCACACACACATGCGCACACAAAAAAACCACCCTCTCCTGGCCACCCACATGCACAGCTTTGTTTACTGGTCTTCTAGTTTCCTTGGGAGACCCTGCCAAGAAGAAGCTCCATTCAGCTGACAACAGCCATTTCTCATTAAACCTCCAGTTGAAGCAAGACCCAGAGTGGAAAATTGCAAAACAGGAAGCTTGCAAATTGCATCAAAGCAATGTTATTAGAGATGCNGATTGTTCTATTTCTTTTTTTATACAGGAGAAAAAAAAGAAAGAAAGAAAGAAAAAAGAAAGAAAGAAAGAAAGAAAGAAAGAAAGAAAGAAAGAAAGAAGGAAGGAAGGAAGGAAGGAAGGAAAGAAGGGAAGGGAAGGGAAGGGAAGGGAAGGGAACTGGAGGGAAGGGAAGGGAAAAGAAAAGAACCAAACACATACATATATGCGCGCACACACACATGCGCACACAAAAAAACCACCCTCTCCTGGCCACCCACATGCACAGCTTTGTTTACTGGTCTTCTAGTTTCCTTGGGAGACCCTGCCAAGAAGAAGCTCCATTCAGCTGACAACAGCCATTTCTCATTAAACCTCCAGTTGAAGCAAGACCCAGAGTGGAAAATTGCAAAACAGGAAGCTTGCAAATTGCATCAAAGCAATGTTATTAGAGATGCGTGTAAAAGACCCTTTTTGATGCTGATTCTTGGGATGAGACCTAGAATTGTATAGAGGAAATTTAGGGCTTTGTGTGCCAGGCCCCTGTGGGAACTGTTTCCTGTTCATCGAGTTACATAGATTCTGAAGAAGTTTGTGCCTACTGGTCATAAGTCTGGTTGTTTTAAGAGGTAAAAATGCTGAGTAAAGGTAGAGTGACCATGTGTCCTGGTCTGCCAGCAAAAACAGTCTCTTGGTATGCCTGTTGTCCTAAGGTAATTATTAAAAGTACCTCTTTTCTCTCTCAAAAGCATCCCTGTTTAAATAATCATCATGTCACCCTAACTAAAAATCAATGAGGCTGATGAAGCAATAAATGACTCTTATTCTCAACTGTGCTGGATTGCAGACTTGTTTGGATGGCAAAGAGAAATCTTGCCAAGTTTCAGTGGTGTGCACCTGCACCTACTGATTGACCTTTGGCTGGCTGGGACCTTGGGCAGCTCAGTTCAGACTGTTTGGATGCAGACTTCCCAGCTTTGGTGTCTCAAAAACTGAAGGCAACCAATTCCAGAAGGGTATTGACAATTTGCCTCATGAGCCACCCAGAAAACTAAACATAAGCTCTCTGCTATTTGGTTACTTTCTCCTCTGGGATTATTATTGAGCCTATGATGTCCATTATGGTGGCCCCTAGCTATAGATGGCTCTTGAGTCCTTGACATGGTCTAGTTCAAACTGAGATGGCTGTAATTACAAAATGCACCATGGAATTTGAAGACATAGGACAAAAAAAGTAAAATATCTTGTTAATAATTTTTATATTGATTAAATATTGAAATGTTGATATTTAGGTAAATTAGATTAAATAAAATATATTATTAACATTCATTTCACCTGTTTCACTTTTACATTTGTAATATAGCTACCCAAACCTTAAAATCACCTGTGTGGCTTGCATTTTTCTTCTATTAGACAATACTGATCTAACCATCTTAACTTCTACCCAGCGAGACCTGCTAAACTGGAACTAAGAAAAAGATTCAGTTTATTTCAGACTGCTATTTGATAATTTTTGTTTTTCTTGTATCAGGTATTTACTAACACTTAAGTGAGGTGACAGATATTAATTATCTACCACGGGTAGATAACTCAAGAACTCAATGAATGATAATGAACTTCTCCTTTCCTCGAGCAAATGTTTTAATCTCTCTAAAACAGTCATAGTGTTTGCTACTGAATGCACACCTTTCCTATATAATCAATAAGGAAAAAGCTGCTTAACATGAATTCATCTTGTCAATCATTCATTCATACAACCTTACTTCGGTCTCTATTACTAGCAACATTTTTAGGTGATTTGTCTTACCTGCACCTATTTTTATGTGGGTGGAATGTGAAATACACATATGTTCTATTAGTAAAAGTTGCTGAAATGATCAAGTTGGCTAAGCTGTGAGTGTTAAATGTAATTCATAGTCAGGATTTAGTTGGAATCCAGTGAACTGAAGAGCATAAATAAGATGTAAGTTCTATTTCAGGAAGATAATGATGAATTTCAGAAGAAATAGGAACTCCTTTAAATTTGTGCACAATAAAACAGCACCTATGTAGCAGGTCCAATCAAACAGGTTATTGTCAACAGGTTAGAGATTTTTGGATTTTATTCTAACTGAAATAGAAAGCCACCTTAATTTAAGAAATGTCCATCTTATTTAAAAAGATCACTCTGGCTTCTATCTATGTATTTTTAGATAACGAACAAAACATACAATTATGAAAATGGGGAGGTTGCTAGGGGGTTATTGTAATGGTCTGGGTAGAAGATGATGGCAGCTTGGAATATACCCTACAACAAAAATAATTTAAGGGGGAAAATCATGAAAAGAAAATCCCATAATTGTGGCACCCACACACAATCAGGGATAACACTGAGTAATGTTTCTTTCCAGTAATTTTTCTACATAGAAGGCTTGGCCTGATTGCATTTATACTTTATGTGTAATTTAAAACAGAGCTTTTAAAACTTAATTTTATAGGATTTTCTTCATGTTATAAAATGCTTTATAAATATAACCTTTCATATCTGCATAATATTTTGTCAACAGCTGGCTTTGGCTACAAAGATATCTCTACTAGTGGTTATTTTAGGTTGCACACAGCATTACACTATTTTAAGTTGCATCAAGATTTTATTAACTTATTCTCAGTGTTGAATACCAAAAGTATAATTACTAGGCTAGAGACGCTGAACATAGAACGATTAAATGTTACAAATTAATAATGTCAAAATTAATATACTTAATTTTGCTACAAATGCAAAGTGCTAAAGGCGTAGTTTTGTCTAAGATTTAGCAAGGGTCTGTCAATTTAATGACTCTCGCTATACAAATGAAAAACTAAACTTCTATGGACACTTTATATCCTAAATATGAATTAAGAGCCAGCAGTCACTTGAATGATGTCTCAGGACACTAATTGACTTTATATTGGAGACACTAGTTTCAAACACTAGAAGCTAAAATCTTAACACAAGGAGGGAAAAGCTTTCTCCTGCATACTTTCCCCCTTTTCCCCTTCATTTCCTTAACTTTAAGAGAAATTGTTAGTAGACACCAAACAACTCACAATCTGATGTGTCTTCTTTTTCTGTTTACATCTTTTGCATTTGTTCATTTTCAATGTATTCTGACATGTGCCTGTGCCCATGACTGTTCTTGTATACGATGCGGAGGCTCCCTGGTTATTTCACAGCAAGGTATTTAAAAGAGCTGTTTGGGGCGCCTGGGTGGCTCAGTCGGTTAAGCATCTGACTTCAGCTCAAGTCATGATCTCACGATTTGTGAGTTTGAGCCCCGCATGGGACTCTGTGCTGACAGCTCGGAACCTGAAGCCTGCTTCGGATTCTGTATCTTCTTCACGCTCTCTGCCCCTCCCCCATTTGTGCTCTGTCTCTCTGGTTCTCAAAAATAAATATATGTAAAAATTTTCTTAAAAAAGAGCTATTAAACTTTAAGATGAGTTTTTTCTTCTATAAAAAGATGAATGATCCAAAATTGCTTACCATTTTTACTATGACATGTGGCTGATAGTAAGCTAGCTGGTATTTAAAAACATGAACACACGTATTGTAATGAGGAATGAAAAATTAACTGCTTTTGAGGAAGTATGAGCTATAGAGAGAAAATTTGAAAAAAAGATACTTGAAAATACTCCCTAGTTACATGATTTTGATGCCAAAAACAGTATAGACAATCTATTTTTTAAAATTGATCTGCACTGGGGCGCCTGGGTGGCTTAGTCGGTTAAGCGTCCGACTTTCACTTGGGTCATGATCTCGCGGTTCGTGGGTTCGAGCCCCGCGTCGGGCTCTGTGCTGACTGCTAGCTCAGAGCCTGGAGCCTGTTTCAGAGTCTGTGTCTCCCTGTCTCTCTGACCCTCCCCTGCTCACGCTGTCTCTCTCTCTCTCTCTCTCCTAGAAATAAATAAAACATTAAAAAAAATAAAATTGATCTGCACTATTATAAAAACTGCAATTTTCTAATCCATTAAAAAATCTTTGGACAGAGTAGATTTTTTAAAAAAATGTTTTTATGTCTTTATTTTATTTTGGGGGGGAGGGGCAGTGAGAGAGGGGGACACAGAATCTGAAGCAGGCTCCAGGCTCTGAGCTGTCAGCACAGAGCCCAACTTGGGACCTGAACCCATGCACTATGAGATCATGACCTGAGCCAAAGTCGGAGGCTCAACTGACTGAGGCACCCAGATGCCCCTGGACAGAGTAGATTTTTGGGCCCAAGTTCTAAAAAATAAAAAGTGTGGCACCTTTCAATCTGTGGTAAAAATGAATTGATATCAGGGAAGGGGGATCTCAGCAACCTGTGCGGGTAATAAGGGGATCTGGAGACCAAGGGAATTATATCCGTTCTTTTGATCCTAAGAGTGTCCCTCCTCCCTAATGATCATCCCAATTGTCTAGACCATCTCTTAAATATGAGCTAATAAGAAAGGTATGTAAAATTTAGGGTGGCTAACATATATTTTATGCCAAACAGAACTTTAGTTAATAAATAAAAATAAAATCTATAAATGTCTACCTCATTTGCATTTGGAAAAACAAACCCCTTTAGTGGTCATTGTCTATGTGTAAATCTGTTACTGATTGTACTCTGACGTGGGAATTGGTATGAAGTCCTTTTTATGAACTACTTTCATCCACAAAGCAACAGGAGTGCAGAATTCCAGTGATACCAATTTTCATATTCCATTAACATTAGTAGTCTTCTAAAGAACTTTTATTTACTTAGTTATTTCTCTCATAAATACACTGAATAAAAAAATTTAATCTGTGCATAAGCAAAGTTGGCTTTAATCTACCTTTTGTCCAATCATCTTCTTCCAACATTAGCTATAAGTTGCTATAGTCTTTTCAGGCAAAAGTGCTTATTTTGCTGTAATTTTTTGGTACACATTTAAGCAAGGATTACTAGAATATTAGTGCTTTAATCCCAATGTGCTTTATTTAGATGAGGACGCAGTTATTTCTCCTGTTTTTATATTACAGAGAAAAAAGCAGAAATAGTCTAGTGATGAAGGATTTACCCAAGCTTCACAATGAATGGATAGCAGATATCTCAAATGGAACCCAGTTGCTATGTTATTTAGACTTTCTTGATATATAATACTTTTCACAGGATTTGTAATATATTGTTTTACTTAATTTCTTTTAAAATTTAATTTCTGCATGGAAGATGGACTATTGGTCCAGAACTCAGGCATAACAAAAGTCAGTAATGAATGGCTTTTGTCTGTTATATAACAGCCTTTTTGATAACCTTGATTCAAAGAGTGACAAACATTTTATTATAATGCTTATTTACATTTATTACAGTTAGAAAGCCCTGGCATCAAATTTTATTTATATGGATTTTATTGAGCAGGAGGGAGTTGGTTTAATTGAAAAAGTTTCTATTTTAAAACACACAAGAGTCCTCTATTCTTTGGTTTTGAACATGAAAGTCTTATTTTCTACTGCTCTTCCTGCCTATACTTGATTTTATTAAATTTCATATAATAAGAGCAGAGATTTCAACTTAGAAAGGTACAAGAGTCTCACAATGATTTGAAGAGACATAATTGTAGCAGTTTTATGTCAACCCATCCTTAGATATTATAATCTTCTAAAATTTTTTAATGTTTATTTATTCTTTAGAGAGAGTGTGTGTATGTAAGCAGGAGAAGGGCAGAGAGAGAGGGATACACACAATCTCAATCAGGCTCCAGCCTCTGAGCTAACAACTCAGAGCCTGATGCAGGGCTTCAACCTGCGAACTGAGAGATGATGACCTGAGCCAAAGCTGGATGCTTAACCAGCCAAAGCTGAGCCACTCAGTTGCCACTATAATCTTCTATATTAAGTGATTTCATGTTTTTGAGCAAAGGCTCAACTCTAAAGCTGTCTCAGAGGAATCAAAAGAACACATTTGTATTAGGACTAAGACATTGGCTTCATGAAAGTAGGTCAAGCTGTATAGCTACATGGCACACTGAGTATACAGCACTGAGTACCCACATTTCCATCAGGAGCTATTTGCTCAACACAGTGTGCCTGCAAGTGTCCTGGGTACTGTGCCTAATGCACTGGGGATGTGTGCCAGAGGGCACAAATTTCTTCTGAGTGTCAGTTTTAACTCATGAAGAAGGCTCATTTAAATGGCATCAGATAAATCAGAAACAGACTCAATCCAATACAAAACCAGCTACAAAGACTTTTCTGCTTCATATTTATTTTTCAAAGAGATGCTTTTTTTGTAAAATCAAAGGTCTTTCTTAATGTGAGCATCCTGCCATTCCAGCCTCCTCCCTCCCAGCATCTTTACCCCAAACTTATGTCCCTGCTTTAATGTTTTCTCAGTCTTGTCACACTTCATCACACTGCTCATTCTCTATTCATGAAATCCTTTGGGCTGGAATTCCTATGGTTCTCCCTTCTCCAACTCTGCCAAACAAATGTCTGTTCATCTTACAACTCAACCTTCAGGTAAGCCATGAAGGCCTTTCTTTCTTATTATTATTATTTTTTAAATTTTTATTTATTTTAATTTTTAATTTTTTTAATAGTTTATTGTCAAGTTGGTTTCCATATAACATCCAGTGCTCATCCCCACAAGTGCCCTCCTCCATGCCCATCCCCCCCCTTCCCCTCCCACCTACATCCATCAGTCCTCAGTTTGTTCTCAGCATTCAAGAGTTTCTCATGGTTTGCCTCCCTCCCTCTCCCCAACTATTTCCCCCGTTTCTTCTCCCCCATGGTCCTCTGTTAAGTTCCTCCTAATCCTCCTATACGTGCAAACACATGGTAGCTGTCCTTCTTTGCCTGACTTACTTTGCTCAGCATAACACCCTCAAATTCATTCCATGT
>NW_027532407.1:1155429-1158640 GCF_008692635.1 Crocuta crocuta
ATCCAAAGCAGGCTCCAGGCTCCCAGATGTCAGCACAGAACCTGAGGCGGGTCTCAAACTCACAAACCTTGAGATCATAACTTGAGCCAAAGTCAGACGCTTAACCTACTGAGCCATCTAGGCCCCCCTAAATATAGTTTGAAAAAAATTTTTTTAGTGTCTGATAATTCCAATATATGAGGTCTTTGCAAGTCTGAGTCTCCTGTTTATTGTTTCTGCTGTTTTTCACTCTTTGTGCCTTGGTCTCTGTGTATGTTGTGAACTTTGACTGTAGGCAGATCATTTTTATTGTAACAATATCAGTGGAAATTCTTAGAGGCCTCAGTTATAATTCTTCTGAGGATCTGGATTTTTTTTACTTATAGAATATACTCAGGGACACCATTAACCTGCATCTACATTATAGTTGACGCTTGTACAATGTGGGGGGTAAGGGTCCTGACTTACTGGCATGGTCAAAAATCTGTGTATAACTTTTGACTTCCCCCAAACTTGACTACTTATAGCCTACTGCTGACTGGAAACCTTACTGATAACACAAACACTTGATTAACACATATTTTGTATATTATGTGTACTATATACTGTATTCTTGCAATGAAACAAGCTAAAGAAAAGAAAGGAAGATAAAATACATTTACAGTACTGTATGTATCTTTATTGAAAAAAAATCCAGGTATAAGTGGACTGACATAACCTGGGTTGTTCAAGAGTCAGCTATGTATTTTTATTTTTATCTTTTTTATGTAAACTCAAGTTAATTAACATACAATGTAGTCTTGGTTTCAGGAGTAGAGCCCAGTAGTCCATCTCTTCCACATGACACCCCGTGCTCATCCCTAAAGGTGCCCTCCTTAACTCAGTATGAGCTATGTATTTTTGACTTGATGTTTTTTGAAACACAAAGATTTATGAAGCAGATTTCAAACCCACATGAATTCAGGCTTATGGTTTTAAACTCTCAGAAGAGATTATCCTCATCTCCTACCAAGCACGCAGTTACCCAAGTGAATTGTCCCTTTGAGGGACACTATCACGCTGAAGCTGTAGTCCTTTGGATGCCAGATTTGTGTTGGGTGTTTTCTATTGGCTTTAGCTCCTTGTACAAACATTAAGTTTTACTTCCTAGCTCTTGCATCTCACCAAGCAGTAGCTCAACTTTTCCAGGCTTCAGTAGAAAACCTCAGAAAGCAAAAGAAGTTTGGCCATCTCTTGCTCCATAGGGCCTTTGCTTTCACTTTGCTTTTTGACCCTTGAGTAGCCCTTCTTTATGTACAAGTTGATGTACCCTGTATTTAATCCAGCATTCTGATTGTTTCAAGGAGGGCATCAAAGTTATCTATCTGCCATACTACCAGAAAAGGAAATAAAAATAATTGGTGAAAAATTTGGAAATAACCTGAATATCTACCATTAAAAAATTGGAAGTACATATACACCATAAAAGTCATGAAGCCACCAAATGGAATGTGATAGATGTGTATATACTGATATGGAAATACCTGTAACACATACCTTAAAATAAAAACAACAAAAAAAGCTAGTGTACAATGGTATGCATAATATGATTCTGGTTATGTAGAAAAAATGAAATGTATGTGCTTTGGCAAGGAAATACTTTTATTTAAATGCACAGAAAGAGATATAGATGGAGGACCATAGGGGAGGAGAAAGGGAAAAATTTTGGAGAGAGGGAGGGAGGCAAACCATGAGAGCTTTTGAATATTGAGAACAAACTGAGGGTTGATGGGGGGAGGGGAAGGGGAGTGATGGGCATGGAGGAGGCCACTTGTTGGGATGAGCACTGGGTGTTATGTGGAATCCAACTTGACAATAAACTATGAAAGAAAAAAATAAAGTTCCTAAATACTCACATTAAAAAAAAATAATAAAAAATAATAAAAGGTTAAAAAAAAGAAAAAGATATAGATGTTTATATGCTAAAATGAAAGGAATGTTTTATAGATTTATNGGTACATGTGCCCCTATGCACCAGCACTCCTGTATCCCTGGGGTAAATTCCTAGCAATGCTATTGCTGGGTCATAGGGGAGTTCTATGGTTAATTGTTTGAGTAATCTCCACACTATTTTCCAGAGAGGCTGCCTTTCTAAAGCATTTTTACTCTCTATGCCTCCTTGAGAATGGATCTCTCATTCTATAAATCTGCTAGGGCTGCCATGACAAAAAGTACCCTAGCCTGAGAGGCTTAAACGACTGGAATTGATTGTCTCATGGCTCTGGAGGCAGGAGTCCAGAATCAAGGTGTCGGCAGGGCACCCCCCTCTGAGGTCTGTGGTGGGTAGATCTGTCCCAGGCCTCTCTTCTTAGTTTACAAATGGCCGTTTCTTCCCTTGACTCATCGCACTGCATTCCCTCTACTTTCGTCCAAATTTCCCCTTCTTACAAGGTCACAGTCCTATTGGGTTAAGGTCTATCCTAGCAACCTCACTTTAACTTGATTACCTCTGTGAAGACTATGTCTAAATGAGGTTACATTCTAGGGTACTTGGCCTTAAGACTTCAACATATGAACTTGGCTGGATACAATTCAACCTATAATATCCTTTTTTATTCCTTTTCCCCCATTTACATTGTAATAATTTCTTGCACTACTCCATTTTTTTTTTCTACCTGACATCTCCCATAAGGTTACGAGACTTTACAGNAATAATAAAAAATAATAAAAGGTTAAAAAAAAGAAAAAGATATAGATGTTTATATGCTAAAATGAAAGGAATGTTTTATAGATTTATGTCTTTTTACTTTTAAAAAATGAGAATATATTCTTTCCCTACTTGTATTTAAAAATAAATACAAATTTAAAGGAATAAATGAGATAAGACATCTAAAGCACTTAGTACAGTACCTGACACATCATAAGAACTCAATAAATTTTCACTTATATTATTATTTTCATTTAAAGGTGAAAATTATTGGGGTCCCTGGGTGGCTCAGTTGGTTAAGCATCTTACTCTTGGTTTCTACTCAGGTCATGATCTCATAGTTTGTGGGTTTGAGCCCCACATTGGATTCCATGCTGGCAGTGCAGAGCCTGCTTGGGATTCTCTCCTTCTCTCTCTGCCTCTCTCTCTCTCTCTCAAAATAAATCAATTTAAAAAAAGTTAAAAATCAAATTTAAAAAAAGTGACAATTATTAATAGTATATAGCAGGATGTAATGGTCATTTGTGATGTACTGCAAATCAGTAA
>NW_027532407.1:1158724-1178828 GCF_008692635.1 Crocuta crocuta
AGCAGACCTTAGATTTGAAAATTTTTCTTTTGATTAAAAGTATTGATCTGCTCCCAAGCTATAGCTTATCGATCATTTACTTCACTTGTTACTTTCAGATATCAGTATTGTTCCAAAAAAAAAAAATTGAGCTTTAAAATGTGACCTATTATCAAATGAGTTTCTGAAATGCTAAGGTTATACAAAGTTNCTATTATGCATTGGAGAGTCTCAAAAAGGGAAATCTTGTGTGACAGACTCCCCAAACTTACTGAAACCCAGAATTCCTTCTCTGAAGTATCTCCAGGGATTTCTCTTCCCTGAAGCGCTTTTTAGGAAATACTTCACTGGACCATAACACAGATTACAAATATCACAATATCCATTTACTGGCTCCAAACAAATNCCTACTCTATCTTCTATGTCTTTGGCATCTTTTCATATTTTCTATCCCTTGGTCTCTCTGGACTGTTATCTGTATAGCTTCTTTAGCTATATCTTCTAATTGACTACTTCTTTATCAGTGTCTCAACTCCTGGTTATATTGCCTTATTAATTTCAATTTATATATTTATGACTTCTAGAATTCTTTAAGTTTTCTAGTAATTCTTTTGCAAATATATTTGTTCTTTTTAAAATTTCTTACTTTTTCATATCCTCAAGCTTTCTTTTATTTCTCAAAACATCAAATATAGTTTTTTCTTTTTTAATTAAAAATTTTTGAATGTTTATTTATTTTTGAGAGAGAGAGAGAAACAGAGCACAAGCAGGGGAGGGGCAGAGAGAGAGAGAGAGNACAGATGGCAGTGTGTTTTTCCCAATAAGCAGGGTCCTTGGGCGTGTGGTAACAGCAGAAATAAGAAGTATTTTAGGAAATACTTCACTGGACCATAACACAGATTACAAATATCACAATATCCATTTACTGGCTCCAAACAAATTGTGAGTTTTTACAGCCAGGCTATCATGATCCTTAATGGCCAGCACATTCTCTTTTGTCCTTTACTTTTTTTAGAACAGATTCCAAGTATAAACACTAACTTGTTTTGTAAGTGAAGTCAAGAGAACTTTCCTATCCACACCTCATGCTTTTTTTGTATTAGCATTGATTAATGGGTGATAATATGATTTATCTAGAGCTGTTTCTTGGCAAAATAACCTAAAGCTGAACAACAAAGGGCAGTAGTGGAAAATAAAAGGAGAGAGGAACAAGACCCCTGATATTCTTATTTCTGCTGTTACCACACACCCAAGGACCCTGCTTATTGGGAAAAACACACTGCCATCTGTAATTGGATGAAGAAGTATTTGCTGTACATGCTTGGACTGCATAAAGGAAAACTTTATGAGGTCAGAAGATATCAAAACAAAATATGAAATTGCTAAGCTGTAAGCTATTAATAATGAGTGTATACATGCTGACTATCTCCTTCCTCTACTTTTTACATATGCCAATTGTACTACATTTACAGAGAGCTATTGTCTTGGTATTCTTCATCCCTTTGAAAATATGCCGTGACATTCAAATTTGTAACTTTGTTCACACAGCACCAGCTAACTGAAGGGCAGGCATGGAAAAGAAGAGACAGAACAAGAACCCTGATGTCTTTGTTCTTGATGATTGTTAGCACCTTCAGATACAGCCAACCCCAAGAGCACAAACATTTCAAGAAAGACAAATTACAAAGCTGGTGATGTACAATGGAGATTTGTGATTTAGACAGAAAATAACTGTTTCCATTCATAACGTCGGGGGTTAGCATCCTTTTGCTTCTACATTGTGGTACCTGGGCTTGACTTAGATTATTCCAGATTGTGGAAGTAGGGAATCCTTACCTTCAAGAGCTGTCTTCCAAGCAGAAAATCCTCTCCTCCTTCTAGAAGGAAAATCTCTTTGGTCACTTCAAAAGGACTTCCTTGCTCTAATTTTTTTTTCAATGTTTTATTTTATTTCTGAGAGAGAGACAGCGTGAGAAGTGGAGGGTCAGAGAGAGAGGGAGACACACAGAATCCGAAGCAGGCTCCAGGCTCTGAGCTAGCTGTCAGCACAGAGTCTAACGTAGGGCTCGAACCCATGAACCACGAGATCATGACACTTAACCGACTGAGTCCCCCAGGTGCCTCAGGACTTCCTTACTCTAATCCATAGAGAAGTTGAATTGAATGCAAGCTTCTCCACTGCCTGAAATTAAGCCATGACTTTCTTTTCCTTCTTAATTATGAAAAGCAAAAAAAGTGAAGATGTTCTTAATTCCCTAAACATGAAAGTGCTAACTAAATTCAGTATTTCCTGACCCTTGCTTCTGAGTGAGTGTGATGTGTCAAGGGCACCAAGGAGAAGGAAGTATGTGGGTTAACCTGTCCACGTCCAGAAAATTCTCCCTTCTGATAAAGCTGAATTTGATCATTCAATTAATAACAAGAAATAAAGCTTGGAATATGTCTTGTACCATCCTGGCTTTGTTAAAATTTTTCATCTGTGCTCTTTTGCTACCCATGAAAGTGACAGTGAAAAATAGCTGTCCATTAACACAAAAGCAAAACGAAACGCAGTAATGATGCTGAAGCTTCCTGCAATGTTGGAATTTTTAGAAACCATGAATAATAAATTACCAGCAATGCCAAGAGAAGCTGATAGCTCTTCTCTTCAGTAGGTAAAACTCTCCATTATAAAATAATAATACACTGGGTCAGATGTCACAGCCTCCAGCAATTTTCTCAAAGTTATTTTACTTTAATACCAGAGCCACCAACATTGAATTCATTTTACAGATATGAAAACTAAGACTATTCTATCAAATGACCATTCAGAATGAATCAGAGTATTTCAACTGAGATCACCAGCTTAGCTCCAGATTTAAGTTAAGGCCTCTGACATATTTGTTAATCTGTCAGGTACAAGTAGAAGTCATTGGTTCATGAGTTGTGGTTGGAGTGAAGATGGGATTCCATTACTCACAACCTCTGGATCATTTGTTTCACCCATCAAATTCAAGAATAAGCAACAACATGGTCAATTATTAAAAGGTAGAATTGGCCCATATTTTCCAATATGGGGTTAGGAGCCACAAAGGAAGTAAGCAAACGTTCTCTTGAAAGGAAAGAAACAAACACAAAGCTTGCAAACAAGAAAGCAAAACACCCAAGTCCAACACCCTTGTTTATCACCTCACGAACTCCATACTCAGTTATCAGTGTATAGGAGGGGTCCAAAGCAATGAGTAAGTTCAGATAGGCTCTGAGATGCTTCCCTCCTCTCATTTCCCCCACTTCCACTCAGCAATCATCCAGGAACCTGATGGTTTCCTCCAAATTACAGAAATAAAATGGCCTAAGCACATCCAAAGCCCGGAACCCCCAGAAAAGAACTTTGTATAGGATAGTTCTTCCCAGTGCTATTATTTGAGACTTTCCATTTGTAATATGCCTAATCAGTCTGTTAGAATAAAGACTGGCTCAAGTTCTTGCTTATTTTCTCTGAAGAAAATTCATAAGAAGATGAATTCTGAGATACAAGTCATGTGACTTTTACTGGGACACCTCCCCTTTGGGAATTTGTTCCCTTTATGGGTAATAGGAGGTAGGGAACATTAAAACCAGGACCCAAATCACAGACACTCCAGAAGGCCCTGGACTACCTGATGGTTTAAATGTCTCAATGCTTCAAAATTCTATGGTGCTTTTTGGTTGAACAGCATTGGTAAAAGTCACGACTCCTTGACCTGGTTCCAGGCTACATGGACATAGCCTTTTATTGTACACATTTTTAAGGTGATGATCCTCAAACAAATCAGAAATACATAAAACCACATAAAATAGACAAATGCTTGAACATCTACCTCCTTTCCTTTTTTGACAATTGACTTAGGTTCATAGCTTGTGAAATAGCTGTAAGTCATCTGTCTCTTACCTTCTTCATAAAGTTACAAGACTCAACATTCTATTCCAAGCAAGGAAGCAGATCTTGCCTCCAGTTTGGCAGTTGCTGAAACTGTAGGCAGCTTCGATAATAATGATTTAGGACAAAACCTTAAAACTCAAGCTGTCTTAAGAAAGAATACATGACTTAAACCTCATATAATCTATGGACCTTATTCCAATCAGATACCATAACCAAACTTCTTAATAGGTAGAAATTCAATTCTTCTTTTAAGTTAAGCCTCAAAAGAATTAAAGTACATATGAGGAAGAAGGAAAGGGAAAAATGTGTTGAAAAAAGGGTTTGATATACCCTCATAATGTTACTGGTCAATGCTGAAAGAGAGGGAGAGGGGGAGAGAGAGAGAAATAGCCATGAATATGTATTTCATTTTTCTGGATGTGAATTAACTGTACAGGCTGTCTTCTTCACTGTGTTTTTTCTTGTGGAAAGAATTTCAAAACAACTTGCCAACAGGATCTCAACCACTTGGAGATTGAGGGAAATGGCATCTTCTATCCTAGAGTTCTAACAGGAAATTGCTTTGAAAGAGTTGATTGGGCTCTCTTTCACATGACACCTGATTCATATCTTTGACAGATTTAATTTTCAATGAAGGGGGAGCTCATTAATGTTTCTCTGAAATTGCCTTGTGTGTTGAGAGCCAATTCTCCTAAACCTGGCTTGCTCATTCTTGTGCAGCATCTTAAAGAAAAGTGATCCTACCACATTAAATGGCCTTTGACAACCAGAGCCAGGAAAGTTCTCTGACACATTTGAACTCTAACTGGGGTCAGTGTCCAGCATTCTGCAAGCACTCCTGGGGACTGCAAGAAATTTTCCATCTTCTCTCTTGTTTGCATTACTCCCCGGGAAGGTTCAAATTAGGCAAACATCAATATTTTGATGCAGTGACATGATAAATTTCCACAGTTAGGACTTGCGATTCCATTTTTGAAATGTTAGACTGCAGAGGGTAAGACAAGCAAATAAAACAAACCAAACACCACAAAGAAAAAAAATCAATTAAGAGCCTTAAGGAGATGTCCTACAAAACAATCTCTAACAGAAAAAACCCTCAACTTCAACACATTCAACACTGAATTTATGGTCTTTGCTCCAAAATCTGGATTCTTATCTTCCTGATTCTTACCTTGAGAATGGCATTGTTCTCGAGCCCATTTGTACAAGCAAGAACCCAAGAAGACATTCTTGATGTCTCCCTTGCTCTCAGGCACCATGTAGAATCCTTCATGAAGTCTTGCTGCTTTTTATCTCCTAACTGTCTCTTGAATCTGACTCCTCTCTACCTACACTGTCTCCACCATCATTGCTCATCTGAGGAATGCTGACTTGTTTAGCCTCCTCTGTTGACTTTGACCTACAACCAATTTTCATGCCACAGGTAGAATAGTCTTTTCCAAACCTAAATCCAATGACAGTATAAACCTGCTTTAGCACTCTTGATTGTTTTCGCATTACTCTCTGGATGAAGGCCAAGATCCATAATATGGCCTGCAATGTTCTGGCTCTGTCCACCTCACCAGCTTGATTTGAGGCTACTTTTCTTCATACACTGTGCTTCAGTCACTCAGGCCTCCTTCCAGCTACTCAAACTCATATGCTCCCTCCTACGTGGGGATATCTGCAGATACCATGATGCCCACTGTGTCAGCTCTTTGCTTCAAACTTCCACTTCCACTCACCTAATTAACACTTATATGTCTTTTAGATCTGAAATCTAGCATCACTTTTTTAGAAAAGCCTTTCTGATTCCTTCAGTTCAAATCATGTTCATTGATATAGAATGTCTTCCTTTCCTGCAGAGCACTCAGCTAATGTGCAATTTTACATTCATTTATGTGCTTATTTGATTACTATTCGTGTCCCTTACCCTAATGCAAGTTCAATATAGTGGGGATTTTTCTCACTGTTATATTTTTTGTTCTATCAGTTTCAGTGAGAAATATGCTTAAAAGCTTCTACTGGTTGTGGGTTTGCTTATTTCTCCTTTAATTCTATTAGTTTTTATTTGTATATTCTGAACCTACATTATTAAACACTATAAATTTAAGACTTTTCTATCATTCTAGAGGATTGATCCTTCTGTTAGTTTTAAATGGTCTCTTTCTGCCTTACAATTTATTTTGTTTGATACTAATGTGCCAATGCCAGCTTCCTTTTGCTTAGAATTTGTAAAGTGTGTCTTTCCTTATTCTTTACTTTTATTATTTCTGCATTTTTTAAAATTTAAGGTGCTTCTCTTATAAGTATTATATTATTGGGTCTTCTTATTTTTAATGCAGTCTGGCAATATGTATTTTAAAAATTGTTTACAATTGTCTATTATATTTAAAGAAATATAATTGTTGAAATACTTGGGTTTAAATTTACCATCTTATTGTTTTATTCTAATGTATCCCACTTATTCTATATTCCTTTTTTCCCCCTTACCTTCTTTTGGGTTAATCAAATAGACTTTACTACTCCATTTTGTTCACATGTTGGCAGTTACAAAATCTTTTGGCATTCTTTTAGAGGCTACTTTAGAGATTCAATAGGAATCTTGACTTTATTAAAGTATAATGTATAACAGTATATTTTTAATCAATTCCTATACAGTGAAAGGGCATTTAAACACTTTGACTTTACTTATCTTCCTTCTGAATATTGTGTTTTCANTTGGTATCTAGCTCATTTTCAGCAACTCAATAACTGTTTTTAATGAATGAGTGCAGACTTTGGGGCTAAGAATTTTATATGCATTATATCATTTAATCCTCATCATAAGCACAGGAGACAGGTATTTTAGAGAAGATATAAAGGAATATTAGATAATTGAGCCTCTTCCCAACCATATATTGGCTGTTCTGTAAAACCCCTCTTCTCAGGCATTTAAATCGTTATGTTTTTGCAACCTGCACATGCAGCCAGCTTTTTATTTTTTAATATTCAGGCTGTTAAAGCATCCTTCAATTCCTTCTCTTCTTTTCATTTTCCTTCTTCTCTATATTCCATATCTTGCTTTTTGTGGGCATGGATGTTCATAAGGATTTCAGTAGCAAGTGACGTAGAAAAACAAAAAAGAAGATGGTGGCACTCACCTCAGCTGGGCAGGGCATCTGTGCTCTAATATACCAAGCGACAGCCATACTCCCCTCCCCTCATGCCTCAGGGGACAGTGTTGGGACCGGCACTCATTCATTTAAAATAATTTTTCAAGTTGTTTCATTTTCTTTTTTTACAGCAGACTTTATTTAAGAGTAGTTTTGGGTCCACGTAAAACTGAACAGAAAACAGAGTTCCTATGTACCCCTCCCTCTCACACACACACTCACACAGAGCGGTACATTTGTTATCTTGAACTCATGTTATCAATGAACTCATATTGGCTTATTCATTTTTCTCCCACTGTCTGAACCCACCTGGGACTGTGTGTTTGCTCAATTTCAGCCATCTTGTGTTACAAGCGCTCTTTTGACCTGCAGTTAAAATTTAAAAATCTCTGCTTCTTTGTCAGCATTTATTCTGTTCCTACCACACTGCAGTAAAAGTTCACACACCCCTGAACTCTGGCCCTGCTAGCACATCTCAGTGTTTGCACGCTTGAAACCAGGCAATTAACTTGAATACTTCGTTCTTAAGGGAAATCGGGTACAATCTCTAGAAGCCATAAATGACCACATTGTCACGTGGCGCCTGAAATCTTTGTGATGCTGTTCACGCTCACAGTGTTCTTGCATCCTGCCTGACAGATCAGGCTCTGGCTCAAATCTTACCACATCTGTGAAGCCTGGCCTAATAAGCTCCATGCCACAATTATTTTTTCCTTTCTTTGGCACCATATCCGGCATCACACTGTCTTTGAGAAAGTCATTAACCCCCTCTGAGCTTAAGTTCGCTCATTGGAAAGTGTGGCACAAAACACTTACAGAGAAATTTGTGGGTAAATTTGAATGTATCTAAATGTGCCCATGCTCGACACACAGTAGATATGCAGTAAACACCAGGACTCCTGCTCTCCTTACCTACCCACGTGTATCTGGGGGGTAGGTGCATAGTGTGAGGGACAAGACTGTAAAACCATATAACAATGTGCTCGGACACAGGGTGCAGCAGACAGCAATACCTCAGAGATATCAAGTCCTTTCTGGATTTGCAAAAAAAGCAGACTATGAAGGAGCTGAAGGGAAAGGAAGAGGGGGGACAAGGGGCACCCATATGAGGCAAAGAGCACAAAGTGATAATCCCATGTATATCTCAGGAGGGTGGGGACTGTTCTTTCAGCTCAAGAGTCAGAGGACATGGTAGGGTTTGCCCCCATCAAGGAGGAGGCGATGGATTTCTGACAGTGGGTATACAGAGGGATCGATAATTCTAGACACAAAATGAAGCAATTCCATGGCTATTGTTGGATAAGAAGTAGACCCATTTGATAGTAGTGGGGGCCCTGGAAGGTCAGAAGGAGCCATTCAGTAAAGCACTCGAATGGCTGGGTGAGATGGATGGAATTTATCCTGCAATCACTGAAAAGCTATTGGGAAACTTGGAGCTGGCATGTCACATGATGCCTGAGATACTAGAGCAGCACAGACTGCAAGGGAAACAGCCTGGAGGCTGGGGGACAAGAGTGAAGCTCTTGCTACAGTCCTGTACAAGCTGATACGGCCTCACCTCAAAGGCAACCGTAGGAATGAAAAGGAGAGGATTCATGTTCAAGCACTGCCTTCTAAGAGATTTCTGTGGCCTCCACTTCTTCTGGATTCCACCCCACCCCCATCACCATTATATGACAGAGTACAGGTGTTTAAATAGGCTTTTCGTTGGGTGAGCACTAAAAAATTTATTTAAAAGTAGAAGACAATAAAACGGACTGGGTTCTGAGGGCTTGTTTTCAAAACATTGAAAGGGAATGAATTAGAATCCTCCTCTGCCATCTCCATCAAAGAGAGATCCCTAATATAATTACAAGTGATATAACATCACAGCTGGAGCTGTTCCACTCAGAGTGCAAAGAGCATAACAATGACAACTTTTGTGATTCTCTTAAAAGATAGACAGTCTCAGCACAGCCAGAAAGAAACAAAGGCGTGTAAACGTTAGGGAATGCATTGTTCCAAAATGGGCCAAGCAAAGGTCATGGTGATGGGGAAATGAAGTGACCAGGTGAGAGCATTGGCTCTGTCAGGCAAGAAGGAGATAGAAACAGAGCTGGGAGACCCACGCTTCACCCCTGCTCATGGAACCACAGCTCACCCCTCCTTCCCTGCACTTTGTGTACAGACACCCAACATAGGCGGGTCAATAAGCACCGCACTGAGGAGCCTGGGGAGGAATATGTTGGGGTGTATCAAGAGGCAGAAAATGATCAAACTGGAATCATCACTTTGGGGAAGAGGCCAACATTTTGAGGGCAAGGGTTGGGTTACTGAACGACTTGGAGGGGGCTCTCTGGTGAGTAGAAGGGAAGGGACAGGGTCACACCGGGAGCGCAGGCAGTACCGCCATCAATTGCTGAGACCCCTTCTGTGCCGAGCCCCAGGCCTCTTCCGCCGTCATCCACCTAATTCTCACCACCACCGTGGATCTGGGGAGGCCCTCAAGCCCTGTGTTATGTATGTACAAAAACCATGGGCTCAGAGACCTGCTGTAGGTCATCCAAGACCCTCTGTGGCAGAGCCAGGAACTCAAATCCAGGGACACATCCCTCCATGGATTTTTCTGTCTGCCTGGTTATGACATTTAATATTATGAAACATGATAGAAGCTCCTCTCTGCTGTCCCTGTACTTTGTGTATTGTTAGCCTCATTTGAGTCGTGTTTTTTTTTTTTGGTCCCAAACAGAACACTCCTCCTCTTTCACGGCTGCCTCTACGCGGCCTTCTTGGGAGAAGCTCTTTGGTGTGGCCGGCAGGTTCAGAACTGCATGTCTGTTGAGAAGAAATCTGAGTGAGGAATTCAGCCGCGCTTTCAACTCAGCCCTTTGACCTGAGCATAGAGAAGGAACTCCAAGCCTCTGCAACCTAGAGGGAAGAATTCCAGCAGCTAAGTCAATGTGACTTTCCAACAGGGAAATGCCCTTTATTGAAGCGAGGGACAGAATCTCTGCTCCCCTGCTGAAGCGGCCCGTTTTACTTAGGAAGACATCCCCTCCCCTTTCTGACATCCAGTAAGTCTCCAGAGAGGGGTTGCCCCCCAGGACACTGAGCCCCTCTTCTCCTGACTGGACCTAGGCCCTGTCCCTGTATCCCGACCACACCACTGCTTCCCCCTGCCATTATGTTGCTGTTTATGTGACTTCTCCCCTGCTAAAACTGTGAGCTGCTTAAGGTCGGGGACGAGTTTTCCTCCTCTAAAATTCCCAGCGTTACAAACCCTGAATACCTGTTGAGTAAACAAATCAGTGAAGCTGGCTAGTCCAAGCCATTGTGGGGAGTATAAAAGTAGAGTTCAGACCTGAAGAACAGAGAGGGACAGACACTGCCCACCTCAGATTCCAGAAACTTCTTTCTTTTTCCTTCTTTTTAGTGCTTATTTATTTTTGAAGGAGAGAAACAGAACATGAGCAGGAGAGGGGCAGAGAGAAAGGGAGACACAGAATCCAAAACAGGCTCCAGGCTCTGAACTGTCAGCACAGAGCCTGACACAGGGCTCGAGATCTGAGTGAAGTTGGTTGCTCAACTGACTGAGCCACCCAGGCACTCCAGATTCCAGAAACTTCTTCCCTCCTTTTGTCCCTCAGAGTATGATCCTTTCTCAGCCACTCCCAGCAAATGATATCAGATATACCTTGGGAGATCCACCTTCATCTAGGGAGTAGGTGGGTACAGAAGAGTGGAGCTCCTTGCTTGTGTCTATGCTTCATTCTAGGAGGCTGTGAGCACAGAGCCTAGTCCAGGTCTTCCCAGCAGGAAGGAAGAAAAGTGTGGCCTCACACTCCCACTCAACTGTATTTGTTTCAGGCAGTTATGGCTAAAGGTGCTCATGGTTGGGAAACACGAGTCAGAGGATGCTTCCTTTCTATTCAGTAGTGTATCTATCAGTGTGACCTCCATGAGTTAATAGTAGGTTTCAGAAGTATGAGTTAGAGGTAGCTGAGGATGCTGGCATAGCCCTGAGCGGGCACAGCACAGGGTGGGAAGGCAGGGCTGAGGAAGGAAGGTCATCTCCCTGCAGCAGTATGACAAGGCAAAGGGTAAATGAGTGTGCGTGGGGCTGCCTGGCCCAGCCTGGCCATACCCTGTTCAACTTTCTGCCAGGTGTCTCCTCTGTGCCATCCCCTGGGGCTTGGAGGGAGGCCAGGGCTGTGCAAGCAGGAAGATGAGTAGTTTGCCCACTTGACTCCTCTCCTTTATAGATCCGCACCCTAGGGGCAGCCCGGCTGATTCAGGATGGGGTGGGGCCTCCTGCTCAGAGTGTCTAGGCACCCATGGGGAGCCCTTGGCTGCCCTTTCCCCTCTGTGGGCTCTCCCTGCTCACTCTTTGCCCAAGGATTCCCTGAACGGCGTGTGAGGCAATACTTCAGAGGGAGGATTGGTGGCCAGACAGACTCAAGGCTGAAGTTCCTCATCTTGCACTTAGGCAAATTACTTGTTCTTTCCAGGCTGTTTTTTTCCTCATCTATAAAATAAAACTAAAAATCCCTACATTGCAGGCTGCCATGATGATTAATGCTGTGGTTCTCAACCCTGGCTGCACATCTGAATTCCCAAGGGAGCCTTAAAATGCCAAGGCCTGGGCTCCACCCAGATCAATGAAATCAGAGCCTTAGGAGGGTGGGCCCAGGCATTAGTATTTTAAAGCTCCTGGGGTGATTCATACATGCACCTGGCTGTGATGACAGAATAGAGGTAATGTATGTCACCTGAAAGACACAGTGCCCCCAGAATATAGTATGCCATTATTAAATGATACCAATATGACTATTTTACTTGTTTATTATTGCTGCCCTTAATCTTACGTCTGCCAAGAAAGAAAATATGGTTATGGGGAAGTCTGGTTATATCCAAATATAAATAGCAGATCATATCTAAGTGATGATTGCTAGCCTCTAAGGTGCTCACTGCAGTGATGAGAGTGACTTGAAACAGACAGTCCACTGTGAAGACCCGCGTCCTTTAAAACGTGTGCATATGCTCACTCACCTCCCCATGGCGTGACCTCTCATCAGACACACTTTATCCATCCTGGGTCTGTGCCAATGCAAACATTTCCAGTTGAAACCCAGTGCCCTGATTTCCAGGTACGATGGTGTCCCGGGAGGCACCTGTCAACTTTCACATCCCACGTTACCTTTGCTCTGCAGTAAACAGATGACTCATAGTTGATCCCAGCAGGCCAACCAACAAGCAGTCCCGGGCTCTCCTGTCTCGTGGCTTAGGCTGTTGAGACAATGCCCTTGGTGCCTATGAGGGAGTCATAAAGTTGGGCTTGAAACTCTGAAGTTATCTTTGTTTGCTGATTGTTTGGCTAGAGGGACTGGTGTTATTTCTGGCTTCTTTGGGGCCTTGCGATGATAAGCATGATGATAAGTATAATTGGGGTGGAAGGAGGGCAAACAGCCCTTCATTAGCAGAAGCAACGGGTCAAGCAGATTAGCTCAGATAATTGACAGGGACAACCCCCTAGCTTTTGGATACCAGTTCCCTTCTTTTTTCCAATCTAAATATGTTCTGAGTGTTGTTTGCAGAGGGCAGCCTAAAAGTTGTGGTTTCCACATATCCCATCCCTATCTGGGGGGTGCTAGAGAGTGGGTAGTAGCTTTAGTTTAAAGCCAAGTATTTAAATTTGTCTCCAATCTATCCATTACTTTGCTTCCAAACTGCCCAAGTTTGGGCCAGAATCATCAAAAGATGAGGCATTTATGCCTCCTACCAGGATCCCCATTCTCTCTGGCCTCGCCGAATAGCCAGACTGATTTCACTTCCCTACTTGAAACCTGTCAGTGATTTCCCCATCATTCTCTGGATCAAGGCCTCACGTTTTGAGGTGCCTCCAAGCCTACACCAGAATCTGGCCACGGTCTCCCTGGCCATGTCCTGTAGCTGCAGGCGGGGGGAGACGGCTCCTCTCAGCTCCAGTCTTCTTCTCCTTCCAGGTCTTGGAGCCTGGCGCTTCTACCCACCTGGAGCGTTTTCTCAGGTGTAGTTAACCCTAGAATCCTTTCTGTTGTCAGCTTCAACTTCACTGTATTAGGGAAGCTTTCTCTTTCTCCTTCCAGGACATGATCTCCTCACACTCTGAGTTCCCGAGGTTAAAATTTCCCAGGCTTTGTTGTCACCACTTGTCTAACCAGAATTTAAGTTCCATGAAGGAAGGACTATGTCTCACCTATGTTCCACCTCTCTCTATTCATAGCATCCAGCATCTATTCTTTTTAATGTTTATTATTCAGAGACAGAGAGACAGAGCCTGAGTGGGAGAGAAGCAGAGAGAGAGAGTGAGACACAGAATCTGAAGCAGGCTCCAGGCTCTGAGCTGTCAGCAGAGCCCGATGTTGTCAGAGCCCGATGTTGTGCTTGAATCCATGAACTATGAGATCATGACCTGAGCTGAAGTCTATGGCTCAACCGACTAAGCCACCAAGGTGCCCCTGGTATGTGTATTTAGAATGATCCCTGTAAGTACTTGCCACAAGTAGATATTTTTGATCCTTTCAGTAAGTCCACTGAGAAAGGTCAAGGCATTGGAGGAGAATATTACTCAGAACAAGCAAGATATGTTATCACACAGCAGTCAAAGGGTCAATAGCTACCTATTACGTCTAAGAGACAACATAAAATATTTTTAACAACTTTATTGAAACATATAAATATATATACAAGAAACCAAAACCAAACCACAATAATATATATCACCTTATGCCAGTTTGCATGGCTATTATTTTTTTAAAAAAACAAAAAAAACACACAAAAAACAAGATAAGTGTTGGCAAGGACATGGAGAAATTGAGACTGTTGGTGGGAATGTAAAATGGTGTAGCCACAACATAAAACAGTATGGACATTTCCCGAAATATTAAAAGCAGAACTACCATACAATTCATCAATCCCACTCTGGGTATATATTCTATTAGATATTTTAATTATAAGAAACACACATTTTATTGGTATGTAGTTTTTTTCAAAAAATTGTTTGCCAGACTGTCAATAAGTAAAGCCATTGTTAACTACTTGTAAAAATGAGCGTAATAGCTGACAATGATGTAGTGCCTGCAGTGTTCCAGGCACAAGAATGCTATGACATAGATGCTATTATTCCTCAATTTTCTGCACGAGCAACAGAGAAGGAAGTGATCTGCCCAGTGTAGCGGAGACCACATTTGAAACCAGAAGCTGCTACTCCAGGGCAAGCACCCATCACTGTCTCCGCATGGAACTGCTTACCACCTTCCAAAATTTAGGGTCTCATACATTTGCAGGAAAATATCATGGGCTGAGGATGCGTAATCTATGTTATACCTCCTTTCAAGAGATGGAGCCATTGCTAATGCCTCAGAACATAGAAGGGTGGGATTTGATTTCTTATCTGCTTGAATTATTTCTGAAGAGTTTGCTGTATTATCAGTGACATAATGGCGGCCATGAGGAGATACAAGGTTGTTTCATTACAGACAGTGTCATCTTTAATTTCCTTTAAAAGACCCAGAGCTCTGTGGCTTCCCACCTGTTTTGTGACCCAGAATTGGGCTGACTGCAAGTGCTCCGTGACTTTGGGGAAGCGACTATACACTGACAGAGCCTCAAGTGCCCTCGGCAGGAACCGAGGATGCCCACAGTGTCAGCTGTTTCCAGCCTCCCGGGCTGGAGAATTCACACACTGCTCTGCCTCTCCGATTTGAGTCAAGAGCTCAATGGGGATGTTATTACAGTCCTTTCCACTTTAAATTTCCTACAAGGGGCATCTGCTGGGTGTTTCCTCGCTGTGCTGGTGCCTCTTGTGTGGTTAGTGCAGACCCACCACCACTCGGCAGAGCTATTCGCCTGTTCACTGTTAAAGGCACGTAGGTGCCCAGGAGGCTCAGCGGCCAACAATGTTGCAATTATTCCTATTTTTTGGTTGGATGTCCTCTTCCCCATACTTTGTAAGCCCTGTGCTCCCGATTTACTGGGGTCATATTGACTTCCACTAATAAAATCACCTGCTCCATCTCTAAGTCCTGATGACAATTTCTGCCATGATTAACACGTTCCCAAAGTCTTAAACCTGAGAAATAGATTATTCTACCACAAGAAGGTAAAAAATGCAACATATATATCCCCTTTTGATAATAGCACAATTTTACAAAGTGTCAGGCATTTTATATGCACTTTCTCATTTAATCTTCTCAACATCCTTATGCATACTTATTGTTATGATGTCCATTGTATAGGTAGGAACACAGAACGGACAGAGTTTGCTTGTTTGTTGGTTGGTTGATTTTTTAAATTATTTTTTGAAATTCCAGTCTTTTTAAAAACATTTTCTAATGTTTATTTATTTTTTGAGAGAGAGAGACAGAGTACAAGTAGGGGAAGGGCAGAGAGAGAGGGAGACACAGAATCTGAAGCAGGCTCCAGGTTCTGAGCTGTCAATACAGAGCCCAACGCGGGGCTGGAACCTACAAAATGTGAGATCATGATCTGAGCCAAAGTCCAATGCTTAACTGACTGAGTCACCCAGGTACCCAACTTGTTTGTTTTTATGTAACAGTTAAATATCATATAATCAGTAAGCAGCAGAACTGGAATACATCATGCAACTTAAAGAGCCAACATGTTTACCCACTGTGCCTTGCTATTCTACCTTACTTCTCCTATACTGTTTTTAACTTGAGTTATTTTCTCCATTATAGTTGTATCTATGGATGCTTGATTGCTTGTTTATTAAAAATATGATCCTGGGGCACCTGCGTGCATCCTACTTTGGCTCAGATCATGATCTTACAGTTTGTGAATTTGAACCCCACATCTGGCTCTGTGCTGAGAACTCAGAGGCTGGAGCCTGCTTCAGATTCTGTCTCTCTCTCTCTCTCTCTCTCTCTGCCCCTCCCCCACTTTCTCTCTCTCGTTCTCTCAAAGATAAATAAACACTAAAAAATTTTAAAAATATGATCCTGAGAAATTAGGATGTATTTTTCAACATCATTCAATTTCTGTTACACACATTCTCTCCTCACCCCCAGCACACACACAGCTATGCCCACATACACCCTTCCAAGGAGATCTAGAAACTCTTATTTGTAAGCCTCTTTGGAAGTTATGGTGACTTTTTGAAAAGGGAGAGATTGCTCTGATAAAATATGGAGTTCCAGGGCAGGTATACACAGGATCTAGAGAGCTGAACAGGTAGTGCTTGTCCCTTCAAATAGGAGACAATAATGTCTGAAGCCTCTTAGGACTATTTCTTTTCACCATGGAAACCACATGACAAACTGGGTTGGGTAACCATATTCTCTGAATCTCTTGGAGAAGAAGCAGTGCACTATTTCCCTTCTGTGATAATAACCAGGCAATTGTATGTAATATGACAAGCAGGGGACCTGGGCCAAACCTCAGTCTCACCCCTCACTAATCTTGCAGCCCTGGGCACATAATGACCTCCTATAGCCTTGGCTTTTATTTCTTTAGCATGAGGCTGACCATACCTGCTCTCCCTCTAGACTCCTCAAAATGTCAGATAAATCAACCCAGGACAGCTGCTGAGCATGGTGGCTGCCACACAGTAGGCCCTCAGGAAATATGAAATCAAACCCCAGCGTTCTTCTGGTGCTCACTCCCACTTCAGGAAGTGTCTACACACTCTTGTAGTATGATGCTTCATTAATAGGAACACATCGCTGGGTCTCAGATCCCCAAACTTCCAGAGGTATAGTGGAAGTGAAGTTCCAGTCACTCCACATGGAACAGCCAAGAAACGAAATGGAAAAATAAATGATTTTAAGACTTCCAGAGAAACAAAAAAGTGCAGTCTCTAAAAATCATTTTATTTCTTCTGGATTGGGGGTGGTGGTGGGTAAGTTATTCTTGTTGGTTTCTTTTTTTTTTTTTAAGTTAATTTAGTTAATGTTTTTACAGTTGGACTGTGTAAGGTTAGAGGAGTGAGGGTAATAGAGGCCAAGGATCATTTGATACCTGGACAAAAGTGTAAATCATCATAACTATTACAGAATAAAATCCACCTTCCCAGGGACAGCAACTATGATGTGGACAGAAACCAGGGAAAACACTTTAGCAGCACTGTTTGCCAAATAGAATTCCTGTGACTGAATCAAAAACATTATTTTCATGGGCTGTCTACCAGGGCATAGAAGTAATTTTGTTATGACAGGCTCAACTTCCTAGAGATGATTTTGTGAGAGGACTTGTGAATGATCATTTCTGTCTTTTAAAGATCAATGTTGGTGAATATCGTGAGGAGTCAACTATAATCTTTGGGGCCTGCACGAGACTCCGACTCAACACCTACATGATCTGTGTCTTTCTCCCCCCGAGAAAGGGGAACCTCTCCTATGTGTCTGTGATATTGTAATGAAACAAAATTTCACTTTCTGGGCTACTGGGTACTGAGTAGTATGGTCGGAGGGAAAGACTCCCTGATGTTTGGTCTTCCAGCCCTCTCTCTTCCTCCTCCCCCTGGAGGTATTGAGGTTCCTTCATAGCACCCAGCACAGAGCCTCTGCTCCCAATATTCTGGACTTCCAAAGAAGTAATTCTTATTGTCAGTGGCTCGTAGTTCACTAGAAGAAGGTGAAAGATGATTTTGTGCCTCTGTGACTGTTTAGCTTCTTGAGAAGTATTTGTTTATGAAATAAAGCAAAACTGGAGAAGGTAGGTGCTCTATGACAGTGAAGGGGTCCAGGATCAATTATTATAACTAGACGGAGCAATGCTGACAGCTACTACAGACAGCCACTTGAGACCACTATTATTTCCCTGTGTCGTTGTCTGTGTAAATGTCATGGTAGATGCTAAATTGTGGGTTAGGTGTCATTTTGCCTTTAGGAAAAAAAAAAAAAGAAAAGAGCATCTAAGATATGTCTGCTAGTATTCATTCATTCATTCATTCATTCATTCATTCATTCATGAAATATTAATGGAGTGCATATTCGAGGGCAAAGGCCTGTGCCGGTTGCTATGGTGATCAGAGCCAGGGTCAGAGTGAGGCAAGGGAGGCAGTGGCCTGAAGCACAACATTTAAGGGGATGCCAAAAATTTAGGAATCAAGATAAATAATATCTTAATGCAATACATTTTAAAAATTCAAAATCAATGCAAAAATCTATGATGAACAAACTATCAAAATTTCCAATAAAGACAGAATCAATGAACAATACTGGGCCATAGCAGAGCCTGAGGCAAAAGGAAAAAAATCTGAAAGGAAAAGGGCAAATAAAAGGAAAAGCATTGATCCTGTCTTTCTTGAATATTTTGATATTTTGTTCATGGAAAATCATGGATTTTTTTTTCACTAATTCTTAGTTATTTTAAAATGTCACATTAACAACATTATTTATTTTGACTGGAGTTTGGCCCCTTCCCCTAAGTTTAGCATCTGACACAAGTCCCTTATCTTACACAGTCCCAGCCCTGGTAGGGATTTGAAGATCTTTGATCAGTTTAAGAAGAGATAAATGCAAGAAGAAAGGTTATAGAGAAATGTCATAGGAGATGAGAGGAAGAAGAACTTATTTCCACCGTGGGGGGTGGGGTCAGTGAAGGCTTTAGACAAAGCTGTGTTGAAACAGCACCTTACCACACTCTGGCATGGTAGAACGTTAATAGAGAAAAGATCCCAGAAACTCAATCACACTTTAAAGTAAAGAAGGAAGCATTACTAGGTCAGAATCAGGGAAGGGAATCCACAGGCTATAAATGGAGAAGGTGTGCCAGGTATAGATGAAAAGTGTGTGTTTATACAGTACAGAGCATGTCTGAGAGTCCTTCCTGTGGCCAAGGGGGAGGCTTTGTGGGGACAGATTCATTTTACAACACCTTTATATGAACTAGACCCTGTTTTCTAGCTCTGTGTATGAAGACAGAAGCCAGTGTGTGGAAGAAAGTGAATAAATGGTGCCTCTGAATGATGAAGGAGGTACCTTTCACCTAAAAGGTATGTTCATTCACCAAGTGAATTCTTGTCTCAAGGGCTGGTTTCAGACACAGCAAAAAGCTTCTGTTGTTAAAATCTGGTGAGGGACCACACCAACAACAAAATTCCTGATGTGGAAAATCAAACTTTTATAAGCCACAGTTACACAAACACAGAGGAGGAGTGTGAATTCAGAATCTTCTAAAAATTCATACCCAAGATGGAATCAGGGCTCTCAGCTAGAGGGTTTGATTTCGAATTCTGTAATTCATCCAGAGTCCACCATCCTTTGTTTACTACTAACCACCTGCAGTTGACCAGGTTCAGAAACAGATTTCAGGACGTTGTTTTGACCCAGTTCTCTGTTTGAATGAGCTGAGTCATTTGTGAATCTATACCAGCCCAGCCCGGAGGGGCAGATTGCTGGCAGGGAGAAGGTGAAGTATGCACTCAGTATGCAGAGTGAAAGGGAGTGTTGAAAATAAATAGTAGAGATCACCTAATGCACAAAAATTCTAACCTGGACTGTTTTAGTGGTATGGTTACTATAAGCAGTTGTTTGTTGAAGTAATAAATGAATAACACAAACTTACAGATTGTAGTTTTCTAACGTTACTTCACAGTCATGTCGTATTTAATTGAGAGGGGGAGAATTAAGCCACCTGAAAATGAAACCCATGGTTTTTGATGCTCCCCCAAAGATGTTCAAATTCCTTTTCGGGGGGGTGCATAGTTTTGCCTTCAACTGGATAGATTTAACACCTATATTGTGAAAGCTTTTACTTCAACGAGAGGCTCTACTTTCTCAGAAAATCAAATGGTCAAGTGACCAGACCAGAAAATAATCTATTTTAAGAGTGAAACAGTTGTGGCCTAAAGGTTATTTATTCACTTACTTTCAACAGTGATAGGAAACAGGCTTTCACAAACTCCAAGAACATGAGCATTAAAAGAGAATGTGGACATCACATAATCCATGGCTTTTCCCTAACCCCAAAGGAAGCCATCTTAAAAAGAAAAAAAAAAATCTATGAAGAAAAAAAAAGTCCTCAAGGAAATAGAAATCTAGAAAGTTGAGATGATTTGCTCAAAGTCACACCTCCATAAGGAATGGGTTTGAAATATAGCTCCTGACTA
>NW_027532407.1:1178856-1356025 GCF_008692635.1 Crocuta crocuta
TAGCTCCTGACTATATATATATATAATATATATATATAAAAGCCAGCTAGGTTTCTGGCTTTTCCTGTCGTGTCCACAGGTGGGAGGTGGGACACCAAATCCTGATGGAGGCATTTCCCATTGTAGTGTATGTATGCCCACATATTCATGGTCTTGCCCTGTTTGACTAAGGCCAGGGTTCCCCAACTTTTTTCATAACAGAACACACACACACAGTGCCCATGCACACACTTTGTTAACACCCAGAGGCCTAGGGGCTTGGGTGTTCTGAGACTGGCCCAGATACCCTGAGGGGTGAGAGGAATCTCTCTGCATACATCTGTAATCCATCACTGTGGGGACACAGTTTGGGAAATTCTAGGCTCTGCAGCCTAGGGCTGCAGGACTCACCAGTCCTCTAGAGAAAATTAGGAGAGGAAAAGACTTTGACCTGATCATATTCTAACTCTGCCTTCAGTGCCATTTCCTCACACTTTTTTAGTAGCAAGATGTAGACATGTGGGACAGGGCTGTGTGCTCAGCAAAGTCAACAGAGTCTTACTATATTAAGGCATGTAGTGAAATTATTTCCACTCCACACAACTGTCTTAGCACCAATTTGGCCAATTGTCAATTCTAAAGGTGGTGGTGAACATGAAAGGGAATGAGGTCATGAAATAAGTGTTTGATCAATGCTGTCAAAGACAGATCAGCCAGGTGTTATCAGAGCATGGGGAGGCTTCATAACAAAAGGACATGGAATGCTTACAGTGCTATCCCAGGGAGACTAGATTTTCTTCTATATTCATTCCTAAGACAAGGTATTAGGCATTCATTGGATGCTAGGCACTGCGGTACATGTTGGGGATACAAATGTAAAATTAGTCTTAGAAGCAGGAGAGAGATGTAAAGAAATAAAATGTTATAGGTACTATGACTGAAATCCATATTAGAAATAACAGATAAAATTAGGGGTGGTCAACTCTTTTTGGAGCTTAGGGGCACCTCCAGGAACAAGGTGGGAGGGGGCATTGAAGTTTAAGATTAACGATTTAAGAAACAGAATATCTGAGCCAGGAGTAGGATTAGAGCTGCATTTTAGCAAGATTAGCCTCATTGGGTCAGATGGGATGGTTTAGTGAGAGGAGCAATTGGAGATAAGGACCCTGGTTGGGAGGTCCTTGCATGTTCTGGGAGAGACACAATGAGGGTAACGGACATCAGTGATGGAAAGGAAGATACCAGTGGCTTTGGTTAGTCTCAGTGTAAAATTAAATCATACACGGCATAGCCACTATCTATAGTAATGTCAGATTCACACAGTTAACCTATGAGACCAAAGTTTGGTCTATTTCTCCATGCAGGAGTACCACCAAAGTCCGATTTCATCAGACACTCCAACTCACAGCACTTTCCCCATTGCTGTAATTATGGACTGTCATTTATCCACCCAATCTCACATAAATGATTGTTCTTTCTAAATGCACCCCTTTTAAGCCCGTCTCCTGACATTTTAACTATGAGCCTTTACCTAGCTCTCCACTCCTTGTTTCCGAAGTAAATATATCTTTCCTAATATGATTTATGGGATACAGGGTAGTGATCTTCAAATATTTTAAGATTTAACCATGAGGCTGATACATTTTTTTGTGTCAATGAAACAAGCCTTTCTGCCTCTGACCCCCAGGGATTTGCTATGCATTATGATAATAAATCTCTCAGCAACCTTTTATGCACCCCCATACAATGTTATAGCTCAGAAATGAGTGTAGAGAGATACTTTCAAGAAACTGACTTGGAAAGCAAGAGCTCAAAGTAGAGGTGAGAGAAACTTGGAGAAGCTGCCAGGAGTATGGACTTAGGAGCAGCATTTTTCCTCTTCAGTGTGTGAGAGGAAGAACCCTGATATCAGGTTATGGGAAGGTGAGGATACAGACTATATTGGAATCAGTGAGTGTGATTTGTACCTAAAATGGTGCAATTTGCACATAGTTGACACTCAATAAATATTTATTGGGGGGGGGACTTCAGTGGGACAGGTTCCAGATGAATATGGGGAAAGACTTCAACATTTAGAGCTGTTCGACCAGGATGATTAAAGCAGCAAAGGAGCTCGCTAACCGTCTTTTCCTCCTTCAGCTCTTCCTCCTTCATTAGCAACAACATCATGATTGCAATTACCACTGCGTGGGCAAGGCCATCCTGAAACTCTAGCGGATGCAAAGTCTCAGCTTCCAGAGAAACAATAATTTACTGGAAGATGGGGTTGGGGAGGGAAGGGGCAAAAGACCAGAGAACTAGAGATAATAATAGAAATCACAGCGCAACACAGAGATTTCTGCCCATTTTATGACAGAAGGTCCAGAGGAAGAATGATTCCATTAATTGAGAGAATCAGAAGAGAAGTTTTAGGCAAAGGATGAATAGGACGTTGAAGGATGGGTAGCATTTTAATAAAACACAAAATGGATGAGCAAAGAGAAACACAGGCCCCAGTGACATTTCAGCTGGGGCATTGGGTACAGGTAGTAGAAAGCTTGCTGGGATCAAACCACAAGGTTTATTAGGAGCTCAAGTGAGGAGTTCGCACTAGATCTGCTAACTTTTTAAGGTTCTGTTACAATAAAATGATAGTATTTAAACTGTGTAGTGGGGAGACTCATCTGGCAGAAGTGAAATGAAAAGTTTATAGGGAAAAAAGAAAAGAGGCAGGGAAACAAGTTGGTAGACGATAGTCCAGAAGTAACTATGGATGGAGGAGAGAGATCAGGTCTGAGAGAAGTCATGGAGTATGAGGCTGGCACTAAAATGGCCCTGAGGTCCTGAGTCTGGACAACTTTAGGTAAGTTAGTTCTATTGATGGCAACAGAGCACAGAAAGAAGCATCACAGAAAAAAAGAAAGGATAAAAAAGAGAGGAACATGCAGAATTGATCCTTTGGAGATGCGTTGAAATATGCATGCACCATGCCTGTTCATTCAGATTGTAAGCATGTCTGAATAGCAACTCTTTGAAATCTTGAATATAGTTTATTACAATAAAGTAGAAGTGGTGACGCTTGTGAATGATGTACTATTTTTTATAAATGAGTGTGAATTCAAAGTTTTGGCTCTAATAACCACACAGTATTCACTGACATTCTGAGAGGTTGTTGTAAGTGAAGGAGAAACTAATGTAGATGTAGCAAATTTATCATAGCCCGGAGTACACTCCCGTGGGAGCATATCATGCACTAGAACAAAACATGCCATTTATTTCACATGTGAAAAGTAAGAGAACCACTGGTTTAAGAGATTAGAGCAGCGAATTTCTCTGAATAGCGTCAAAGTTTGTTGAGTAAACACATGAGAAATAATCTGACCTAATCATAGGCCTTCATCAGCTGTTCAGATCTAAGGGCTCTTTGTGTTCTGTTTGTCCATCTAGCAATTACTTGGAAGTACCTGAACTTCTACTTATTTACACACGTATACATGAATCATTTGAGTCTTACAAAAACTCAGCATGGCCCGGAATTTGATTTAATGTGGATCCATCTTTCACTAACAGAGGCAAATTCTGAATAACAGAAGCATGGACTGTGGAGTCCATCCTTGGTTTAATGTGGTGTCCCCATTTAGTAGCTATGAGAAAATAAGTCAGTTACCTAACCTCTCTGTGCCTCAGTTTCCTCATCTCCTAAAAGAAGATGAGAGCACCACCCTCCGGAGGTGGGAGGCAGGATTGGAAGGGATGCCTAGTGTCAGATTGGTACTGGCAGTAGAAGGTGCTCCATGAAGGATTCTGTCCCATCTCCCAGCCGCCCTCAGAACCCAGATCAATATGGGGCTCTAAGTCATGAAGGAGAGGTGAAAGCTGTCAGTAAACCAGACTTGCCCAAATTGCTTACCAAGAGGAAAAGGAACTTTTACCATAGGCATAACTTTAAGTAGAAAAAGTATTTTTCTTTCACTAATAGAAACATATTTAGTATGTGAAATGTTAGCTAATTCTATTCTTACTATTGATTTAAAAAATCCAAGCAAAAAATCCAATCTTCCATTTCTGAAGATCAGAAATGGAAACATGCAGACATGCTGATCCCATGAGCTCAGCCACACTGCTTGTCCCATGTAGTTTCTGCTCAGAGATTAACTGTAAGGGTTTCATTACATTTCACACTTGCCCATTTAAAATGGGGTGTTGTTACGCTAGTGCACTTAACATAGCCATTTCCTGTCTGGACTTCCATTTCTAGTGAAATGCCATATAAGATATTGTGCTATTCCCTATGTGAGCTGAAATTAATAATTATAATTTTTGCTGTATAAGTCTATGAAATGAGTGACCCACAAAGGCATCTGCTTCTAACCAGTTGTGTGACCTTAGAAAATTTACTTGTTTTCTTTGGTCTCAGGTCTTCAGCTGAGAAAATAATGTTCCATTGTTATGAAAATTAATTGTTGGAAGATTGAAATATGTACATGAATTTTCTAATTCAGTTCTGAATTATTAAAGTTCTGAATGTGCCAGAAGTATTCTAAGTGCTTTCTACACCCAAACTCACTTCATTTTCTCAAGGACCTTATGAGCTAGAGGCTATAATTATCCTCAATTTAGAGAAGAGAAAACTGAGGCACAGGGAGGTTAAGAAATTTGCATAAGGTCACCTACAAGTAAAGGAGGTTCAAGTCCAGGTAACTGGTTCCAGAGGTTGGATTCATATGTTCTATGGCCTTTGTCAAATTTGGGTTCATGACAACATTTTTAGATGATTCCATATATCTGTGATCTATATATTTTTGTGAAAGAAGGCAAAGGGTCAAAGGCTAGATAGAAGTTTAAATGTTCTTCTCAATTGTGTCTTTTCCCAGGTAGACCAAATCAAGTCAGGGACAGCCACCCAGCCCTCTCCCCTACTTTACTAAATGTGCTCTTCGTTTAACCAAGGCATCAGAGAAAAACAAAATCTGTCTTTTGAGTATTAAATGAATTGCTTTCATTCCCACCTGAGGGAGCTTACACACCTTCTGCCTCCTGGATTTTGGATGCACCAGGAAGGTGTGCGTTTTGATATTGTTGATCAAATTCCAGTTCCTACCACTGGTATTATGGACTCTGTGTTTCAATATGTGTATCATCTCATTGTCGACTGTGGGCTTTCTCTAACATGTGGATCTAGATGTAGAAAGTCCAGAAGGACCCCTCAGTTTTCACACACACACACCACACATACACACCACACACACACACACACACACAGTCTTTATATGTACTTTATTGTAATTTATATGTGCTTTATGCTCTTTACTTAGGTAAATAGAGAAGTTTACATCATACCAATGCAAACAAATAAAACAATTAAAAATGATATGACATAAATATTTTTTCCATCAACTGAGATCTACTATTTGGTAGTTCAACACTCTACCTCCATCCTCACTACCAAATGTATTACAGTTTCATTGTTTTCTAAGGAGCAATCCATTCCTCTCTTCGTTCTACTTTTTTCCTTCCATAACTTTCCTGGGGCCTAACCTTCCTACTCGACTCTTCACATCAGGCTGTTTCATCAAGAGAGGAGAAATTCTGAAGCCAGCTGCTAAGATAGTCCATTTTCTCCCTGTCTGTTACACCCAGCTTGTCCACAACCCAAGGGAAGAACACATCTCTGTGAACAGCCCACCTTGACAATTAGGTGGCAAGTGCTCACATCCCTAAATCTCCTTCTTACCATTTCAGGCAGCTGCCTCTTGTCTTACATGTGGAAACCCCGGGAGCAAGATTCAACCAGCCTCATAATACCCCATCCCAGAGATTTCCTACTTCGAATCTGCCCTCCCCCATCCCCAGGCTGGTGGCTGCAGGGGAAGAGATAGGATGTGAGATAAGGGAGGCACTTACCCTGCAGGGGGTTCTCAGCACCTTGGGGTGGGAAAGGAAGGGCGCTGATGGAGGAGGATGGGCAGAGTAGAGGGGGCACCACTGGAGGCGAATCAGAGAAGGGATCATGGCAGAGAGGCCTGGAAGCTTCTCTTGGCTGCGAGCCCTACATGAGTAACTTAGAGATTGAGAATAAGGTCCAGCTCTCCTGGTGATCACCCCTGTTTTATCATTTGCTAACCTGCAGTGAGCTGACATATTTCTCTCCTTTCTTCTATTTCTGCTACCTTGTGGTCAGTATTTCCAATTAATATTTATTTAACACCAAGTGTGGGGTAGATACCTGGAGAAGAGATTAACAAGAAAAACTGGACCCTACCGTGGAAAACGTCAGGTGTCTTTCCCAGAGAAGCCTGCTGATTCTTTGTGAGTCGCTGTGCTGGGCTGCTTGAAAACAAGTATGAAACCCATTTAGCTCAGATTCAGTCCCAAAACTATTTTCAAACCAGGTGAATAATGAACATGCCAGGAATTCGTGACATTTCCAATTCTGCCAGGTACAAGGACTTTGGCACACAATGGAAAGGTATTGGTAAAAGTTAAAAATGCCTCAAGAAGGTATGCACTTGCTAAGGGAAAAGCCGTTCGGCCCCATGAGTGCAGCCAGCCCCTGGGAAGAGTTTAGGTAAGAGAGGAAGATGTCTGGCCAGCAACACCAGACTCAGTGCCATCATCCAGTTTTTCCTCATGGAAACCATTTTGCCATCAAAGAAAAATTACATTTTGCCCTCATTTCGTGATGTGGACTTCTGCTAAATTAAATGCACTAAGAGGCTGAGAGCCAACATCTATAAAGGAGCAATCTCAGACTCCCGTTTTCTGCTGATCTGCACTTCCTTGAAAACAGACACCGGGTGATGGAAAATGTGGGAAAAGTTTTAACGTTCCTGCTAAAAGGAAAAACACCTTTTTTTTTCTTTATGTTGGCCAGCCACACCTGGCAAGGCAAAGACCAGCTGAGTGAAAAGTCACTTGTGCAAAATCTAACTGTCAGTTGAGTTCAGCAAATAGTGACTTTGAATGAAACAAACAAACAAAACCAGAGAAAGGAGCCACCAGTTTAAGAACATATATATATATATATATTCTCTCTCTCTCTCTCTATATATATATATATACACACTCTAACACTAGAATTGCACTGTATTGAATATATATATTCAACATTTTTTTTAATTGACCAGATGTAGGTCATCCACCTCCAAAGAAGTGTTCTAAAAAAAATCCCAAAGTACACAATTTTATTTTATAAGATATTAATGCCTGGCATACAATGTGAGAAAATTAAAAGTAGTGAAATCCATTCTTCATAAAGTAGAATATATTTGCTCCCAAATTTTCAATGTGATACCTGTCCTGTGTAAAGATGAGTAGAGGAGGTGAGAGGAGATGGGGACAGCTAATAATCCCTGTAAATCTTATCTCTGATTTGGCCATAGTGGAATTTACATCTTCTTTGCTTGATCCTGAGACATGTGTCCTCAGGTGGGGAAAGAAGTCTGGTTGTGGGGAAAGGACGAATTCTACGCTTAACTTTTCCACATGGCTTTATTCAAATATTCTTTAACTCTGTTGGAAACAACTAGAAATGCAGATGCTTTCTTACAGACCCTGACTGTCACATGTCTTGAGATTGAGCTGAAGAAAGCAGAGATGTTTCTAACTGCTCTCGGATGACTGCGATGGTACCACAGAGTCACTGCCCCATCTCCCCTTCCTAACACCCAGGCCAACCGTAGATGTGCTGGGAGTCTGTATATAGCATTAATGAAGGCTGCAAAAGCTTTCCCTAACCTTCAATTCCTTAGTCAGCTTCTGGGCCCCTTTAAACTGTGAACAAGACGACCCTTGTTCTGAAAATCTATTGCCTCTTGCCAACACACACACATATACAAAAACACGACTATTGGGCAAATAAATCTTTCCAGAGAAAATAGATTCCTTTCCAATGCAGTCAACTGTACTGAGCTGGAAAGGGAGAAATGTTATTTTTCCAGGATGAAGAGAAAACAAGACCTCTCCTGTTTACCCTGTCTAGCCCATTTCAAAAGAAGGTCAGTTTAATGCCTTCATAAAAAAAAGAAAGAAAGAAAGAAAGAAAAAGAGAAAGAAAGAAAGAAAAAAAAAGAAAAGAAGAAAGAAAGAAAGAAAGAAACCCTCAATCAGAAGACGCTTGGTTCTTTTCAGGCTGGGAATCACACACTGGAGCTCTATGCCTTTTCTCTTTGACCTAAGATGCACGTGGCAGGATTGCATTCTCTGCTGCTCTGTAGATATCCAGTGTTGGGAGTGGGAAAGACAGAGGATGGGGACAGAATCTGGTGACGTGAGATTCTTTGCCATTGGCCGGCCTCCCTATCACCAGTGAACCACCCAAATCCCTGAGAATGAAATAATGAGCTTATGAATCTCCACCTCATTCAAGGCCACACACATATTCTGTGCTGACTTTTACCTATATTCCCCATAATATGTGGACCTGAATCAGCCCCCAGGAGAGTGAGAAAACACAGAGTAATGAAGCGCCTGGCTGAGGAGCATGGATGGAATTTAAATCGGACACAATGCGATGTATCCCCTGACCTGTTCTTCAGAACTTCCTGGAGTAAGTCTCAAGGAAGTCCCAACCATGGCTACGTTAACTTGAGATGGAAGATTCCAGTTTTCAAGCCACTAAACATAAATATAAATAGAGCATGTAGCATATAGTTGTTGCTTAGTAAAGGTTTGGTGAATCAAGTCAAATGCATTTTTTAAAATGATGAATCTGGAAAACTAAACTTAAAAAAGAATGTTGCCACATTGTGGATGAACCTTGAGGACATTATGCTGAGTGAAATAAGCCAGTCAGAAGAAGATAGTGTTTGATTCCATTTATATGAGGTGTCTAGAGCAGGCAAACTCTTAGAAACAGAAAGTAGAGCGGTGGTTGTCTGGTGGCTGGGGGCGGGTAGTGGGGGTGGAGAGAGTTTTCATTGAATGTGGACAGAGTTCTGGTACAACATAAGAAAATACTGGAGATTTGTTTCATAATTATGTGAATATACTTAACCCTACTGAACAGTACGCTTCAAAGTGGTTAGGATGGGAAACTTCATGTTATGTGTTTTTACCACAAGCTAGAAAAAAAGTTGTCGACATAATTATTTCAAAAACAAGAGAATAATAGGCTTAAAATGGATCTGAGAGAAGTCGCCCGGTCACCCTCTCACCCAAAATAGGGTATTCCATTAGATACTGCAGAGAAAGGTAATAATTTTACACATTTTCAATCGTTTCAAGTATTGTTAATACTTGTCTTATCCAGTTTGTGGTTACTGTAAGTTTATGTAACATGTATTTCATTCCTCTCTGTCTCATTCCAAACTAATTCCAAACAGAGCAAATGGTCCGCTTGATTGCACTGGAACGTGAGTGAGCCCCAGATGGAAAACTTTGCCTCCCTCCTTCCCATTGGTTTAATGGCTCCTGCGGTTTGGATCTTCCCAGGTCTGGAAGGGAATAAGATCTCTTTTAGAATTAATATTCTGAACCTTGAGAAGAACAGTCAGAAAATCTGCAGCCCTTCAAAGTGCAGCCAAAACTACTCTGTGGACTGGTTCAAGGGATCCTTCCAAGGTCATCCAGCCACCAGGAGAGAAAGGGGGGAGATTTGCAAGAACCTCTTGCCAGAAGTTCTATAAGCTTTTTAAAATGTTTATTTGTTTTTATTTTTGAGAGACAAAATGCAAGTGGGGGAGGGCAGATAGAGAGGGAGACACAGAATCCAAAGCAGGCTCTAGGCTCTGAGCTGTCAGCACAGAGCTTGATACGGGGCTTGAACTCTCAAATTGTGAGATTATAACCTACACCAAAGTCAGACTCTTAACCAAATGAGCCACCCAGGTGCTCCCTTTTGCCAGGACTTCTAACCACCTAATGACTGTTCCAAAGAATCCCTATATCTAATGACTGAGGTGGGGGGAAAATGCCATGCTGTTTGTTAGACAAACTCTTACTATCTGAGGACCATACAGAGAATCAACCACACTTGTTGTTTTAAAGAGAATGTTTAAATAATGCAGGATTTAAAACATTGTATCTAGACCTATTTAACACAGTAGCCACTAGTCATACAGGATTTTTAAGCACTTGAGATGTGGCTCATCAGACCTGAGGTTATGTTCCATGTATAAAGTACACACCAGATATTGAAAACAATACAAAAACAAAAATGTACAATATCTTATTAATAACATCCATACTGGTTACATGTTGAAATTGTATTTTGCATATATTGGGCTAAAGTATATTGTTAAAATCAATTTGGCTTGTTTCTTTTTACTTGCTCAATATGGCTACTAAAAATTTTAAACATCATATATGACTTGCCTTGTGTTCCTATTGGACAGTTCTGATGTAGACTATTCTGCGAAATTTAGAATTATTGAAGATAAGGGTCTACAGTGGTATGGAAAAAATAATAATTAATAGTAATAGCCTTTATGACATATCTACTATGTTTCTGACACTTGATTTATATGATTTTACTTAACCCTAATAACATTACAAGAAGGTAATTTTTATTACTTCCATTTATCGAAAGGCTAAGTATCTTCCCCCAAATTGCATGGCTCGCTCGTGGAAGAACAAGTATTTAAATTCAGATTTTCTGGCACCAAAACACATGAGCTTTTCAGTCTGACATGATGTCTTCTAACCATTCTTTACCTCACTTTAAAAAATATGCCCAAGAGATGCCTGGGTGGCTCAGTGGGTTGACCAGCTGACTCTTGATGTCTGTTCAGGTCATATCTCACAGACCTTGAGATTGAGCCCCGCGTCAGACTCTGCACTGGGCGTGGAGCCTGCTTAGGATTCTCTCTTTCCCTCCTTTTACACCTCTCCCCCTCTCAAAATAAATAAACATTAAAAAAATATGCCCAAGAATGTTGACATTCAGACGAGATCGGGAGCGTTCAGGGTGCTATGGCCGTAGACGTGAGAATGTTGACATTCAGTGACTTGGAAAAGCAGGAATATCTTCCCACTCAGTTCCTGACAATAGCTTAAAAGTTTTGATGATCTGAAAAATCAGTGTCATCTATTCATTCTTTTATTTCTGACAAGGGGAGACTGGAAACATTGGTCCTATCAACAAAAAACTAATAGCATTTAAGTTGGAGAAAATTACAAAATAAGATTCAATCTTTCCTAAACAGAGAAGAAAAAGGGAACTTATTTGATGGGGGAGAAATTAATATCAATGAGTGTCTACTGTTCTCATCTGGTATCCCCTGAGTTCATAATTCTTAACAGATCCAAGTTGGGAAACATCATCTTTACCCCCAGACCAGCTCTCCTCCTTCATTCTCTATCTTGGGTAATGTCACCTGAATCTACCAAGTCAATTAAGCCAGAAACCTTGTTGTTTTCTCTACTCTCATTTCCTTACCCTCCTTTCAAATTTGCCAGCCTATAGGACATGGGTGTCCTTACTTTGCCTGAGTAGTACAGATTGTGCTTTCTGATCACTGTACTGGTCCTTACTCTTACCAGGGGGACCTAAGTCCATATTCAACCCACACAGAGTGTAGTTCCGCTTTTGAAACTTTTGCAGTCAACTGGGTATAAAATTGTAGCTCATTGTTATGTCAATTTGCTGAGTTATTTATGATGCGGTAGCTTTCTGAGTATATTGCTCTGTAAGTTGCCTGTTGATATACTTTGCCCATTTTTCTACCGAGGTCACTGTTTTTTCCTTGTTGATTTGTTTGATTAGATTTCTTATTTGATTTATGTTCTTCCATACTCTAGATGGGAATCCCCTATCCAGTTGACACGTTGTAAAGGCTCTTCTCCTATTTTGAGGTGTGTTTCTAACATTATCCATGTTCCCTTTGCATAATATAAATCCTTAACTTTGATGTTCTCTCTAATCAACTGTATTCCATATGTTTTTTTGGAAGTTTTTGCTTAAAAAGTCCTCAACATCAGATGCATTTTAAAATAAATTTATCATGGATCTCAAAGATCTAACTGGAATTTTGTTGCAACTACATTGTACTTACTAAATAAATGTGGGGAGAGTTGTTATCTCTACAATTTTAAGTCCCCTGGGTCAAGAACAAGGGATGTTACTTATTCACTTGTTTGTTTGTTTTTTATTTTTTCTATGTGCTTTATTAGAACTCTTAAGTTTTTGGAGTGCTTGGGAGGCCTAGCTGGTTAAGCATACAACTTCAGCTCAGGTCATAACATCATGGTTCATGAGTTGGAGCCCAGCGTTGAGCTCTGTGCTGACAGCTTGGAGCTTGGAGCCTGCTTCAGATTCTGTGCATCCCTCTCTCTCTGCCCCTCTTCTGCTCATGCTCTGAAATAAATAAACATTAAAAAAATTTTTTTTAAAGAACTTTCAAGTTTTCTCGAAGAGGGCTTATATAATCTTGGTTAAGTTAATTACCCAACATTTTTCAGTTGTTGTTATGTGAATGGTATCTTGCCTTTTTAAAATAACATTTTCTAGTTGTTTGCTGTTGGAAATATTCTCATAATTTGATCATATACCCAACAAGCTCTTACAGTTTACCTGTTGATTCTATTAGTTCTTCTCAGTAGGTAAGTATATCACCTGTAAAAACTGATAATTTTGTTTCTTTCTTTTCAATTCTTTTCTTTCTTGTTTTCAGTGTTGGCCACCATCTCCAATATTATAGTGTTGGTTGTAATATATAGCAGTTTTTGACAATATTTCTCTTGTTCTGGTCTTAGCAGGAATCCCTTTAAATTTTTTCCATTAAGTAAACGTAGTTTTGGAGTATAACCATCATCCATTTAAGGGAATTAAAGAAATCATTTTCTACTCTAAGTTTGCTAAGAGTTTTTATCGTAAGTAAGTAAAGAATTTGTTGAATTCTTTTCTGCATCAGTTGAAATGATCATGAGTTTTAAAATTTTTATCTATTAATTTTCTGAATCATGTTGGCAGAATCCCTGATGATTAACCATTAATTGATCAAGCTGTATTATTTCAAACATACTGTTGGAATCAAATAGCTAATATTTCAGAAGAATTTTTCATCTAGTTGCCTAAGAGAAAAGGGTATAGTTTTCTTTCTTTCTTTTTATACTGTGTTCATCTCATTTATACTAAGTTTATGAAATGAGCTTGAAGCTTTTAGTTTTGTCTCTTCTGGAATAACTTATAATGCAGATGAAATTGATTATTTCTCAAGACTTTGATAGAATTCACCTGAAAAACTATTTGGGCCTACAGTGTTTTGAGAGGGGGAAGTTATCAATTGTCACCTATTTTCTTTAAAACTTATTGGTCTATTCAAGTTCCCTATTTCTTTTTTAAAAAATTTTTAACATTTATTTATTTTTGAGACAGAGAGAGACGGAGCACGAGCTGGGGAGGGCAGAGAGAGAGGGAGACACAGAACCTGAAACAGGTTCCAGGCTCTGAGCTGCCAGCACAGAGCCCAACGCAGGGCTCGAACTCACCAGCCATCAGATCATGACTTGACTACAGTAAGAAGCCTAACTGACTGAGCCACCCAGGCACCCCATGTTCCCTATTTCCTATGTCACTTTTGGCATGTAACATTTTTTCCATTTTCTCTACATTTTCAAATGTTTTAGTTCATAAAACTTTTGGTCTTCAAAATTTTTCGAAAACGTTAGCCACTGCTAGAGGTTTCTAACAATGTAGAAAAGTTGAAAGAAGAAACTGAAAAACCCACTTCAAATCTTATGCCCCAGAAATAATTGTCATGTAAACATCTCAATGTATATAGTGATACAGACATTATTCTATATATACAGAGTTGTAATATTATCATTAATAATAATAGCAAACACATATAGTACTTGATATTATCACACAGGTACAGGTAGAACAATCACATACATGTGAGGATAGAAGACTGGATGCATGGGCAGCTAAAAGATGATGAATAGATAGATAATAACTCAGCACATGTTTCCATTATAATACCCATTAGGAAAAAATCTTTTTTACATTTGTGGATTACAAATTCATCTTTTCCCAGGATTCTGTTTCTCAAACACATGAATGAAAAAAATGAATAAATGTGCAATGCTATGTGCAAACACTGTTAGGAACCACATACGTTTTGTTTATATAATCCTCCCCAGACCCTTGCAAGAAAAATAGTATCATCCTGATTTTACAGTTGAGGAAAATGAAACTGAAGATAAATAATTTGCTCAGGGTTTAAAAAGTGACAGGTGACAGGCAAGATTCCGGCATCAAGTCCGTTCAACTCGGATACCCGCTCACTTTCCACTGTACCGCACTGATAATCAGAACAAATGGTCCAGAATAAGGGAAAGACAAAAATGCAAAAGGGCCAAAAGAAATACCAGGAATCTGTAGTTCCTTTTTTGAACAAGTGTTTATGAAGTTCCTCCTAGATATCAACCCTAGGGACTGGGTTTCATTGACTCCTAAACAAGGTTCCCACCTTTGATCTCTACTACATAACCAGTGTAACACTTAGGCTCTGCCCTGGAATGTGGGGTGGGATGAAAGGGAGACATGCAAGAAAGGAGATGGTTCCCAAAAGCTTCCTGTGTTAAAACAGGGAAAAAAGAAGGTAGGCAACTGGAGGAGGGAGGGACACTGCCCTCCATCAACAGTGATGAGCAGAGAAAAGGGCCCTGTGGGAGACAGAAGCAAACTGCATCCCTGCCTCATCCTCTTTCTAAAACGGTACCCATTTAGGCACACCAATTAGGAAAAAGGCCCTTTCTTTGCTGACCAAATAGAAATGTCCCCTTCTTCCTACTGCCTGTATTTCACTGGACACAGAGCATCCACCTGGCCGGGTGTCCTTGCCAGGGCAAAATTATACCAGCACGCTGCCTTCTGCGGAGAAGCTTCTTGATAAGGCCATTACCTGCCATAGCATACTTTGTATCAGGCCACTTTAACAAGTCATTGGAACACACAGTTGGCTCTATGATATCTATCATTTAAGATGAACAGATATGTCAATAAAAAGAATGATAACCCAATTCAGAGGTGGATGGGCAAGATAGCTTATTTTCTGGTGATTTGCATGTTACCAAAAACCCCAACTGAGAATTTCAGGTATCTTAACATTATTTTTTTTTTAATTTTTTAATGTTCATTTATTTTTGAGAGACAGAGAGAGTGGGGGAGGGGCAGTGAGAGAGGGAAACACAGAATCTGACACAGACCCCAGACTCAGAGCTGTCAGCACAGAGCCCAACGTGGGGCTTGAATTCCTGAACCGTGAGATCGTGACCTGAACCAAAGTCGCCCACTTAACCGACTGAGCCATCCAGGTGCCCCTCTTAACATTACTTTAAAATATCACCAATTCTCAAAAAAAGGTATGTGTTCTGGAGGAAGGTGTCTTGGAAAAATTGGGGGGCCCTGTTCATATCTCTATTTAAGCTTGAATTTTTATTGAAGTATGAAACATACACACAGAAACATGCACAAAATTATAAGCGTACAGCTCAGTAAATTTTCACAAAATGAGTGCATCCCAGTAACCAGCACCTAAGTCAAGAAACGGAATTACTGCTAACTTCCCAGAAATCCCTGCATGTTTTCTAGTCACGATTTGCCATCCACAGCCATCCACTGCTCTGACTTCGAATGCCCCAGGCTCGCTTTGTCATACACCCACATTTATAAACTCTGTAAATGAAGCCATTCAGTATGTACTCTTTCCTGTCTGGCATCTTTCCCTCAGCCTTATATTTGTGAGATTGATACATGTTGCTGCCAATTAGCAATAGCTGTATTCATTCTCCCTGCTGTATAGTATGCCCTTGTAGGCAAGTGCCAAAAAGTATTTCATTCATTCTACTATTAGTGGACATTTGGGTCATTTCCAGTTTGGAGCCAATGTGAATGTTTGCCAGCCATTTTTAATGTTTGATGGTTGTTAACATACTCCTGCCAAAAGTCACACCAGATGTGAATGTGAAATTCCAGGGCTGATAAATTGCTATGGCTATAGGAAGCAAACACAACTGCCAAAGAGCTTTTTCCTTGCCTGGAAAATTTCAAAGATATGGTTACTGTATAAGGCAGTTATATGCAATTCACTGCATAATGCTAATTGTCATAGCCAGTGAGAAGCAAATAAGGTTGGTGAATTTGCAGATAAAGAATATGGATCTATGTGGTCCCAGGAATAGCTGGCTATTTTTAAAAACCCTCTGCCTTTAGCAAAGCTTCGTAAGTTTTTCATGTTATGATAATGTGACACTCCTAGGCTTTAACATAACACCATGATGATTGACTTAAAACTTTGCGAGGTAGGTGGCAAGTGGCATTGTTCCCGTTTTCCAGAAAAGGGAGTTTAGGCAAATCACTTTCTCTCCTTCTCACACCATTCACGACAGTCAGTATTGGCATCACACTGTGAGCTGAAAGCTGTCCCCATGGGTCCTCCACACAGGATCCTGGCAGGATGCCCCTCATGTTGCCTGGAAGGCCGTGGGCGGAGCCACAGCCTTAAGGTGGGAGGACTTCTATTAATACTTTAGATTTTTATAGTACTCTGCCTCTGGAGGACTTAGAGCATTCTTTCACAATTGCTGGCCAAAATTTGTGACTCATATGCCAGCACTGAAGAAATGTCGTTTTAGAGACATGCTTTCGTATGGCTCTTGCAGGGACTTCCGGGCTCCTTATAGCCCCTTATAGGGACTGATATCCCATCCCTGGTTATTATGTTCAGAGTTCAAAACACTGATGACCTAGTCAAACGGTAATTCCCTTTTCCCCCCAAACATCACTCACAGCATCTCACTCTTAGGCTTTCTGGTGTCCTCATCATTCTCTTTGTGCCCTGCGTTCCTTTGGCTCTCTGGTGAGAAGCCTATGGACTATTTCCCAGGATACTGATCTAAAACATATAAAATTAAATGCATGGCGGGTGCTTGGGTGGTTCAGTCAGTGAAGCTTGGACTTTGGTTCAGGTCATGATCTCCAGTTCAGGAACTCAAGCCCTGAATCAGGCTCTGTGCTGACAGCTCTGACCCTGGAGCCTGCTTCAATTCTCTCCCTCTCTCTCTGCCCCTCCCCTGCTCATCCTCTGTCACTCCCTCTCTCAAAAATACAATAAACATCAAAAAAATTTTTTAATAAAATGCACTGGACTACAAAGGAAATCAAACATATCAAAATGCAGTTATATAAATAATAACAAAGCAAAACAAACAAACTTATAATATAGTAATATGTGTGCTTTCTTCTTGAATATAACAAGATCTAGGGCTAGGGAAATAATTAACATCATTTCAAAGTAATAATAGGTATTCACAAAATTTGATAATATCTACAACAATTGTAATGTGATATTAAATTTTTTTATTTTTAAAATATTTCCACTTCTATTGGTGACAAAGTCATAGATAATAATACTTCTGTGGTGTGTTGTCCATATTTAAAGTTGAAAGAAATTTTTAATTTCCATTAAACGTTCCCATCTAAATTCATAGTCCTCCTAAATGCCATCACATCCCTTTGAAATCTATTCCCACATCCATGCCCCGGAGAGGATCCCTATGCGGGACACATACATAAACATTTCTACACAGCATTATCTGTTTGGGACCCACCAGCCCCTTTCCAGAAAGCTGGACTCTGAGCCAGTCCTGCTTGAACTTGTGACTATGATTGTCAGACTTGGCTAGTATGACCAAAAAAGAATTGACCTTGACTTTAATTTCTGCCTTCTCTTGTCAGTTCCCAGCCTGACCTTCTGTGATGGGCTGAGATCCAGGCCTTCTTTTCAATGATGTTCTTGCTCATTGGTAACTATCAGGGAAGTTGAAAGAATATCCAGGAATTGTTAACTTTAAGTTGTTGCTAATCAGGTTGATGAAAACATTGTGCCTATGAATGAAAAAAATGGTCCATATTTTTCAGATATGCATACTGAAGTACATAAAGATAAGTAACATAACTGGGATTTGTGTTTAAAATTTTTAAATTACTCTCAGTAAAAAGGGGAATGAATGAAATGAGAGTGGTGAAAATTTGAAAATTCTGGACTCTGGGTGATGGTTGTATGGGGTTTAAACTATTTTCTCTACCTGAGTGTATGTTTAAGATTTATTATTATTAAAATCCTTAAAAACTAGCTTCTGGACCAGGAAATTTGGTAAAAACTGCATTTTTATAGTACCAGGTTGCTTATTTACAATACTTATTTATTTCCATGCACAATACAACTTAATTGTATTGTGTCTTCATATGTGCAAGTTTTATTCTTATTTATTTTTATTTTATAGAGCTAGAGTAGGGGAGAGGAGCAGAGAGAGAGAGAATACCAAGCAAGCTGCATGCCCAACATGAAGCCCAATGCAGGGCTCTGTCTATCCCATGACCCTAGGATCATGACCTGAACAGAAATCAGGACTCAGATACTCAACTGACTGAGCTGCCCGGGTACCCCACTTCTATTTACAAGTTTTAAAAATTGGTTTCACTCGTACCTTTTGCCAGTTGTTGGGAATGGTCTTGCCCTCTAAGAGTTTATATTCAAGTTGGGAAGAGATCATGTATAAACATGAAACCATAGTTGAGAAGCAACGTAAGAGAGAATATGGTATAAATGCCAGAACATGTAATAAAGATGGAAAGTGTGATAGGAGCTCACGAAAGGGGATGTCTGTGAGGACTGGGGGCCAGGCTGGTGGCTTCAAGTCAGAAGTAGCTGCCTATCAGTCTCAGAAACTTGGGTTCATTGCCTCTTGCTGGTTTAGGCTTCTTTCTTTGCATTCGTCTCTCCAAGAGTGGAATTGTTGGTGACTTCCTAAAGCTCAGAAGCAACAACATTCTTGTTCCCCATTTCTCCCTGTCCCCTTTCCCTCGGAGGTGGTGTATGACACATTCTGAGTCACCACTGATGTGCCCCTTCCTGCTCAGGACTGCTCTATTTCATCTTTCTGTGCCAGATGCCAAACTACAGCCAGATACTAAGTACTACCATGAACATTCTTACCCACCCAACCCAGAGTGGTCCCTGGCCTGGTGTGGTGGTGGTAATACTTGCCAGGCAGGCAGCCAGGGGACTACTGTGCCTGAACCCAAATGTTTCCTCAGAGGAGAACCCCTTCTTGCCAAGTGCTGGGGAAGGGGACTCCCTCTGACCAGCAAGAAAGCTTCACACAGATCTGCCATGAGGGGACAATGAAAGCAAAGGTGTGGATACATCACCATGATGGTGGAGTCCAACTGGCAGAGCCACTGGGACCAAAACCATAGCCCTCAGGATGGGCTAGAAATGATCTCTCAGAGCAGGAGGGGAAAAAAGAAATTACTAGAAGGCATTCAAGAAGACCTAGGTCCTAGATGATCTAAATTAAATTTAAAAAATAAATTTGAATTTAAAAGTTGTTTTTTCACATTGCTTAGATCATTTAAGCCAAAGTAAGTTTTTCTTTTTCTTTTTCTTAATCTTCATTTAATTCTCATTCTGAATTATCTGAGGCAGTGTGGCCAGATTACTTGGCCAGATTACTTGGCCAGGCTGAGCTGGCAAGGGTAGAAGACGTATGCCCACATAGCTGTGCTGCCATCCACACAAAAGCTAGAGACTGCCTTGGTTGAAGTAGCCTTTTGATCCTTTCAGGGCTTCTATCTTGGCTTAGAATCACAACCTTGAAGTACAAGAGAAAATATGAAATCCATGGTACTTAAGAGCAGTAAGATTCAAGGAATCTTCCCAGGACACACCCCCTGACTGACAGATATGCAAAATCTCAATCTAGCTGGGCCACCAGTCTCTGGAACCTGCCCTCTTGGTCTCCATATTGCTCCCCACACCTTCTTGGGTAAGAGGACTCCATAAGAGACTCAGATCTGTACGACTTCATTTTATTCCACCTCTCACCTTTAAGGGGAGCAAAAACCAGATTGACTTAATAACAACAACAAATTGATGGTTGCTGTTCTGTGCCTAGGGGAGAAGCTCTTCAAAGGCAAAGTCATCAGGGTCACCTTGATTTTTTAAAGTGTCCTAGAAGGTGACCCTGATGGGAAGATGGAAGGGGAAAACTAGTTCTTACTGGAAAGATGGGAGGGTGGGAGGGGAAAACTAGTTCTTACTGGGAAAGGGGCTATACTATCAGGAGACACATGGATCCTTGGGTTACATATGAAACAAATCACATTTCCCCGCTTTGGTTGAGAACCCCCCATACACATGTGCACACATCTAAAATACAATCATTCTTATTTCTTGGCTTCCTTAAAGTTCTGTTTATCTACCATTACAGCAATTATCACATTATACTATATTATGTCTGGTATACTTGTATGTTTTTATCATTAAACTTGTGAACTTTTTCTTTGTATTTACCTATAAAACATGAGCATGTGTTAAGAATTGTGTGTTGGATGACTATTTGAGTGAATGGCTATTATACATATTTGTTAACAAGATGGAACTCCAACTCACTCAACAGAGTCGTCTTATTTATCATGTAGGACCTGATGTCAGAAGTGTTCCTACCTCTCTGCTTGTCCCTGAATTATTTAGATGCACCTGGGGCTTCAGAAAGCATTAGTTCTGTTCTGACCCACAGTGGGACCCACACATTCCTCCATGTGTTTTAGTTTCTGGCAGAGGAAGAGGTGTGGACAAGCTGGTGTGGGCACGTCATCCTCACTGGGTCCGGCAGAGCTGGCCCAGGTGCACTGCCCAATACAGGCATCAGCTTATCTCCAAGAGCAGCAATGACCTGGTGAGTAAAAGAAGTGGGCAGGCATGGCTTTTAAGTCATTTGGCAAGTGCCTGGAAGCTTATCCTTCTGACAGCCCCCCTTACTGAGCTTCCTCTTTCCTGTCACTGTATCCAAAATTCCATCATCATTACTTATTTCACGCTTTGGGGTATTTCAGAGCTTCTAATTAGAAAGTGATTTCTTAACTTGGTATCTGTGTAGGAGTTTGGAATGCTGAGGGATGTGGGGATAGGTGAAGAGGACAAAGAAAAAAATAAATGAGAGAGAGAGAGAGAGAGAGAGAGAGAGAGAGATTTTGTCTCCCTTCCAGTAGTCGTGTGCATATGATAATACTTCCTAGAACACCCTCAGCCCTTCCAAAATTGCCCAGACAATATTGAGAAGAGGTGTATGTGTGTGTGTGTGTGGTGGGGAGGTCAGAACTCACCACATAAATTCATAAACACATTTCCAGCCTCAGAGCACTGAAAACTCAAGCACATAAGAGAAATGAAAGAGAAGAAGTCACTGCAGTCTTTACATGCCCCAGACACACACTTCCAGGCTCCCTTCTATCCAGATAAGTAAGATCTGAAGGACAATCTTTTTCTAGGTGAAGACTAAGAACTTAAAAGGAAACACAGGACTGTATTTTCCAATCCCAAATGGGAATGTTGGTTCAGACATATCTATACATGTCTTTATCTGTGAAGTCTTAAAAGAAGGAATATAAGTTGCGTTTAGTTTACATGTAATAAATCCCCTTTATTGGCTAGTGGATTTCATTACATTGGCTTCTGTTTCAGGAGAGGACTGTAGATGTGGTTGCCTACTCTGTCACTTCTGCAGTTGCTGTTCTTACCACCCAGACCATCTCCAGGTACAGACTGGCCCTTGGAATCTGTGTTTCACTTGCCTCCCATGCAGGACCATCTGGAACCAGTAATTTGTTGTGCTTTCTTTTCTCGTTGTAAGTAAATATTCACTCTTGTGCATCTTTTTGTATTTGTGATTTGCATTCCTTTTTATCAAGAAGACCTCCATCTTACATAAGTTTCAGTCTCCACTGAGTTGGATCTGCCCTTTTATACATCTGCTAATGCAGTGCACATGATTAAATAGAAAATCTCAATCTATAAGACTCTTGATAACCATGGTTCCGTTAACCAGAATGTTCTCTGCATAATGGTCTTAGGGGCAAGTAATGAAATTAGAAGGAAGAAGCATATGGTAGGGATTTCTAACGTTAGAAATGTAGGAAGTGTTCTACCTGGTTCCCAATCATTTCTCTACCTCTCTGCACAGAAGTGCAGGTAACACCTAACACTTACCTCGTGTTTACGATGAGCTGGGCACTTTTAGTCCTCATGGGCACCCCTTGAGGCGGGTGCCCTAACTCTACTCACAGATAAGGAAACTGAGGCATAAGAAGGTCAGCAAATTCTCCAAGGTTACACCTAATGTACAGGGTACAACTGGGATCTGACCAGGCTATCAGGTCCAGGATCCAGGGTCCTCACCTCTAAGCTCTATCACCTGTATAGGATCATTCTTTATGTTTGAAATGATAACTCAGCACTACAGAAACAAAATCTTTACTTGGTCACACAGGGCCATGCTTTGCACCCTTGTATTGGGTGTGCACTGTGTGATACACAGTCCTCCAGTTAATCCCCATAAGGTAAATGAAGAAACTGAGGTCACACACCTACGAAGCGCAGAGCAAGAATTTAAACCCAGGTCCGTCCAACTCCAAAGGCCATGAACAGAAACATGATACTATCCAGTCAATTTGAACCCCTTCCATGGAGATTTATTAGCCGAAAGAGACAGCCAAACTCCAACAATCCTTAATGATTTCTCTGAGGCTAGATTTATTAATTAAACTTTTCCTTCTTCAGCCATATCCCTCTCCCATTTGGTTATTTACTCGTTCTGGTTAGTGCCCCTTAAAAGAAATGAGATACAAACTACTATCAGCCCATTTTCCAAATGGAAGAAACTGAGACACAGAGAAGTTAGGTCACTTACTGGGACTCATCCCCCAGAGCCTGGTCCTGGAAACTTTTGCTTTTACCACTATATACCCTTTCAGAATCTCAGTCTGAATCTATCAGAAATAGCCAGTGGCTCTCAGTTTTTTTAAGTGCCTTTTAAGTTCATGGAGTAGATGTACCAGATCTCTCTGCACAAAGGTTAATTAAACCATGATAAAATGCAGAAGCAGCCAAGTCTTTGTCTCCAAGGTAATAAAATCACAAATGATTCCAGTTCAGAATGAAGCTTATAATAATCTGTTGCCAGTGGGTTGTGGCGTTTTTCTCATTTTAACAACATGTACTTCTCTCTTCAACAAAAACATTAGGTCACAAAAGCCGATCTCATCTACATCTTTACAATATTGTTTATCATTTTTTTTGCATGTCGGGGATAGAACTGGTAATGAACCAGACAAATTGGATTCCAGAGAGGATTTGTACCGACTTAGAATACTTTCAGAATCCATTCACGATGCCTCTGATTTATCATTATAACCTCTGAAGCCATTTATTTTGGGGCCAGCTTTTCAGGGATAGCACATCAATTGTATGCCAGTTATTGGGAATTATAACACAGCTGATGAAGTGTGACAATGCGGAGTCCTTTGGATTTGCAGTAGACTACAGGAGAGTGTTATAGAAGTCAGAGGCTATTAAGCTGAAAATGTTTCTGAGCATGAAAATAAGGAAATTGATTCTATCCTGTCATCTGACCTCTGTCTGGTGGTCCCTAGGGTTGAGCACAATTCTTTTCATCTCTGCTGCTGCTCTCTCTCTCTCTCTCTGTCTGCTTCCACCCACTCTCTTTCTCCCTCAAGTAGGTATCATACAAAACTAAGAACACAGAAGAAAGGTAGATTGATACTTGTGGCTATGCCATGGTGGGGGGGAGGGGGGATTCAGCCACACCACAGACTCAGTTATGGTCAGAAAAGGGAAGGCAGTATGTGATCTGATGAGGTTTTAGCCAATCCATAAAATCCAAAACACTTTCCAAACCGTAAATCATAGTCTTGTTATACTCACAACTGTATCCACTTGAAGGTGGATCCCAGGTCAGGTTGCCCCTTCCCACAGTAAACATAATAGTCTCATGGGAGGAGAAACTCATGGGAGGGGCGGTGGTGAAGCCCTTCAGCTTTGTGGTGATATCATCTAAAAGTTAACAATGTATATACTTTGTGCTCCAACTATTACCTTTTCTGATTCTATCCTAAGAGGAAAGAAAAAAATGCCAACATAACACACAAGAGCGTTTATTACAGGATAATACTTGATGGTTAAAATATGGTAGCAGACAGCTTTCATTTCCTGCAATAGGGAATGGCTGAAGAAAGCATGGAAACTATATACTATGGAATATTATGCAGTTATGAAAAAGAATAAGTTAGAGCTATATACATGAACCTGGAAGAATGTCCGCATAGATCAATAAGTCACAAAAAGTTGGTTGCAGCCTAGAGCATGTAATACTAGATGGCCAAACTTTATATCACCAGGGCTTGGTTTCTCCAGAAAGAGTACCATGATGACAATAATCATCTGTGAGTTTGAGGAGGGCTCATCAGTTTATCATAATGCAGAAGAAGTCTGAATCCTAAATTAGGTTGGTTTTCATCTAGCTGGGGAGATAGACTGAATAATATGTACATGCCCTGCCCACATTTATATTACCTTGGCAATCCTCATGCAGTAAAAATATCTTTTATCCTCCAGGGAAATCCCTTAAAGTAGGGTTCTAGTGGGATGTTATGTTGAGGGGTAAAATGAAAGAAAGCATTTTAGATATGCTTTTTCAAAGTATGCATCCCTAAGTTTTACCCAAGACCCACAGAATCTGAATTTCCAGAAGGTTGGAGACAAGAGATGAAGAGGAAGACCAGAACATGTAAAAGTGCCCCAGGTGATCTCACTACTGCTTTCCCCATTTTTAATTTTTTTTTTCATTTTGAGAGAGAAAGGAAAAGTGCATGCACGCAAGCAGGGGAGGAGCAGAGGGAGAGGGAGAGGGAGGGAGAGAATCAGTCCTAAGCAGGCTCCACGCCCAGCACAGAGCTCGATTTCACAGCTGTGAGATCATGACCTGAGCCAAAATAAAAAAATCAGAGAGCCACCCAGATGCCTCTCCTCCATTTTTGATGCAATTGCAAATAACTCTTTCAAAGTATAACAAGAGGCAGCCGTGCTGATGTTAGTAACAACAGCCTTTACAATATGTCAGATGGGAGGTCTTAATTATTTTTATCCCCATTTCACAGATGCAAATAGGCAGAAAGGTTAAGAATCATGCCCTGATTATAGTTAGTGTAGTGGTAGAGACAGGGGTTTAAAACCCAGGAGTTTACATGAAGAGATGTGAGCCACACGAAGTGAAACAGGGCAGACTCACGGGCTCAATAAAACCTTTCCAAGCCCAGGTTCCTCATTTATCTTGTCCGTTGGATGACATCTTACAAGTGACTCTGTTCCTCAGAGCTCACCACCTGCCATAGTCCTTGTCACAGAACTGCCCGTGCCCTTTGAATTGTTCAGTGCATCTGGAGAAATGATTCTGAGAAAATACATTTTTACCATTTTTTTCCTCTCTTTCCTCCCTCAGTTCCTCCTCTGCCATGGAAACAGGTTCCTTTCACAAGCAGAAAACTGTACCGAATCTTCCATTAGAAGTCAGTGCCAAAATGGGCTGAAATCTCATTATGTCTAGTTCTTATTTACCATGTTCTTAACAGGTGTCACTTTCCAGACCTGCCTTTAAAATTAGCCTGTGAGTACTGGCTCGCCTCTGAAATCACTTGGTTAGGGGAGGAGGAGGTGGTGAAGGAGACAGGCATATAAATGTTCTTTTCTCTAAAGGCGGCTTGTTCTCAGCCTAAAATGTGGAAATTAAGTCTTTCTTACCTTCAAGAATGATTATGTTGTGTGAAGAAAAATGTCGTAAAAACTAAAGTCAGTTCTGTCACTTTTTAAGTGTGTATTCTGCCAAGTCACTTAACTTTCTGAGCCTCCATTTCATCATTTGTAAAGTAGGACCAATAATTGCTGGTCTGCTTACTTCAGAAGGTTGTTGTGTTAATCCATATAAGAACCCAGATCTTCTGGCTTCATGTGCATTGGTGGTCCATCCATGCATCCACCCCTCCCTCCATGCATCACCCTTTCATTTCTTCATTCATTCATTCAGTATCTATTATACCTTATGATAGTTAACTAAGTGAGAATATATGTTAGGAGGCTGGGGGAAGAAAAGGAGAGATGAACCCCAGATTTGGAAAGAGCACTGAAGGCAGAGGCAATGAGGTGATTAAGAACATAGAGTGAGCAAGGACCTACAGCAGCCCATAATCCCACATTCTAATATTTTTCATGCTATTCCAGTTCCTCTGAAAGCAACCACTACATGTTGCACAAAAAGAATTAATTTTCAAGATTTTCTTAAGACAGAGCCACCTTTATTTTATCCAGGCAGGACTCTTGTTGACATCTTCTATCTCACCTTTTCTCTAGGTCCCTCCATTAAGTACAGTAACTAGTGAGCATAAGTGGACAAGGCTTATAAATCAGGCCGGCTCCTCAGCTCCAGTCATAGGAAGAGGTGTCTGTGGGGTGCTTTAAATCTGACATATGCCTGATATAAAGATAAACCTTAGGTATTACATAATGTATATAAAGTATAGATTCTATATGATCCAGAAAAACATTTTAAAGGTAATTAATGGTGTATATCTCCATATAAGGGACATTCATTAATAAAAGTCCTTTTCCGTGTATTGTTAGATTTATCTTTGATGTACCTTGAAAAAGTAAAATAAGAGTAAGAAACATGAGATGCCTCAGTGCCTCAGTCAATTGAGTCGTGGACTCTTGATTTCAGTTTACCTCATGATCCCAGGGTCATGGGATTGAGCCCCGCTTTGGACTCTGCACTGAGCATAGAGACTGCTTAAGATTCTCTCTCTCTCCCTCTGCCCCTCACCTGTGCACTCTCTCTCTCAAAAAATAAATAAATAAATAAATAAATAAATAAAATAAAATATTAAAAAAGAGAATAGAAAACATTACTTCACTGTCCCTATTTTATAAATAAAGTAATACAGACTGGAAGCAACATGTGGCAGATTACACAGTAAAATTAGCAGATGAGCAAGAATTAGATTTGAGGTTTCTTGGATTCCAGACAGAGTTGATTTCTCCATTTCAGGTGATTACTGAACACAATGGGTTTTCAAATGATGGAGGACTTCTCTTCTGACAAAACTGCTGAATAATTCTAGAAATAACTCATTCTTTCACTAATTTCACAAACCCTTAACGCAGGAAAGGAGTGGAAAGTGTCTGGAGATAGGGCTGGGGCAGGAGGCCAGAACCTCTGTTGCCCTGAAAGCCAAGTTCAAGGTTAGGCCTTTATCCTGAGGGCAGTGGCAAATCACAGAAAGGTTTTACGCAAGGGGAATGTCCTGACCATTTAGTACCAATCACTGTAGGCCTCAGTGGGCCTGACGGGAAGAGGCAAATCTTGGATCAGAAGTCCAGTCGGAATTATGGCGATTAAAAAAAAAAAAAAGTGTGAGAGAATGGTGGTGGCAGTTGTAAGAAGCAAAATGAACAGATCATATCAAGACGTGAGAATCAAGGTGTCATTCTTCCCCCAAATCCCACTGTTTCTTGGATTTCTCCTTCTAGAATGACTGCCCATGTATTTCCAGTAGGAAAATCATCCCTGCTCCTTCGCCAGCCTTCCGCAGCTCTGGGCCCCGGCGACAGGAATGACAGTGGACTCAGAAGGCGCGGGCCCCCTATCTGTCTATCACAACCACCAATTGCCCGGACACCCGGATTCCAGAGTCCCTGAGCCAGCTGAGGCCATTTGCAACACTTCGTGACTTCGCCAGCATCCTGCTGTCCTTGCTAACGAGTTTCTGCTTGTCTCCTCACACTAGGCCTCGGAGCATGAGATGAGCACCAGCCTACGTGATAAGGCCCCACAAATGTGCGCTCAGCAAACGCTGGGCAGGGCGGGAAACTGCGACAACGAGTCTGGCCACGTAGCCCTCTTCCGAGGCCCCGCCTCCGCAGCCTTATTGGCCTACGCTCCTGCCACTCAGCCAAACGCCCACCCCCAGGGTCGCAGGAAGGCGGGATCCCGAGTCTCCTCCCCGCGTTGGTGCCTCCTGGCTCGCCCTTCCAGCTGCTTCTCTGAACTTGCGGTAGTGGTCCCGACCCCTGTAAACTTTTAGCCGCCTGCAGCCAACTGGTGTAAAAACTCTCCCTTTGGATTCTCACCCGTGAGACGGACACGGCAGCTTTACAGGCGAGAAAAGTAAGGGTCACAGAGCTTGAGTGACTCTCCACAAAACCACGTGCTGGGATTTTAATAATGGTCCCAGACCCGTGTTTTCTCCTAAGTAACGTCTGCTCAGTGGTTAACTGTTCAGAACTTATTTCCTCCTCTGCGAAATGGGGAAAGTAATAGCCACCTTGTGAAGCTGGTGTGGAGAATACAGAAAAGAGCAGGAGAAGAATCTGGTGCAAGGACTGGCCTGTGGTAGGTTGTTCGTGAACAGTATGTGTCTAAGCCTCAAAAATTCCCAGGTCTTCCGACTTCCAGTCTGAGACTTTTTTTGTGCTAAACCAGTTTCAGAGGTCCAGAGAACTCAGAGGGTTCAGAGATATATTCAAGGGGTTCGTTTCTCACACGGGAGAGACACCAAAGGAAAACACACTACTCTGAGGCAAATACCAAACATTGTTTTTACCACTACTTAATTAGAATTAATGTTTTGTCTTTGCCAGGCACTGTTCTAAACCCTGTATGTTTCCTCTTCACAATGACCTATGTACATCCCATTAAAACTCTCACTTTACAGAGGGCAAACTGAGGCACAGAGAGAGGTTAAATAACATTCATCTTTAAAAAGCTGAAAGTTGTCAGAGCTGAGATTTATAGCCAACCAGTCTGGCCCATAAAGCCACACATGCTAATATTTGTGCTTTACACTATGCATGACAAAATGGGGTTGTGACAAGAGCTGTCTTTGAGAATAAATACTTTTGTCACCATCTACAAGATGCCTCTGACTTTTTTAAATCTCCTAAAGGGCCAGAGGAAGAAAAACCAAAATGGAGAGAGGCACCTAACTAAGCCCTTGACTGCGGACAGACTATATATGGTCTGATTATTAGAAACTCACATGCAGGTGCTATGTTTGGAATTCCATTTTAGCTGAATGCTTCGGACTGTCGCATCTCTCAGTGTCTCCGGGGAAGTGCCCACTATGGAAGAATGGCTGAAAGACACGATTGGAATGGAATGTAGCCGTCCTCTTATCTGACCACACAGATACCTGCCAGGGGAGGAATGCCTCACATCCTCATGATAATTTTGAAGACTTTCTGAGAAGGTGATAATATTATCCAATTACCTCACGATCATAAGGTTTACTGCAGTGACTGCAGACCCTGTGTGCCTCGTTCAGCAGGTATCACAGAACAAGGAAAAAGGTTGCGAGGGAGCTGGGACATGGTAGCTGGGAGGACACCAAAGACTCAAACTGAAGGTTAAATCCTGTGAGGTAGGAGCAGGGATTGTTGAGAGGACAAAAGTGAATAATACCGACAGGGGAGAGCTGCAAACAGTTCTCCCTGGGAGCCAGGTCAGAGTTCGTCCTAAAGTGACATTGGCCTCTATAGCTGTGGTAGCCTTGAACTATACAATACCCTTCCATACACAGCTTCTGTTTGTCCAGAACAGTCTTTTGACTCTTGCCCCATAAAAATACCTAAGGTCTTGGGCTTTATCCCTCTCTCCTGGCTTCTTTTCCTCCACCTTTCCTGGTAAACCCAGGAAATATGGAGCGTGAAGAGGGAGCTGAGTGGAGGCTACATTTTGGACAATGTTAGATGACGTTTGAACCTGACCGGTAGCAAAAGGAAGATCCTTAGAGGGTCCTGTATTCTCATCCCCTTTTCCGTCCAGATCTTTGTTGGGGGCAAAAGTCACCCGTCTCTGGGGCTGGGAAATAGCAGACAGGTTATATAGACAACATCAGACATGTAGGGGTGGCGCTGGGGGTTGGGTCTCAAGTGCGCTGTCAACATCCTGAGATGATATTCTGAGTGACCAGAGAAAATTCAGTCTCTATTAAAGAGCGAAATGTAGGGCAATCCTGGTAGAGAAATACTGGTTATGAGATTTTAGCAGTGTAATTACAGCACAGACCGATGAGGCAAGAGGCTGTGAGCTAATGACACCATCTGCTTGGAAAGTGGAGTAAAGGGTGGCATGAGCAATAAAGTCTTATGAGACTGTGGATTAGATAGCTCAGAGGACAGCTCAGGCCTGTGGCTGTTGGACACATGGGACAGGAGCAGGGCAGTGGAGTTAAAAGCCCAGGGACAAGGAGTCAAACAGTATGGCTCTTATTCCAGAAATGAAGGGCTTCACCGAACCACCATCCTCCAAGCTCCTCCATCCCCACCAACTGGTGATTTTCTTCATGATATGAGTAATGTCTACTGTGTTGCTGAGTATTCATTCAAAGAACGTACATATACTTTTTCCTGGGCTTTTGTTGTACATCTACTTGATTTTGTGGACATGTACTTTGTGCTGGGCTTTTACTAATTAGCTATAAAATGCTAACCTTTCATAAGTGATCCTAAAAAATATTATTTCTGCACAGCATTCCGAGCATTTATGATCTTAGAAAGAGAAACTGTAAGAAGCAGTGGGCTAGCAGACCCTTCTGAATAGCTTGGAAGGCATAAGCCAGGGAGACGCAGGCAGATATAAGGAAAACAGTTCTTTCATTAGGAAGGTGGAACATTTAAATGTTCACCATGGCACCACCATTAGCAAGTGGATTTTCTTTTTTTTCTTTTCTTTAGCAAGTGGATTTTCTAAGTACTAGGTTAACACATGTGAAGTGCTGATACTTAATTGTTTTTTTTTAATGTTTATTTATTTTTGAGAGGAGAGGAGGGGCAGAGAGAGAGGGTGACACAGAATCTGAAGCAGGCTCTAGGCTCTGAGCTGTTAGCACAGAGCTCAGTGCAGGACTCGAACTCACAAACCACGCAATCATGACCTGAGTTGAAGTCAGATGCTTAACTGACTGAGCCACCTAGGTGGTCCCTCAATCATTTTTGATGCACAACAATGGTAACTTCATGTGGCTAAATCTTCCAGAATCTCAAATACACTAGGGGATGCTTAGCTTAGTTGATTGAAGGAAAAAGACTGAGGAACTTTGGGGGTCTAGATCTCTGTAGAGTGAGTATTCCTAATTGCAAACAATCCATTAAAAATAGTCTTGCAGGATATCTCATTAAAAACACTAGTTTTATTCATTTACTCATTCACTGTAACAATAGTACAAATCATTGAGCTTCTCCTATGTCTCAGTCACTGTGCTAGAGACAGAATAAAATGATGGTCCCTGTCCTGGAGACCACACAGAATAGGAGTAAAGGCGTGAGGATGATGGAATGGACAGTGTTATGGGAAGGGGCCCAGGGAGAACAGGAGAGCAGCACAGAGAAGGAGTTATGAGGGAAAGAGAGGAGGGAATGAAGGAGGGAATGAGGGTATGATCTTATTAAAAGGTTTTGATATAAGAGAGAAGAATTATAATTAACCAAATGGTCAAGACAGGAAAGAACATTCCACACAGAAAAGGGCAGAGATAACCACATGATTTAAAGAAACAATTTGTGTTAACAGTGAATATGAATTTATTAAATCTACAGAAAGACATTTCTCAAAGGCCTTTAAGCCAGGTGTCTTGTCGTATTCATGTTCGTAGACCCTGTGTTGAGTCTAGGACAGTGCCTAGCACATAGTAGGTGCTCAGTAGATGTTGAGTTAAACTCATATGGAAGAATAAGCTTCAAGTTGAAATTTACCACATATTTAAAGGAAAGTTTCTTCTCCCCTATTCCCCTTAGTCCAAATTCATGAAGTTTCCATGTGTTCCTTGAAATCTTCTGTAAGAAAACATGCACTTCAGCTTATCTCTGAAAAGAGTAGTTGTGTAACCTTTTAATGTGTGCATATAAGTAGATATCAGAAGTATGTCTTGCCTTAGGGACATTTGCAGTTCCTTATTTGGAATATTTACTGTATACTGTCTATAGGCTAGGCAATATGCCAGGCCCGGGAACATAGTGGTGAATAGGATAAATATAGCCCCTGCATTCAAGGAGTTAAATGTTTTGTAGATAAAGCAGTTATTAAACAAATAATTAAACAAATATTTTCTAATTATAATTTCTGTTAATAAAATGGAAAACAACATACAGATGCCATGGGAATCTATAACAGGGTACAGAGCCTAGTCTGATAACAATTAGAAAGGTGCTCAATCAGAGTGTCTTTAAGGAATACACATTTAAGCTAGAATTAAATGGAGAGGAAGTAAGAGTGTTCTAAGCAGAGGAAACAGCATATGTGAGGACCATGAAGAAAGGGAAGCTGGCCTTCTAACAGAAGGGATTATGTGACTGTGACTGTGTGTTGATAAAACCATCTCGTATGATCCTTATAAAGTATAATTGATTTATCTGTCATTTTAACTCAGAAGAACGTAGCACATGAGAAGGAAACCCACTTTATTCATTTATTCCAGCACGTACTAAATCATTGCTATGTGCCTGACACTTTGCTGGGCACTGGAAATTAAAGAGAGAGAAACCTCATGAACCTCTAGAAGTTTATGGCTTTATGGGGAAACAGGTGAACCAACACACCATTATAATACAGTGTGGTTGTTTCTTTGCTTTAGGTAAAACACGCGGTGCATAGGAGCAATATGGTCATGTTTGCCTGGGAGAATCAGGGATGGCTCTCAGATGAACTATCTGAGATCTGAAGGATGAGGCCATTCCAGAGAGTAAAAGCAGCATATGAGAAAAGAGCATGATGTAGCCAGGAAAGAACAATGAGTCATTGGGAATGACAAGGGAATGGGAAGAGAGGTGAAGTTAGAAGGGTGGGTAGAAATTAGATCTTGAAGCATCTCAGAAAGAAGTTTTTATTTTATTCTATTGCCAATGAGGAGACTACACAGGAGAATAGGAGAGAGAGAGAGGAATCTAGACCAACTGCAAGGCTTACAACTCAAGAAACTGAGTGATAAGAGGCATTCAGAGTGACCAGGACCATGCCTTACTTATTTTTCAGACTTCAGCACCAAAAGAGGTGATATGTGCATAAGACCTTGAGGTTCTTGATCACCAAATTGCTGGTATTCTTAGGACTTTATATTCTTACGGCCAAAGAAAAGTCTCTGCAAAGACAAAAAAATAAAATAAATAAATAAATCTCAAGAAAAAGAAATTATTTATCAAGTCCCAGCCTCTCCCAAACGTCTCCTCCTTTCTGACTCCCCCCAGTTGTATAGCTGAAGCAATATTAGCTGCCATGCATTATGTCATTACCATCAATAGGCAAATAACTGCATAACCACCAGAGGGCAATGAAAATGGCCATAAAGGCACAGAGTAGTAATTATTTTTGCATTAGCACCAGCCACACTCATATCAACATAGAACAGTTACCATCCCTACCCTCATAGTTATGCTATAACCCCCACATGTCTTACAGGAGTAGATTGATGAATGGTACGGGAGGAATAAGCAACAATAGAGCAGTCGTGCAACGAGACCCCTGCATCCTGACTATGTCTGTGGGCCATCAGCCATGACGTTGGTGGAAAGCCAGTGGGAGAACTCAATTTTGATTATCACTGATCTAGCCACTCCCCAGGCAGAAACCATAATTCAACTTCCCTTTCTTTGGGCCCCCAGGAAGTGAGTATTTGAGTGGGAGCAAAGCTACAGCTGTAATAACACAGCAGGCAGCCTCCTTTGCATTTATATCTTGTTATTCTTCCTATCACTAGGCAACCATTCTTTGTGCGTAAAACTACACATCTTTCTACATTGTAACACCTTATTCTTTGAAGTAAGCACTCTGGTGTACACTGTTTTTAGGGGATATCCATTCCATTTATTTGTTAGGTCAACCACAGTGAAAAACCAAGCGGCTTGGAACCTCCAGCCTGATTTAGGAGCTTCTCTGTGTTCTCCTAGCCTCATATTAGAGCATGGATCATAAATTTCATTTATAATTGCATATTTCCTTGTCCATTTCTCCCTCCAGAATGAGTTCCTGGAGGGCAAGTACTATATCCAACCAATGCTTGTAGCCACATCCAGCATCTAGCACAGTACCTGGCTACTTGAACAATACTCCATAACCATTGGGCGGATGGATAGATGGATGGTTGGATGGATGGATGGATGGATGGATGGAGATGAATGAATGTTTTCCGTGAAATTCAAGTTTGGTGGTCAAAAGTGTCATTATTTGGTTTAAAGAGCAAGCCAGGCTAATTGGGTAGACTTGGCCAGGAAGAACTAGGCAAAATGTAAGAGAAACAGGACTCGGCCTCTCTGGCTGGGGAGGTCTGACATGGATAAAACAGGTACCAGCTGCAGAGGCAAAGCTATTTCACTCTCTGGCTGTAATATCACATAACTTACCCAAGGATCTGAGTAACAGAATCACAGTGAGCAAAATTGCTCATTATTGCTTCAGCAAGAAAGAAGAGTGCTCTCCAAGTAACTGTTTGTGTCTTAAGTTGGATACACTAGGAGCAGAGCTTGAGACAAGGAGTCTTGTCTAAGTGATTTACTGAGGACATGCTCTCAGAAGAAAGGGAGTGAAAGAGCAGAAAAGGGCAGGGGAAATGCCAGGATGTGACCCCACCTGCATTTTGATTTACCGTGAGTTTTAGGGTTGGTGCCATCTTAAGGCAAGGAAGATAACTCTTTGTTTCTCCTATATGTCAGTCACTGGCTGTGAGCTGTCCCTTGGGAGGAGGGAACCATAACTGCCTGGTGAACACAACTTTTGTTGTAATGGAGGGCAATTCTCTGGAGAAGCGGGCAGCTGTGAGCTGTTAGTACTCAATTCCTGGAGCTGGGGGATGGGCACGGTGGCCAGTAAAAGTAGTCTAGGTGTGGCGCCAACAGCATGTACTAAAATTGGTAGTGTGAAATAATGTTGATGATAGTAACCACTACCATTTATTGAGCACCCACTGTACTTCAAGTGCTGTGCTAAATGCTATATCTCTATTGGTCTATCTAGCTATCTGCCCATATAGTCCTTAGAATACAGCTCTTAAATAGGTAATATACTACCATTTCCATTGGACTGATGAGGAAACTCAGAAAATACCATATTTCACACTTAAAAGATTTCCTTTCTGCATCTACATTCCTATGGATAGAATCAGGATATTGCATATCCACCTGGCCTAAATTCCATGGATTCATTCAATTCATGAATTCCACCAGTGCTTTCGAGCAGCTAGGCCCTAAGGAGTTATCAGTGAACTGATAGTCTTGGATCCTATTCTCAAAGGGCAGAACTAAGCCTCAGGCTCAGATATAATACCCGTGTGGCCCATTTAAAAATATTGTTTGGACACCTGTTGTGTACCTTCTGCTCCATCAGGCCTTGATCAACAAAGAATCTAGACCCCAGGCCTCTGTAGCAATCCCCTTGAATTCCTCACATAAAACGTACTTCTGGGTTGGGAACATCAATTTTCAAGATTTTGTACAAACCAGGCACCACAGGCCCTTTCCCTGTGTGTGGAAGGATTGTGCTTGGGGTCTCCAAATCCCCTTCTGGCTCTCACAGCCTGGGATACTTTCTGATCATCCACTCTGCTTATGGCCACATCCTTTATGGGGAACTCTTCTGGTCAAAGTCATGTTTCCACTTGGCCAGGGTATAGTCATTTATTGCATTTTGTTGAACACTAATCTAGGTGTTGCTGGGGAAGTATTGTGTAGATGTGATTACCATCTACCTAAATTGATTTTAAGTAATGATTATCTTTGGTAATCTGGGCTTTGTCTAATGAGTTGAAAGGCCTTTAGAGCAAAGCTAAGTTTTCCCTGAGGAAGAAAAAAATTCCATCTGTGGACTGCAGCATCAGCCCCTGCCTGAGAGTTTCCAATTTGCTGCTGACTTGCCTTACAGATTTCAGACTTGCCAGTTACCCTTAGAATCCCTTAAGCCAATTCCTTGAAATAAATCTTCCTTTCTCTTTGTCTCTGTCTCTCTCCATATATACATATACATATGTATATGAAAATGTGTGTATATATATATACACACATATATACAAAATCTACTCTCTGTCTTTCTATACATATGCATATGTGTGTGTATATATACATATACATATATGTGTACTATAAATACACTACATATAGCATATATGTATAATCTACTAGTTCTGTTTCTCTTGAGAACTCTGAGTGACACAAGGATCCATCATGTCCTTTTTTCTTTATAATATTGTCTGGTATGATCAGTCTTGCATCTTGTGGTATGTGTAGTTAAGGCCCCCATCTGGATTACTAGTAGGCAGATGAAGCACGTACTTTAATCAATAAAGCAGGGGCACAAAAAAAACATGAGAAAAGTTCAGCTTTGATTCAACCAGCTTATCCAGAATTTTGCAATCAGAAAATCTAGAATTTTTACATGCATGCAGTTCTGTGTTTTACACTTTGCTGGGATCTTTAAAATTTTGATCGGTATAAAGGTGGGAGGGACCGTATCTTTTCATGTCAGGACCTATAAAGGTTTCATCCAGGTCTGTGTGTCCCCAAGTACAATGTAAGCTCTGTGAGGTCAGAGGACAAGTCTTGTTTTGTGTGTATGTGTGACCCTACAGTACCTATATGGTGCTTAATAGACACTCACATACACGGGACATGCTGCATCAATATAGTTTCGTTTTGTTTTATTCTCCAGAATATGTTTATGTTATCTTTGGGAAGTAGAAAACAGACTCAGAGAAATGTAGGTTTGTTTGTTTTGAGGCAAATCAGTGTACCGTCTCTGAGGGAGAGGTTCTCCTCAGTTGGAGATTTATATCTGAAAAGCATTTCAGAGACTAGCCCTTCCCTTGTTTCTCTGGCCACTGATAGGGAGAAGATTACTGATCTGCATCAGGCTTTGCAAGCATTTAAAGAGATTATTTTTCACAATAGCACATGGGCTGTTGTAAGATAGACAAGCATTGCTGGCAGTGGGAGGAATTACAGGGGCTTTTGCTGAGTCTCAGTCTAGTCTTTCTTGAACACAACCTGTAATATGTGATATGTAAACAGCAGGCGTCCAATAAATCTGTGATCATAGGTAGACTTGTTATTAACCCCTGAATTATTAACACCCTTGGTGTAGAAAATAAGGAAAGGTTGAGGTCCAGAGCAGCACTTTTTTCAAGGCCTCCTGGAGAGCTTTTTCGTTGTTATCACCTTTCACAGAAATTGTTTGGAAACAACATGACAATTTTCCCAGACAGGTGTTTGTGTGTATGAAGTATGAGGATGTGTATGAAGTATGAGTGATCAGAGGCCCTCCAAGCAAATGAGCAATACTTTGGAGAGGGATAGACGTTCACCATTAGCTCAAGGTTCGCTGAGTTCAGCACCAGGTAGGGGCTGCTTATTGCTATGAACACCTGACCTGAGGCTTCCTCATGGTGTGAACCTTCCTTTGGCTATTGAACAATATTCAGACTCTTTTGAACACAACCCAAAATAATGATGTGAAAGGTAAACATCAGATGTCCATTAAATTAGTGTTCAAAGGCCAGCTGGGACTTGATCCCTGGATTAATAACACCCTTGATAGAGAAACTAAGGAGAATTCCATGTCCTTATACAGATAACTTCAGCTTCAAGTGAGGAATTGTCAACTTGAAAAGATAAAGCACAATTATGTGGATCATAGGAGAGGGACTTCAAGTTGAGTCAACCTATGATGTGAAACTTCCATTAATCTGAATGTGCACCCTGAGGTCTCCCATCCCTGGCCAAGGACGAAAAATAGCGTACACCCTGACATTGTGAAAATAGAGGGTAGATCTTGAGGCCCAAGAAAAATGTGGGAGCAGGTTTCCAGAGTAAGTAGTTGCAGAGAATCAAATAAGAAAACATCTCTGTCGGGGGTGCCTGAGTGGCTCAGTTAGTTAAGTGTCTAACCTTGGCTCAGGTCGTGATGTTGCAGTTCACAAGTTCAAGTCCCCTGTTGGGAGCCTGAAGCCTGCTTCGGATTCTGTGTCTTCCTCTCTCTCTGCCCCTCCCCCACTTGCGCGCTCTCTCTCTCTCACTCTCTCAGATATTAATAAACATTTAAAAAAATTTTAATTAAAAAAAAAAGAAAAGAAAACATCTCTGTGTAACAGTACCCCAAAAGCTCTGAAAAGACAAAGAAAGAAACATGAGGGTGGAGTAGCCTCCATCTCATAGGTCTCTGGAAGCTTCTTCTGCTGCACGAATTCTGCCACTTTCCTACTTGTCTTTGCTTCCTGCCTTCCCCCTTTCCATGGATTCTCCTCCACACTGGCCAAAGTGAATCTCTTAATGCCCTCTCCCCACTTAGAGCCTTTGAAGTAGAAGCCCACATTCATCACAGGATACTCAGAACCTTCCAGAACTAGCCCAACCTCTTTCCAGCCACATTCCCACTCTATGCCTCCCTCCACATACTCTTTGGTCACATGGTATGTTTTCACATTCTTTTAATGACTCATTCTTTCAGCTTCCAAGCCTGAAATGCCCTCAGCAAAGCTTTCAGAAGCTCACCAACCTTTCCAGGCCCAGTTCAAATGGGGGTTCCACCTCCTCAGGTTGAGTCCATCTGTCTTTCCTCAGTGCTTTCCATTAACTCCTCCTTTCTGTGTGCTGTTGTACTCTGTACTCTCATTATTTATACAGTACATTCATACTTCAGTTCTCACTAGCATATGAGCTTCTCAAAGCCACAGGCAATGCTTTATTCTTTTTGAAAACTCTTTGCCTCATTTGGTTCTTGTCACTTAATAGGTCCTCAATAAATAGAGTGGGACAAATGAACCAAGTAATCAGTCCAGCAGCTAAGATCTCCAAGCCTGACCCCCTGACCTTCAGCTCACACTCAAATGCTTGAGAGAAATTCTCAAGCATTCTCCATTTGACTCTTGCTCTGAAAACCCACACTCATTGCTGCATCTGACTTGCACTGCTCCCTCATATTTCCATATATTCCGTATATTCATGGTGCCTTAATGCATAATCTATACTCATATTGCAGGAAATAATACAGTCTTCTCAAAGATTGTATTGCATCCAGCATGAAACAGTGAATACTATTTAAATCAACAATTTGTGATATTTTTCTGTCATTCAGTGCTGTGCTCTGGAAAAAAGAGATAATGGCATGCAGGTTCAAAGGCTGGTTCAGAACTCCAGGAATATCCACTGTTAGAGGGCTGGGGACTTGGATACACTTACTGCCTTCCTGAACTTATTTTGTATTTGAGAGCTGCCCTCAACTACACATGGACCCAACTTTGGTTCCTTGTTCAGGGAAATGCTGGTTAGTGACCTCCCAGAAGTCAGGTACAGCCCTTGAGCCAAGACAGAGGCAAGAAATATGCTGTGACACCCCTCCCAGACTCCAAAGACTTTGCTTAGTAGGGGTGGGGGTGGGTGGGTGCTCTGCTCTTCAGAAGAGAATCATGTGTATAACCAAGGCATAATTTGGCTTAAATCAACACTCAGAACAAGCAATAACAAACGAGAGCTTTTTGTCATTGCTGTAGCTCCATGAACAGAATTATCTAAGCAATTAGAAGATAATTATTGTCTACATTCAGATGGAGAGAAGTGTCAGAATGAGGCCAGCAGAAGCAGTGACATGGTGGATAATTTATTAGTTGTTGAGTGGCTGTTTTTCTCTCTCCAGGCCTTTGTGAGAGAAAATCTGAATGCCACAAGTACATCCCCAGGGAGACGCAGGGTGGCAGAAGCCCAGGGTGTGGGAACATAATTGCCTTTTATCAGCTTTGATTCGGGCTTTATCAAATCTTTTGGCCCCCAAGTCATTCTGTAGCAGACATGTTCATGATGTTCCAGGACTGGGCCCATTCTGCCAGCACTGTTGGGCACACAAGAGCCCAAGGGTCTGCACAGCCTTCTAGCCCTTTCTCCTCCCGGGCCTCAGAGTCTGTACTGGCCACATTTCTGATAATCCCTGGCCAGGCTCCTTTATGAGTTCTTTGGAGGCTCCAGCTTTTTCTCCTTTCATTTCAGATTGATTTCTTCTGGGCTCTGTGCCTGTGGGAGACTGGAAGGCTAATGATAAACAAGTACAGGGGTAATGATGGCTTTTGCCCCCTTAGGAGAGAGTGGTGGAGCATCTGGACATCCACCTGTCCACCTATCCATCTGTCCATCTACCCATCCTTACCTGAATCTATACATCCATATATGCATCTACACACGCGTACATTCAGTAAAGCTCTATTGTGCTCAGTCTGCTCAGATACCAGGGAGACTTTGTGCTGAGGTAGCTCACAGCAGAGAGAGATACAGACCAGAAACCACATAAGCATCAGAGATTATTCTCCTCTCCCATCAGCTTGGAGGCTCTAAGGAGACATGGAGACACCCACACACTCCCCAAAGACCAAGCAATAGTTTATACATAAAGTTTCAGCTCCCCAGTAGGATTTAAGTAAGTGAAACCTACTCTTGCCAGTGTTTGGTCACATAAAGGACACTCTGAGCCCTATGGTGACCATTCAAATCTGTCTTGTCTGTGTTTTCTCGCACCAAGGCCCCTACTTTCCCTATACCCCCACACTCCTACACACACACACACCCTTTCCATTTGCACCAGCCATACCAGGCTTTGCAGCTCTGTGACACAATGAGCTGTTTCATATCTTCATTGTCCTTCTGTTCTGTCTTCCAGGGCCTGGCGAGACCTACACAGCTCCTGGACAGGGTTTCACCACTTCTGTCACTGTGCCTTGTCCCTGTTTTCCTTGCACGGGCACTAGTGTGTATGCATGTGATCACAGGTCGCCTAGTGACTACATGTGTGGAAAGCTCGCTCATCTTTGTATCCGTGGGACCCAGAACAAAAGCCATGAAGTATTTTAAAATGTAAGTAATGTTAAATATTCAAGTATCTTTATTGTTTATTATATTTCTCTTATTCATTTGTTCACTAATACAATTTCAGATGCTTATTGAACACCTACTGTGTGCCGGGCAATATGCTCAATCCAACTTTCATAGTCTCTTCCCTTAAAACTTTTCTAAACCAGCATCTTAAAGGGTTGTGCTAATAGTGTGTGTTCAGGTTTCAGGGTGAGTAGGAGCAAAAAATTACCATCTTATATTTACACACATGATTTATGTTTTTTACAAAACATTTTAGAATCCTTTGATCAAGACCATGCATGGTCAGATAATTAGGGTTTTGCTTGTTCCAACTGCAGGGGACATTGGGAGGCAACATGGTTCTAAAATCTGAGCTGTGCGTCCTCTCGGGAGCCAAGTATATGCTTGCTAGTTCCTGATGCCATTTTGAAACAGGGATGGGTGACAGATGGCATTTGTGCCACTCAAAGCATTGCAGGTGGCACTCAGCCACTTTGCCGCATTACTATCACTTTGTACTCTTTTACTTCCTTTCCCTTCTTTCCCTCTCCTATGTGCTATCTTACCTTTCCTTTCCCCTTTCTCTCTTCCAGATGACTTTATCATCCCTTTCATAGGTACCTGTAGCTGTTGCTTAGCATCTGACACTTACCTTCATTCCTAAACTGGATTACACCCAAACCGCAGAATGTGAAATAAGGGGAAGGGAGGGACAGAACTGGTCAGAGTTCTGTGTCCCTCAGGATGACTCCATTCCATGCCAGATGCCCTGAGGGGAATGAGCCGGACCAGCCGCTCATCCTGGGCCATAAACAAAGAAGGACCCAGGAAAGGGACAGTATAGCATTTTCCTGTTTATGCTGAAGAACTTCAAAGACACACTCAGCTCTGTGCAGACAAGGGAAACGGAGCCTAGGCTTTCTCCTTAGGGTTTCACACTGTTGCAAAGGCAGGGAACAGGAGCAGAAAGGCAATGCTTGCCAGGCACCTGGATGGCTCAGTCGGGTAAGCATCTGGCTCTTGGTTTCAGCTCAGGTCATGATCTTGAGGTTTTGTGAGTTCAAGCCCTGTGTCGGGCTATGCATTGACAGTGCGGAGCCTGCTTGAGATTTTCTCTCTCTTCCTCTCTGTCTCTGTCCCTCCCCCACTTGTGCTGTCCTCTCTCAAAATAAATAAATAAACTTTAAAATATTTTAAATAAAGAAAGACAATACTTGCTTTCACCCAGCAGACACAAAAAAACCCCTTCTCCCAGCAGTGGTTTCTCCAAACCCTGCCCGAGAACAGTGAATTTTGACTGAGCCTGATTTATTGGAGCAGAAGAGGAAAAGAAACAGCAGGGCCTATATGTCAAGGTGAGGAGTGTAGCCTGGCTCGAAAGAGAGCCCAGTGTTCTGTGGGGTGGAGCACGTGACCAGGATCCTCAGGCCTGGAGGGACCAGGAGCCAGTTCAAGTGGGAGGTGTCGGGAATGTAAAGTCGGCTGTAGACTCAGCACATTAAAAATGTCAAGAACAAGGCAGAGAATAATGCAAGGGGAAGAGTGCCTTCTGTTTTGTGGGAGGCAGGTTACGAAATGTTAGAAGCGCACGTTTGCTTTCATGTGTCTGCTCGGTTGCAAGTCCAATGTGCTGTCTGCTGAAACCCAGGAGAACTGATGGGGAAGTGGCATCCAAGAAGATGCTCCCATTCCAGGGAGTTCTGGCTCTACCTTCCTGTGCTCCAGAGATTCTCCTGCTGCTGCCTGAAGAGGAATTTATGGAGCAAGTCAATCCAGGAATGCTCAATGAAAGTGAGCATTTACGGCACTACTCACCAGGCCTAAAAGCTAGTAAGGAGTAGCTGACCCCGCATCTACCTAGAAGTCCACATGGTCAGCAAGACAAGATAGAATTAGGGAAACTCAAGGCTTACTTCAACTTGGCACCATTATTAAAGACATTGAGGGGTGGGGAGCCTGTGTGGATCAGTAGGTTGAGTGTCTGACTCCTGGTTTCTGCTAAGGCCATGATCATGCAGTTGGTGGAATCAAGCCCTACATTGAGTCTGCACTGACAGCACAGAGCCTGCTTGGGATCCTGTCTCGCCTTCTCTCTGCTCCTCCCCTGCTTCTTCTTCTTCTTCTCTCTCTCTCAAAATAAGTGGATAAACTTAAAACAAAATAAGGACAGTGAGCTCAGTTCTCTATTTCTTACGCCTGCAGTCCTGATGCAGGGGCCCTCCTGGGTGTGTAGGAGAAGAGATTCTTCCAACCTGAAAAACTCTAAAATTTATGACTACCAGAGTCTCAGTCTTCGTGTCCAGTGGCTGAAAAGGAGCAGTGCCCAACAAAGAAATGCACTCTCAACAGGAACCTGGCTGTGTTGAAAGCCCCCACATACAAGGTGCTCCTGGGAGGAAGGAGCTGGGCCACTGTCTTAGGGGGAACTAATAGAACTTAGTTTCCCCATTGGTAAAATTGGAGTAATACCACCTGTCCAATTCACCTCCAAGAGTTGTAGGCAGACTCAGAGGAGTCCACTCATGTATCTGGACGCACCTTCAAATGGAAGGGATGCTCATTGCTCAGCCTTGGCCTATTACACTGGTTTTGGGCCCTGAGACAGTGGTCTTTCTGATCGATCTCTCAAAAGGGTCTTTCCCTCACCCCCAAGTGTGGTATTCTGCTCTGGGAGGGCTGAATGTCCTTTTGTCTAGAGGAAACTAGACCTATTGTTTGCAATAGGTCCAGGCAGACCAAGTCCAAGACCAGGACATTTTCAAGGACTTCTCAGAACATCCTCTGGGGATGGGCCAAGCAGGACTGCTTGCTGCCTGGGTGGTGCAGTTACCACCCTCCTATCTCTTCATTTTACCTTTGTGTCAAACAACAAATTCCTGAATCACTGTACAAAATGGTGGTTGGAGCAATGTAACTTCCCCCAAACGTGGCTCGGGACCAGTGAGAATACCAGCCACTGTGCTTAGCATGTGTTATTAAAGCCCCTGTGATGTCAACAGAGAAGCACATGTCAGTTGGACCCAATCTGTCCAGCTAAATCAGGGAATGCTTGTCAGTCCTTCAGGGTGGGCCACCCTAAAGGGTGAACTCAATGCCCAAGGGTGGAAAAACTAACAATTCTGGAAGAGGACTGGAGGTTTATCACACAAGCAAACACTGGGGACAATGCTCGGGTCTGTAACAACGGTAACAATACCCATTGTAATATTCAGTGTGGGCTCAGCCAAGGTCCTTGGGGAGTAATAGTGTGGGGAGGTGCTCTGAGCCCTACACCCAGGCTTCAAAAGAAAAGCTCTTATCATTACCCAGTTAAAAACAATGTAAGCAAAGCTACTCTGTGATGGAAACATTTGATGGTGAGGGAGAGACTTGAGGGAGACGCTGAGCAGTTCCCAGAATAAATTCCCATGTAAATTCAAAGAATGCTAGTGGAGAGAAGCCGCTGCCTGCTCTCCTGTAAGCCAAATAATATCTTCCTGCCGGAACAGAGTTGTTCTTGGCAATTGGAAATAAACGTGAGGAGGGAATCAAAACATGATGCCTGAGAAAGGAATCCATAAGAAATCTGAAGGCAGGGACATGGTGAGATATAACAAAGAAAGTGGCAGGAACAAAGATTAACTGTACCAAAGGTGATGGCGCCTTCGCTCTTAGAATAGGGTTGGTGATGGTATGATTGGTTGTAGGGCTAGGACAGGCAAGCTGCAGCGTGTCCTTCCGCCTCCATTCTGAGGGCTCAGCGGAGGGTCCCTGTCCAGCCATGGTGACTTCAGGTCAGACATCTAGAAGCTGAGGCCCTAGCCCCTGCCACCTCCTTGCACCAATTCTGAACAACATTCCAGGATCAAATCAGTGAGGCTTCACCTTGTGATGCAAAAGGTCGACACAGAATGCAGTATTCTCTTCCCTCCACCTTCAATTACTTGAACTGCCTCTGGTGCACTTGGGCAAGTTTGACAAATGGTGGAAGAATTGGGAAGAGTTTCTTTGCCGGCAAAGAGGAGTGGATGATTGGGCACAGATATGCTGCTGTAGTTCTTTGTACTATAACTGTAGATGGTGGGCAGAAAGGGCAGATTCCTTTCACTTCTTGTCACAGCTATTCCCCTAGTGCCCGTGTGCAAACTCCTCAGGGTTTAGCATTTGGGTAAAGATGAAGTTCTCTGCGGTGGAAAGAACAAAGTCATCTCAAACTATACATTCCAGCTAGAGGCATCACTGTGTTCGCATGAATCATCAGGCAGAGGCGACTACACTTGCCCAACTCCAACATCCTTGACTCACAGAGCACTCATATACACTAATAACCGCTGTTTATAGAGGCACCCTTCGCCAAGTGGCTGGAAGCGGTTTACGAGCTGCTGGTTCATCCTTAGCGTGTCCCCTGCAGGGAGAGCAAACGGTGGGGACGGATGAAGGGTAGACATAATCACCTGTATTTTATGTGGGGAAACTGAGGCTCAAACAAGCCCTGGAGTGAAATGTGTAGACATTTATGAGTCAGACACTGCCTGTGGAAGAGCTAAAATGAGTGATTCTGAATCCTAAGTGCACTGTATTCTCATGCAACTCTTTTCATACAGGTGAGCCAAAATGTACTCACTGTATTTTATGTTTATAACAATTTCCCACCCCTCATACCACTTGTGACTTCTGCTCCATCTCAGTGTGACACTTTTATTGACTTTAGAGGCCTCTTGACCGTTCTTTCCTCCTGACCTACTCCCAGTTCTGACAAGCACCTCATTCCTGACATTTGCTTCATTCTTGATCATTATCTGATCCTCAGTGTTCCTCCCATTTTGAATTTCTACCATCATTTCCCCTTACCTGTTCCTAATCCATACACCTTAGTGCCCACAAGTGGGAATGGGGCTAAGGGAAAGATTTGGGCTGGAGGGAAGTTCATAGAAGGAGTATAAAATGTCCATTTACTCATCATTTATTTTTAAAAATAAAAACATTTATTGGCTGAACATTTAGGACAAATCTAAATACCTTCATGTCAAATAGCTGTAGTAAAGTGGCTCTGTTAAAATAGACGGGCACCTGGGTAGCTTAGTTGGTTAAGCAACTGACTCTTGGTTTCAGCTCAGGTCATAATCTCACAGTTTGTGAGTTTGAACCCCGCGTCAAGCTCTGCATTGTCAGTGCGGAGCCTGCTTGGGATTCTCTCTCCCTCTTTCTCTGCCCCTCCCCCCCACTTTCTCTCTGTCTGTCTCTCTCTCTCTCTCTAAACAAATACACTTAAATTTTTTTTAAAAAAAAATAGCTGCATCCAAAGGACTGAAAATCTGTGTCACCTCTTTCTGGCACCTGACTGTGGTCTTCTTTTTTTGTGGCCCCGTCTTCTGTTCTTCTGTATTCGGTGTGTGGTTATTCAGAAGAGGAGTTAGCACCAGGGCAGCTTTATACAGTGTTGTTCCAAGCGAGGACTATGTAGGTGTCCCAGATGAAACCCGTCTAGAAGCTGAACAGGAGGCTAATGGTGTGGCCACGTGTGTCTAGCTCCCTATGAGGCAGCAGGCTGGCATCAGTCCTTTCCCCAGCCTCCTTCCCGCCCCCATCCACCCACGAGCTCTTGTTGGGTCAAAAATGCAGTTCTCTGGTGGTGCCAGACAGCCAGATGATGCTGGAAAAAAGAAAGAAAAAGCAAAAGCAGATTTCTAAATTAAGCACAAGTCTCATTTATAAAAATAAATAACCACAGCCTAGCAACATGCTGACAGCTCAGCTTCCCTTCGTGATGTAACCTCTGTGGCTGGAGCCGGGGATGACACAGCCTTCAGGGGGCCCCACGCCCTGGCCCCTCCCTGTGCACAATACTCATCTGGAGAGTGCTGACAGTGGCACTCCGAGGACCCAGCTTCGCATTCAAGGCCAACGCCAAGGGCCAGGCTCCATAGGGAGCAGAGAGGAGCCAGAGCTTTCCAAATTTAACAAGGCTCCTAAACACCCACAAACTCTTGGCAGTAACTAACATACCTGAAGCAAAAGCAGATGAAATGTTTGGGCCATTCTGTTGAAACAGACACCCCTCCTTGAGACCACCACTTCTCTGTTCACCACTGAATGCCTGGTACCCAGCTTAGCACATGGCACACACAGGGCACTTAATAACTATGTAATGGAATACTGGATGGAGGTAGACATGAATGGGTGGGCACTGCCATCCCATCATCTCTGCGCTTCCAACTGTCTGCTCTAAATGGTGTGAACCCCAGAATATGAAGAGAAGCATAATCTCCAAATTATGACATGTACCTAAGAGGCAGCACTCCCTGGGAATTGAGCCAGCAGCTGGGGCGAACACCTGCGAGGTGATTAAAGGATGTACTCTTTTACTGCCCCAGGGGCAGGCAGTGTGGCCTTCACACATGGAGAGGGGCACAGGGGATGGGATGTGTACTTGGTAGGAATTGTCAGTTCTCCTGCAACTTCTCTCAATGCTTAGGAAGCATCAGCTCCATGGGTGAGGTATGGCTAAGCAGAGAAGCCACAAAACAAAATAGTACGTGAGTTTCTGGCATTAATCCTGTCGGGAAACAAAGTAGAGTCCACAATGCCCTTGGAGTCTCAATGGGCCAAACACATCAGACATGGACAACAGTACAGAAGATTTCATCCCATCCCCAACCCTCTCAAGTAACGAAATGATTTGGTGAGGCCAGGGTGATTCTGACAGTTCTCAGAATACTGAACATTAAGTAATTATCTGAATCCCATGAGGATCCTAGTGAGGTTGGAAGGGACAGCCTTGACTCCTGGTAGCAATGTTCCTGTGATGTTTCACATACTCCCTAGTGACCAGAGAGTGGTTGAAGACAGCATGTCAAAGTCATAAGTCATCATCTCAGAGCAGGGGCCCTAGGTTAAAAAGATCAGAGAAGTTAGCCCAAAATTTGGATATCTGTCTTCAGACACCCATGTCTGGTCTGGCCAGAAGCAGTAAAATCACATCCGTGTCATTGAGAAGAAGGTTCTTAATTAAATTCAGATGTACAAGAATATATTACCAGTCTATTTTTGGAATAATAATCTATAATGGACAAAATAATTCTAAACCGTAGCAAAAGCGGTATAATAGCATCGGGCTATCAACACACAACAGAAAAGCAGGAATCCTCACAGACTCAGATCATTTCAATCCCACAGCCTTCCAGAACACCACGGCTGTGGCACTCAGACATTTAGGAAGAGGGACTCCAGCAGTGACCTAATTAGAGGTGTGACCATGACCACAAGGACACAGCCCCAGCAGAGGGTAAGCATATAGACTGGTCAACATACCCTCAAATCTACAGTGACATCTCTTTGGTGACTCTAAGAGTAAATCCTCTCCAGAGCAGGCCAACCATGGTCTTCACAACCGCAGTCCTGGGCTCTAGCCTGGGGAGGGCACGGTATGTCCCGTGGGTTCTTGACGCTTTTGCCCAGGGCTCCAACTTCTGAAATGGCTGCATAGTGATAAGACACCACTGACCCCCATTCTCTATAGGTGTTACAAAGATTCATGAGAACAGAATCCAGAACTCGGCTTTGTGACCTTACCTACTTAGAAACTTCATTTCCTCATCTGTAAAATGGGGAGAATAGAAACTCTACCGTCTGCTTCCCAGGATTGTGTGAGGATCAAATGAAATACTGTTCTGTTCAAAAAATTCCCAGTCTGCAAGCTCTCTTTCTGTGTAGTGATATTTTCTAAATTGGAAAGGTATACAATGAGAAGTTCATTTCTGATGTGAGGAGTAAGACGTCCTTCATCAAAAACTTCCTGGGTGCTGCCTGGTTTTCAGTGTGTCAGGGCTTGTTCCATACCAGGCATAATTCTATTTATTTTTGCAGAGACCCTTGGCCACTTCCCTCGGTTTCACATACAAAAGACTTCTAACATTTGTGTGTGTGTGTGTGTGTGTGTGTGTGTGTGTGTGTGTGCAGCTGTTTCTCTCCCCTTATTAAAAAAAAAGTGCTAGGATTCTAGAATTCATGTGAAACTTCAGAGACATGCTTGGTGTACCCCTTCACTCTGCAGATAAAGGCCCGGGGCACATACACTTACACACTTATGGCAGGTCATGTGGTCGTGCATTGAGTTTCACTTGCCCTACTCCTGGCTTCTCTTACAGCCTGGTGATGCCTGACCACTACTGGGTCTTTGAGGCCACGGTTCACATTAGGGTCCTCCCTCCACTCATAATAGCCACATTTCCCCGAATTTTGAGTGAGTAACTGTAACTTAAGCTAGGTTTGTTATTTAGGATATAGAGGTGGGTTCACTGAGTGACAGTTTCTCTACCATCTGCTTACCTTCCTCTCCAGCAGATGAACTTACATCAACTTTTTTTTTTACTAAAAATTGAGGTTATTTTGTGTGAAACTCTCCCCTGGTTTTCTTGATACTTACATGTCCATATTAAGAAGGGTCTTTTATTTTGTCTGTGACAACAACTTGCTTGCTAGGCCTAGGGTACCAATTATCCTGGCTAGTCTAAGACTGAAGAGGGAGTGCATGGGACTTTCAGTGCTAAAAATTTCCAAGGCAGACCAAGACAAGTTGATTTCTCCAGTAGGCCCCATACCCTCTCCCATTTCCGAACAAACAACAAATAATTATTGAGTTAATTGATACCAAATAATACCACATTGCTATGTGAGATTGGAAGTCAGGAAGAAAACTGGAATGAATTAATGAAATTATTTGTTTTTAATAAAAAGATCCATGAATGAGGGGGGAAGAAAGAGCCAGAAGGAGAATATCCTACTATCCAGGTGAACAAAAGAAGACAAAATTTCCATTAAAAGATTCATGTAAAGATGTAGATCCCATTCAAGAAGAAAAAAGCTTGATGTTAAATTAGGGCAATCCATATTACTTAAGAAACAGACCACAATAGTGCCTCTCAATGATTTTAACTTCATGTCACACATTTTTAAAAATTATAATCTCTGCAACATGGGGTCAACTGAAAGGAGGAGTTACTTATGGCCAGAAGTGACTAACCAAGGGTCTTCAGGACCACAGAAACTCTCAGTCCCCTGATAGCTGAAAGGGCCAGTATCTCAGCTCACTTGTAGCCCACTGAGCTCTTTGAACCCTAGGACTATAGTACTTTGGCCTAAACACACATGTCTAGACTCTGCTCCATTACAGATCTGAAATCCACTTCTCTGGGTTTCTGGTGAAACTAGTAAAGCCTAGGCAGTCAAACTCCCTCTGTTGACCCAATATTTCAAAGCTTCCTTAACAGGCATTTACTGCAATGGGACTAGTATGGGTTCCTGTTTACATTTCTACTTCTTTGATCCAGGTTTATCCTATATGTACACAGAGTTACAGGTTGAGCAATGGCCCAACGACTGGCAAGAAGGAAGTGATGCTAGATTACATTCACATGTATTCAGTTGCTGACCTGACATGAGTTTTACAAAAACTAAAAAAAAAAAGATATTGTCAACAATTCAAAAATTCAGAAATTTCTTGTTAATGAATCCATACAAACTGGCTTCCTTGAAAAATGGGAAGACCTTACAACACAGAGCCACAGTGCCCCCACCCCTTGCCATGTCATGCTCATCTGAGACTAAGGGCCCGAGTAGTACAGTGGATAGGGGTGTTGGCTGCCAGGATTCAGATCCCTTCCCTGCTACTTATAGGCAACTGTATTCATAATTTAACCTCTCAAAGTCTTAGTTTCTCATTTTTAAAGACAATGTTAAGCTAATTTATTTTTGTGTACAGAAAAATGCTTAAAACAGTGGCTAACATATAATAATCATTCAGTAAATTCCAATGATTCCCTCCTCCTTCCCCTTACATAGGTAGCTTTGCTATTTTTCCTGGCCCCATGAGCATAACTTAGCCTGGATAGTTCAACAAAATAAGTTTGGCAACCGTGGTGCCTCAGGTCGCTAGGTAATAACTCAAGTCTACATCCTTTCTGGGTTGATTGGCCCCATCCCCAGCCTGACACTTACCCTTTCTTCCTCTCTCAGCTTTCTCCTGCATTCTGCTGGAGCCCATAATGAAACCTGACAGCAAGGTAAAGGACACACAGCCATGTTGATTGCTCAGACTTCCTAATTAGAGATTTCTGGTTAGACGAAACATGGTTCTCCTAGGTGCTTCAGGGTGTCCCATTCACCTTCTAATATCACGTCTTTCCCAGCCATTTCTCCCCCTAGGTATCGCCAGCACATATAAGGAGAAAATCTTTTGAGTAATTCAGTTAGCAAGTCAGTCAAGAAGAAGACATGAATCCACAGGAAAATGTGGGGGTGCTTTCCTCACAGAAAGTTGTTTTTAATAAACTAATTTCTGCTGCTAAGCAACCTTGACACAGCTAAAGAGAGTCCTTGATTGTCTACAGTGGATTAGGTAGATGTTCTTATGAGTCAGAAGAAGGTACCAGAGAAAGTTTAACTCAGGCTGGGATGAGTGTAAAATATTTTGTAAGAAGAAAAATAGGAGTGATATACCCAGGTCGTGATGTCTAAGGCCTGTAGTTATTTTACTCACACTTTGGGGTGTCACACTTGTTTGGGGAGTTAATTGTAAAGAGCTGGATTGTTCATTCATAGCTGAGTGGATGGAGTCATAGTGTGAGAGACAGTCTCCCTGGTTCTCTCAAGAAGACTAGTAATTAAAGTTGTGGTTAGATCTTACACCAAACTAAGGGAGGACCAGTGGAACTCCCTGGAAGCGAGAAAGAGGCTTTGAGGCAGATTTGATGTTGCAACTGTCAAATCCCACGACATAGTCATTATGCTAAGGAGATGAGGTGAACTCTGAGCCAGCCAGTAAGAACAGCTGGAGAGTGGTACCATTTCCAATGGCTCCAGTATCCTGGCTCTGTTTGGAAAGGTAGGGCAGGGGCAAAGCCAGTCCCATAGTTCCTTTTGCAAAATTTAACATACTGGGCGGCTACGCCTCCCATTGCTGAAAACATGGAAAAGTCTTTGGTGCAATTTCCTAAGCCTCTAAATATATATTTCCCCTAAGAACTAGATGTGGCTATTTCAACAAAGCCAATCAGTTACATAAAGAACATTTGGAAGGAAAAATGTTTGGAGTGGGGAAGGGGGATTTGTTAGAAAGTTCAATGACTTCTTAAAAAAAAAAAAAAAGAAAATTCAGTGACTTCTTTATAAACCCTCTTTGCCATCTCTCTGATACTGAAAGAGGCATTTTAAATTAAATTCCTAGGGGAACCTGGGTGGCTCAGTCGGTGAAGCATTTGACTCTTGATCCCAGCTCAGGTCATGGTCTCACAGTTCCTGAGTTCAAGCCCCACTTCAGGCGCTGCGCTAATGGCACAAAGTGTGCTTGGGATTCTGTCTCTTTCTCTCTGCCCACCCCCCACCCCCGCTTCTGTGTGCTTTTTTTCAAAATAAATAAACTTTAAAAAAAATTTTTTTAATGTTTTATTTATTTTTGAGAGAGAGATAGAGACAGCGTGAGCAAGGGAGAGTCAGAGAGAGAGGGAGATACAGAATCTGAAACAGGCTCCAGGCTCTGAGCTAGCTGTCAGCACAGAGCCCGATGCGGGGCTCGAACCCAGGAACTGTGAGATCATGACCTGAGCCGAAGTCAGATGCTTAACTGACTGAGTCACCCAGGCGCCCCTAAATAAACTTTTAAAATGCCTAAATAAGCTATTAGCTACTGAATGTAAAACTGCAGGAAGTGTTAAGAACTGCAGTTGTGACTATTGTTTGATCATTTGCTGCTGATCTCTAAAAACATCACCAAGACCCAGGCCTTCTCATACCATATCTCTGTCTCTTCCTACTGCTGCCTCTCCCTCCAGGCCACTCTTCCCTCACACCTGAACTATGGAATAGCCTCTCAAACAGAGGTGAGAAAAATTGAGAGGCTTAAAGAAATAAGCACCTCCTGAACTCTACCATACTCTCCCTCCTGCTGGAGGAAATAAAACAAACTCATGGCACCAAGCTGGGTCATATAATTCTGAGTTATCGTCGGTCTCATTGGTCAGGAAGCCATTTAACTTCACTTTGCTTCAAGATTTCCATCTATAAAAGCAAAGCATATGACGTGCTCCCTACTCATGTCTGTGCTGGGAAGATTTCATGAACAAAGGTTTGGAGAGCTCCCAGAAGGAGTGGAGAAATCTGATCACCACGTGTGTTCAAGGAAATAATGGAAACAGCCATTCTCTGGGAAAATGAAAGAAGTCACCTCCAATCTGATGACAGCTGTGTGCCGTGAAGTTCAGCAGAGAGAAGGTGCCATGAATGCCAGTGGGAGTTGCCAGAAGCAATGGAGATAAGAAGAGTGAAGCAGGCACCAGGATCCATTAGCTGACCAGCTCCCTTGGGAAGCTGAGCACACTGTCAGGGACAGTCAGACATTCAAAAGACTTTTCCCACATAATCCCTGCTTTGGATGTCTTGTATGTCTTGATCAGTGTGTTGCTTACATGGGTATGTGGAGTTTTCAGTATTCATCAAACTGTACACCTATGTAAATTTTATCTTAATTTAATATCTATCTAATCCCACTCAAATAAATGAGCTCCCTGCTGTGCCCATGAACAGTTATACTCTATTCTCTAGTAACCTATCTCTGCACATTTATAATGCACTGATAACTTTTCAAATGTCAAATACCTTTGGAATTATCAAAAATAAAATTGGGGCGCCTGGGTGGCTCAGTCAGTTAAGTGTCTGACTTTGGCTCAGGTCATGATCTCAAGGTTCATGGGTTCGAGCCCGGCATTGGGCTCTGTGCTGACAGCTAGCTCAGAGCCTGGAGCCTGCTTCGGATTCTGTATCTCCCTCTCTCTCTGACCTCCCTGCTCACGCTGTTTCTTTCTCTCTCAGAAATAAACATTAAAAAAAATTTTTTTTAAATAAAATTAAACTGTGAGCAGCAGACTTTTAGTGTTAAACATGTTTTACTGTTTTCTAATTCATTAAAAATTGGTAAAGCATGTATGGAAATGCAGCAACTCTATCAGAATATTGGTTTGCCCAGGGGCGCCTGGGTGGCTCAGTGAGTTAAGTGTCCAACTTCAGCTCAGGTCACGATTTCATGGTTTGTGAGTTCAAGCCCTGCCTGGGGCTCTGTGCTGACAACTCGGGGCCTGGAGCCTATTTCAGATTCTGTGTCTCCCTCTTCTCTGCCCCTTCCTTCCTTGCTCTCTTTCTCTCTCTCTCTCTCTCTTTCTCTCTCTCTGTCTCTGTCTCTGTCTCTCTCTCTCTCTCTCAAGAATAAATAAATATTAAACATTTTTTTTTAAAAAAAGAACATTGGTTTGCCCAAATGATCCTATACTCTTACTAAGCCTAGTAATAAAGTTTACCATATATATGATTTAGATGTGGAGAAAAAGTACATAACACCAGTAATAACTGAATCCATGAATTAGTTGTTGTTTGGTTTGCAGTTCTAATATAAAAAACAAATATTGCCTAAGTTTCATGTGTGACTTTCCTGAGAACAACCAATTTCTGAAAGGAGTCTGAAGCTGGGTTCTTATTAAAGAATTATCACCCTTTGGTAAATCATACATATTTGTGAAATTCGAGTTTGTGTGTTTTCTTTCTAATAGGAAATTCAAACAAAGAAATAACTTATTTGAGAATAAGTAATAAATAAAACCCAATCAGTTAATTTGCCAGCAGTTTAATATTCTTGTCAGTATCGGTGCAGGTGTGATCTTTAAAGGGAGTGAGATATAATCAGCACACCATCTTTCTCCTCATCATTACAACTTGGGTCATCTGAGATTTGCATGCAGAAAATTTACCCAGGACTGCTCTAGGGAGTAACATCTGTGGGAAAGCCCCAGAAATAGGGTTGGAAGAAGTCGGGGCCCTTTTCAAGGAAAAACTGGAAACAGCCCTTTTCTGGGAAAATGAAAGAAGTCACCCCTCTTTGTTGCCTGCAGTGGACCTCAAATGATCTCAGGAGGAACTTGAAGATGGAAGGAGACTTTTCTAATGACCCTTTTGGGGTAAAGGGCACCAGAATTTGTATTCCCACATCAGGCTATCATTGAATGTAGGCTGCCCCAGAAAAGTGTCATGACCTTGCGCAAGAAAGCATCCTTTAGCAGAAGGAGCCATCGGCAGCCAGGAGAATAAATGCCTCAGGTAATTCCCTCAGATGTGAAGGGGCCTCTGATGTTGCACCACCACATCCACTATAATTGCCATGATATGAGTCTACTAAATGCCTGGCCATGTGTTAGTTTCTTTATACACACTCTCTAATTTTTTTTTAACGTTTTATTTATTTCTGAGAGAGAGAGACAGTGTGAGCAGGGCAAGGTCAGAGAGAGAGGAAGATACAGAATCTGAAATAGGCTCCAGCCTCTGAGCTGGCAGTCAGCACAGAGCCCGATGCGGGGCTCGAACCCACGAACCGCGAGATCATGACCTGAGCCAAAGTTGGACGCTTAACCGACTGAGCCACCCAGGTGCCCCACACACTCTAATTCTATTGTCCTATTAGGGAGAGAAGTTTTAATCTCTTTTGTAGTTGGGGAAACTGAGGCTTAGGAAAGCTGAGTAATTTGCTCCAAGATCACCCAGCTGCTGCTTAGCAGTACAGTCAGTGTTCAGACACGGACTACATGTCTCCAAAGTCCTTGCACTTGACCAAAACTGTCAGGGGGGCATGGGTCCCCTCCCACTGATCCATTGTGTAGTCTTTACTAAGACCCAGTTTTGAATCTCTTCTTAACCTAGATATGGAGACAGCATTCACGGACCATCTAGGGCACCAGAAAGTGAGGAGAAAGGGGCCACTGGGCCAGAGATAGAGCAATAACTTTCCTATGGATCTGCGCCCCAGGGCTGATGGTGTCTAAACATAAATTTGGAGGTATTACAGGGGGCACTGAACTTGAGCACCAGTAAGGCCAATGTCAATATCCAAAAAGCTTTTGGGCAGTACTGGTACCTGCAGTCAAATGGGTAGGAGGGCCATAGCTCTGGGTTGTCCATCCACCTGGGAGCAAGCCTCTAGGCAGTAGACGGGGCAAGGAATATAGCAAGAGGAGGCAGGTGTTAAGGGTCCCAGCTGACAGGTGTCTGTAGGGAAGACTGTAGTCAGGCTAGACTAATAAACCTTAATCCCGGCTTAAGAGGCCAAGATGACCTTTACCTGCTGACATATTTTTCCCACTACATTTATTACTACTCCTGCTGTGCTCCCAGCTATGTTAAGCTGCTTTCCCTGTCTACAACATTTACCATGTGCTTTCTCAGCTTTGGGCTTCTGCCTAGATCTTTCTCTCTGGTTCCCTTTCTTTATCTGGCTAACTCCCACTAATCCCTCAGGACTCTTCCAGGAAGCCTTCCTTGACCTCCCAAGACTAGATTAGGTGACCCTCCTGTGTTAAATCAAAGCAGCATGTGTTAGGAGGATTATATAATGACTGGCACATAATAAGCACTCTAAAAACAGTGGCTGTTATTAATATTATTCTTCCTTGATGGTGCCTATCACTCTGAATTGGAGACTATACATGCCTTGCATGGGATTAAGCCTTTACTCTGTCTCCAGTGCCTGATAAATATTTGATGAAACAATAAAAAAACCCTCAGTTACACAACTGGGTAAACACAGACAGGACAGTATGTAAGAGGGAGCAGGGAAGGGTGGGTAGGGCTCTCTTGCAACCTTCCAGAGATTGTTCCACAAAACCAATGCCAGTCTCTCCCCAGAGGTGGGTCTGAGCTTCTATCCATGTTGACTATTCTGGTCAAGATTGTGTAAGCAATAGCAAGGAATCAGGCCTCTTGGCTGAAGACCTCAGAGCCTTTAACTGAGATGGCCAACTGAGATGGTCATGTGAGCGGAACCACTGTTCACAAAGTGATTTCACCTCTCATTTTTTTTAAGAGGCAGTGCAGTTTATGGATTAAACATGGGATTTTGAGTCAGACATACCTGCATTCCAATCTCTCCCCCCCCCCTTTTTTTTTTACGTAGAACAGTGGGATAACTTTAAGTAAGAAAAATCTTTGGGACAAAGATCTGAATCCTAGCTGCATATGAATCCCAGCTCCTTCACTTCTTTGCTGTGGGACATTAGGCATGTTATGTAACCTTAGTTTTCTCTGTGCCTTAGTTTTCTCATCTGTAAGATGGAAATAATTCTTCCTTCACAGGTTATTATGAGGATTGAATTAGTTAATCATTGTAAAGTTCTTAGAACCAGGCTTCACATATACTGAGCACTGTATCAAGGTTTAATTTATCATTCTAAGCCTCAATTTTCTCATTGGAAAAGTGGATATATGTAGAACACTTAGTTCAGTGACTGACATATGGCATGATCTCAGTCATTATTATTATTATTATTATTATTTTATTTCTATTACTATTCTTTTATAAGTGGAAGATACTTTCTTAGGACGAGCTTCATTGCATAACAGATACATTTTTTCTGTGAATGCTTTTGGTCTCTATTGATGATTTTGGGAGAAAAAGAGCTGTTCTTATGTGGTTCTGAGCCAGTCTCTTCTCTTGTGCCTTGCTTTTCTCACTAGTCCTCTGAAAGTCTCCTTCATGGATCCAAACACTCCAATGCATACCTGTTTCTCTGATATATAAGCAAAGGAAGAGTGTATTAATTTTGTTGGGCTACCATAACAAAGTACTGATGGCTTAACACAACAGAAATTCATATTCTCACAGCTCTGAAGTCAGAGGTCTGAAATTACGGTATCAAGAGGGCCACACTCCCTCTGAAGGCTCTATGGGAGAATCTTTCCTTGCCTCTTCCAGTTCCTTGTGGTTCCAAGCATTCCTTGGCTTGTGGCAGCAAAACTCCAATCTCTGCTTTTGTTTTCACATGACCTTCTCCCTCTGTGTGTCTCTGTCCCAAATATCCTTCTGCCTCTCCCTACTAAGGACATCTGTCATTAGACTTAGGGTTCACCTTAAATTCTGGAAAATTTTCTTCTTTAGATCCTTAACTTAATTATATCTGCAAAGACACTTTTTTTTTCCAAATAAATTTGCATTCACAGGTACCAGAGGTTAGTATGTAGACATGTGTTTTGGGCCCCACTAGTCAAACCACTATAAGGGCTAACAGGCCCCTAATTGGGTCTAAAAACCCATCCCTATTCCTTTTCCCTGTACACTTATTCCAGTCTCACCCATACCTCTTTAATGGGATGGTCACAGCCAGAGGGACAAGCAACACATCACGAGCAACCAATCCGCTCCTTCCTGGCCTCCACTCTGGCCCACATCTGCACCTGTTTCCTGCCTCAGGATTCACTATGAGCAGCACACGGACACTTGAACCCATGAAGGCTTGTTCTCGGCCCACCCAGTTGCCTTGCAGACAGCCAGGAGAGTCAGATGTCACTCTGGGACCTTGCAGTGCCAGCTTGCCCCACCTGGCTTTTCACCAGGGTCATTTTAGTCACATATCAGGTTTCATAGATGAGGCCAAAGCAGGAGACCCTGGTGAGCTGGAACAAGTAGAGGCAGTGGATCTGGGTCAGATCAGGAATTATGTTTGCACTTGGACCAGGCAAATAGGCTCAGAGAAAGAATCTGGGTCAGAAGCTTGGCAGACTGGCAGGAAACATGAGGTCTGATACACAAATTAAAATAGAGACTAGTTTTTTATCCACATAGGACAGTTCTTAGTTCTCCAAAGTCTTATTGAGGTGGGCCTGTGACATGTGGCGAATTATGTACTATAAAGAGCAACTAAATTTAGCATATATTCATTGAGCATCTGCTGCATGCTAGAATCTAGGGAAACAGAGAGAGATAAGCCATAATTCTTGTGTCTTCAAGTTCATTAAAGAAGAACAGGGGACACATACACATAAAGAATTATAAAATGTGATAACTCTATGTGCACAATGTTATAAGAGATCCAAGAAGAGAGTAACTTATTCTGCCTTGAGTTAGGGAATGAATCATGATAGGGGCACAGAGGAGGTCACATCCGAGTAGGCTCTTAAAGAATTGTAAGGAGGATGTGGGAAGAGCAGGAAGGGTACTATCCATCCAGCTGATCAAGTGGGAGCCTCTTCTCCTTCTTTTACTTGTTGATCTCATCCAAAACCTGGACCTTGCATGAAAGGAACCGCCTTCATATAAGAACTATTTTTTTGATTAGCAATCTAGAGACAGATATTAAACTTGTCTTGCAGATAGGCTATGGCCCAGGGAAACAACTAACCCAAAAAGCCTCCAGTTGTAAGGAAATGGTTTAGTGGGTACTGGCTCAAATAGTAGAGACCCCATAGCCATGACTACTGCTATCCAGATAGTAGTAAACCTTAGAGCCTCAGTGTGTTATAATGATGTATCACCACTGAGGTTATCAGATGGCCTATTTAGATATTTTTCGTCTTTCTAGTGGCACCTGGATGGCTCAGTCAGTTAAGCGTTCAACTTCCACTCAGGTCATGACTTCATAATTTGTGGGTTCAAGCCCTATGTTGGTCTCTGTGCTGACATCTCAGAAACTGGAGCCTGCTTCAGATTCTGTGGCTTCTTCTCTCTCTGTCCCTCCCCTGCTTGTGTTCTGTCTCTCTCTCTCAAAAATAAACATTAAAAACTTTTTAATGCTTTCTATGTATTTTACATATACCATTGGTGTCTCTAAAACCCCAAAGGCATTTATGATCTCAATCTCTAGTAAAAGGTAAGAAGGCTATTGCTCAATGCTTCCTGTTCCATACTTTTCCAGTATTCAATGAATATCTCTTTGAACTTTCTTGGACATGTCTTATAACCAACATCTTTGTAATTAGTAGTAATATTTTTAATTAGTAAATAGGGCAACTTCATGGAGTATTAATTTTATCTAATTATTATTGGGTCACATTAAGTAGCCTAACTGGGCAAGTAGGTTCAAATGGATAGCAATATTAAACAAACATGGATATATAATTCAGCATTTTATATATATATGTGTGTGTGGTGGTGTATATATGTGTGTGTGTATATATATATATAAATACAATTATTGAATATATATCATTTATATCTTATGTGTGTATATACATACATCTTATACATCAGCATTGCATATAAAATTAAAACAAATTTTAGAATCAAAGCAATAGACTTCAAAAAACATGAAAGAGGCCAGACATAAAAGGCTACATATCATGTGAATCCATTTATATGACATTCTGAAGAAGGCAAAATTATAGGGATAAAATTCATATCAGTGGTTTCCAGGGTCTGGGAGTGAGGGAAGGAAATTACAGAGGAGCACAAGGAAATTCGAGATGACGGAAATGTTCTATATCTTGATTGTGATGGTGGTTCCATGATTGTATATACTTGTAAAATTTTAACCAACTGTACAATTTAAAAAGATTAATTTTACTTTATGTAAATTATATCTCAATAAACCTAACTTTAAAGAGTCATGTTACTTTGGGCTTCCTTTCCAGGCTAATTCACTGCAGCATCCATTCTTTTTTATCTGATTTTAGAAATACCTGGTGAGAGGAATTTGAGAATTACCCAACTAATGTCTCTTTTCTCTAAAAGAGAGGGGTTTGCATGTGATTTGAGTGATATGGACTGCCAAATCTTGAACAATTTAAACTTGAGCAAGCATTTCAGAAGTAGGAGATACAAGATGCCTTCAAATGTATTTATAATACCAACAGAATTACACACAATATTTTAGAGATACATAATTATTTATCCCAGCCTTCCTAAACTTCTTTATTTGTGAAATGCTCACCTACTGCTGTATACCAGTAAGTATCAGTTTCCCATAGTACAAAACACCATAGACTGGGTGGCTAAAACAATAGCAATTTATTTTCTCATAGTTGCGGAGGCTAGAAGTCCAAGATCAAAGTGCCAGCAGAGTTGGTTTCTTTGAGCCCTCTCCCCTTAGGATGGAGATGTCCATCTTTCCCTCTTGTACCTTCCAATTGTCTTCCTTCTGTGTGTGTCTGTCTTAACCTCCTCTTTTATAAGGGCTATGGTTGTATTAGATGGAGGTGCATCTAAATGAGGTCATTTTGACGTCATTACCTCTTTAAAGACCCTATCCCCAAATATAGTCACCTTCTCAGGGGTTAGGACTTCAACATATGAATATACGGGATACAATTCAACTCATAACACATTTCCCATGCCTTCCCTCATTTACCGTGTGTTCTTTTACAATTCTAGCCATCCCTCTGGCCATATGATTTCTCCCAAGATGTAACTTCCTCTCTTTTTTCTGCTTGGCTACTTCTATGCTCTGGTCAAACATTTGCAAGAGATGGAAGGCAACTCAAGCACTAAAATATCCTAAGGATACCATGACACTGTCTGACCAAGATGGAAAAGTGTGTCATTGAATGTTTTTGCTTGTTTAGGTATAATCCTACAAATTCTTTCCTCAAAAGTTTACACGGAGCTGCTTTGAACTCTTAAACTATGTCAGGAATATATCTGCCATGTCAGAAAGTACTTCCCATGGTGCATATAGCCTTTATAGTTGCTGCTACCACACATATAAGTGGTGAGAAATGGTTGAAGAACAAATCAGCAGCAAGGAATCAATTGTCCAGTTTTTAACTCCAGCTTCTGCAGCTAGCATGGATGGTAAATGGTCACACAAAAGTCAGATCCTGAAGTAATTTACTTCTGAGCAGTGTAATCATTTCAAGCTGAAACTATTCCTCTTCCCATTGAAAGGCAGGGAGACTTTATTGAACTTCTGGCAGAAGGAGCATCTGCTGGCTCGGCTTCCTCTACCACAAAACAATATTCCCAGGCAGCTCTTGGAGAATTGGAAGCAAGTCTCTCCTTCAGTATTTGCACAGTCTCATAGAGCAGAAAATGGAAATATAAATAACTCAGACTGTATGTCTAAAAGCAGTTGATGCAGACTGTGTACTTTTAGGTTCCACTTTTGAGCGAATAAAATGCTGAGAGCTCTTTAAAATTAATACTAGGACTAAGAAGTGATGAAGCTGGCATGGTTTCATGTGAGGTGTGGATGGGGATCAGTGAATGGTACAAATCAGATGGTGAAAAGCTAAGGGGACCTAGACAGGAAGGAAGGTGGAAACATCTGAGGTTGTGACACCACACTCCATGAGGAAAGGAACTAAGTAGTAATCATGGTACTGGCTACCCTTTATTGAGCAAGGCCTACACTAGATTCTCTGTCTATTACGGGCCCAATCCTCAAACAGCACTACCATTGCCTCTTATGACCCCTAGTTTGCAGATCAGGACAGTGAGGCTTGTGACGTGCAGTACATCACAGAGGTAAAGCCCAGGTATCAAATCTTTTTTTATGCCCAACCCCATTTCCTTCTGCAGCCTGTGATAATAGCCATTTACTCACTCATAGCTTGTTGTATTGAGTAAATGGAATAAACTTTGAAGAAACTGAAAAGTTTATTTCTTCATAGTTTATTGTATTGAGTACATAGAATAAACTTTGAGGAAAATGAACACTTAATTTCTAAGTGTGGTTTTAATTCTGCTCAAGTGATTTTTTTTCAATTATCTTTATAAAGTTCAAAGAAACCATATCACAACAGATACTGCTAAGAGGTTGATGCTTCAAACAAGGGAACACAGTTGAATTTTGTATTCCAAGGTTCTCATGTCCAAAGTGCACCAACTTTATTAAAGAGTGTAGCCCCCTATTGAAAGAGGTGAGATTTGCCCTCTCTACTCAATTCACAGCAGTTGGAAAAGTGTGACCTCTCTAGGGATGGGGTTACTGTCTAACGGGAGACAGGACATATTGGGTTTCTGAACAAGAAGTGCACAGATAGATTTGATTACAGTATGCCCACAGTGAGTAGGGGATTGCTGTAATGGTTGGTGCACATTGGAAAGGTTGTAGGGACAATTGGGAAGAGTCCAGGAGGGGGAAAAATTGATGAAGGGAGGTGAGTAGAAGAGAAGAAGGAGCACTGACTGATAGCAGTTGTGGCAGTTTGAAGTTACCCAAACATGGATGGATAGAGTAACAAAGCTTTTTTTTTTTTTTACAAATAGTTTATTGTCAAATTAGTTTCCACATAACACTCAGTGCTCATCCCCACAAGTGTAGAGTAACAAAGCTTTTGATCCCTGGGTTGGATTCTGAAACTTCTTCGCTGACTCTGATGCCTTGGCTTTTGAGTTCCCACAGCCTGTGACTCAGGCCTGGTGTTTTCTTGGGTGGAGTGAGGGTAGGACAAATGACTAGATCAGTAGGAAAAAGAAGGATGACCGGCTGCCATTATACCTGAACCCTGAAAGAGGCTCTGCTTCTGCTCTGACTCATGCTGTTGCTCTCATAGTGTCTCTGACTCAACCAGCCTAGAAACCCAAGAATCAACTTTGACACCTCTGACTCCTCCAGGCATTATATCTGGTCTCCAACACCTCAGGATTTTATCCCAGATTATTATTAGAACCCATTCCCCTACTCCATCCTTCTGCCAGTGCTTTGGGCCAGGCCCTCATCCTCCTTCATTTGGACCGAGTGCCTCCTAACTGGTCTTCCTCCCACCAACTTACCCATTACAATCCATTCTCTACACCACCATCTATGTGATCTTTCTGAGAAAGAAATTTTTCCTCTGCTGCCTACTGCTAGAGTAGTGGTTCTCAACTGGATGCTGCCCTAAAGTCCAAGAACCCAGAAGAGAAATTGCACATTTATGCTACGTGGCAGAGGCAGTTAATGATGAACAAATATTCTACATGCATCCCCATGTGTTCTACCCTCTCCTGGGGTTAGGTTGTAGCATGTGACTAGTTTTGTCCAATGGACTGTGAGCAGAAGTGAGAATATGACTTCTAGGCTGAGATTGGGTGCCTCCTCCATGTCCAGGGACCTTGTAAGAGGTGTTCTCAGTAGCTCTGCTACAACATGGAGGGGGGCTTTCTAATCCACCGTATACCTCATTTGAGCAAGGATAAACCTTCATATGTTAAACCACTGAGATTTGGGGGTTTGTCTGATACAGCAGCTAAATTTGTATATCTGACCAATATACCCCATGATATGGCTCATGGGATAGGAGAGCTCTTTTTTTCCTGAATGATGTTATATCAACTCCATTTGGTAACACAGTGTGTCTCATACTTATGCATGACTCTGATTGGATATCATGGAGGTTGGGTGACTTTTTAAAAATGGGAAACAAATTAGTTACTTCTTAATAGTGATAATTGGGAAGATTAAAAAGAAATCTATGAAGACATGATCAATTAGGAAGAAAGTATAAAGAAGGAGTCCTTAAGAGTGAATATTGGGGACCACTGACCTACAGGATAAAGTCCAAACATGAAGCTCATGTCAAAGCAGAGAACACATGCATTGCTACCCTGCATTTCAGTCAACCTGGACCTTGACTCATTCCCCAATCACACATTGCCTTTAATGTGACCTTGCTAATCCTTCATCCTCAGCCTGTCCAACTCCTCCTCCTTCTTCAAGACCCAGCTGAAATGCCATCTTCTTCTTCACTGAGCTCCCATGTCCCTCAGCCATGACCTTAATCCTACCACCTCTTTTATAATATTGGAGTTTTTTCTCTATCAGATCTGACTCTTCACTAAAATGCAGGCTTCTCATGGGGTGCCTGGGTGGCTCAGTTGGTTAAGCGTCCGACTTCTGCTCAGGTCATGATCTCACAGTTCGTGGGTTCGAGCCCCGTGTTGGGCTCTGTGCTCACAGCTAGCTCAGAGCCTGGAGCCTGCTTCGGGTTCTGTATGTCCCTCTCTCTCTGACACTCCCTGTTCACACTGCCTCTCTCTCTCAGAAGTAAATAAAACATTTTTAAAAATGTTTAATGAAGGCTTCTCTTGCACAGGTAGTGATATATTGATTCATTTTTTCATCTCTATGTCCCCAGAACCCTATAATAATGCCTGGCACACAGGAGGTATTCACCAGCTGCTTTGGGTGCCCTTCTAGGCACCCCAGATGGTAATGGATAAACTAGTTATGTAAGTGGCCCCCTTGCTGTTCCTCGAGCATGTCAAAACTGTTCTTTCCTAAGAGCCTTCACATTTGCACTCACCTCTGCCCAGAACCTCCTGTCTCAGATCCCACAGAGTGCTCTCCCTGTTATCAGTCAGGACAGACGCCACTTTTTCAGGGAGGAGCTTTCCCTGGGCACTCTGCCTCTCTTTCTCCTTACTCTGCTTTATTTCTTCATAGCATTCATCATCTGGCACATTATATTTTGCATTTCTTGTTTGTTTACTATTTGTTTCTCCCACTAGATTGTAAGTTTTGTGAGGCCAAGGGCTTTGTTCATTGTACAAGACTAGTCCCTGACACCTCATGTGTCCTCAAAACTCTCAGAATGAATAAATAATAAAATCATACTTTAGGAAATCAAGTATGAAACCTAGACTTAGATTCTCAGCTAGTTTTGTCTGAGAGCAAAAGTGCTCTGTTCGTGAAGCCTTAAAACTTGAGAGTGATAAAGGAATTTAGTAGGTTTGCTTTAGCCTATTTCCATTCACCTGAAGTAGAGACAAGGGTCTCAGGAGAGCTGCTCACAGAGTTGAAGCTAGACCCTTGTCTGACCTTGGGGTTTTGACCCTAGTGCAATGCCTTGCATGTAGTGAACATTTAGTTAGTCAATGAGAGTTAAATCAAATTAAAAGGGGAGGGGCGCCTGGGTGGCTCAGTTGGTTAAGCGTCCAGCTTCGGCTCAGGTCATGATCTCATGGTTTGTGGGTTCAAGCCCCGCTGCCGGCTCTGTGCTGATAGCCAGCTCAGAGCCTGGAGCCTGTTTAAGATTCTGTATCTCCCTCTCTCTCTGACCCTCCCCTGCTCACTCTCTCTCTCTCTCTCTCTCTCTCCCCCTCTCTCAGAAATAAATAAATAAAAACATTAAAATAATAAGTCAAATTAAAAGGGGAAAATGCTGATCAAAGTTTGTTGTCTATGTGGTCTACCTTTCTACCTCAAAATAAATCAAACTCAAAGGACATAGACCTCTAGAGAGAGTTGCTTGAGAAGGCAGAATTGTAGCAGGTGGGGACCCAGGCTCTCACCCAGGACATGATGAGTAGAGTCAAACCACTTAACCACAGAACTACCTGACCCTACAGAATGGAAGCCCCCCAAAATCTGCAGACACAGCTAGCTTTGTTTGCTGGCCACCAAAAGCTGCTTAAGGGCCAAAAGAGAAAAGAATCTCTCTTTTGACCCAAATACAGGCCAGACGACTGCCAAGGAAAAATGAGAAATACAGTGTCAGTTCAGTATGATGGTAGTGATGGAGATGCCCAGAAACTAGAGAGAATGAGGAGCTCATCTACTTTGCATACTGGGTCAGGTACTGAAATTGTCAAGACGTTCACTTGTGAAATAAATCCTATAGTTAGGAGTAATCAGTGTCTCATCACCAAGCACACATTCAAGGACTATAAGACCTAAATTATATGTGCTAGTGCTGCAAATTGCCAATCAAACAATACCTTCCACAATGGAAGAACAAACATAATGAAACCCTAGTTGATAGAAACTAACAAAACTGCTCATATTATTTCTTCATCTTTCCTTTAGATAGAAAGGCATCACCTTTTCTATAAGCTCTATACACCTTTCAGCTTCTGTCCTCGGACAGTCAGAAATACAAAGAGCTTTTTGGCTAAACACCCATTATTAAACAAATTAGGAGATTTCATAGCCTGATGCATAATTCTCTAATATGCACCCCAATACAACTTGTCCCCTCACCTGGAGCCATTACAGAGGACCTCAATGACCACAGGGTGCCTACTCTGAGCCTGGAAGCTACCTCACAATCCCATACCATCCAAAGGGCTTCTGCTAGTCAATTAGAGCTGGCATTTGAAATGCAATGATTTACTATCCTAGGTTTTAGTTGTATAAAGCTAGGACCTAAATGCTTAAACTGTCCTAAATCTTCTATTTCTGTATTTCTGAATGAAAGATAGTTGCCAGTCTTGCAGGATTTGTATTCCTTCTTCTTTCCCTCCCCTTCCTTTTCCTGTCCTTCCCTCTCTATCCCTCCCTTTCTCTCCCCTCCCCTCTCCCCTTCCCTTTTGTCTTTTTTTCTGATACACATACAAGGCAGAATACAGAATTCAACCATTTTTTTCTCAGTGAACTGAACACTAAACTACAAATTTTCAAGTCCCTCATGATCTGTCATTTTTCACTCCCTCTTTTTCTATTAAACAAAGCCAATCTATGTGTGGCACAGTCAGTCCCCTTAACCTGTGTCCTCAATCTACTTGGTTGCACAAGATGCAATGCTTTGGTGAGTCACTAGGTGGCATCTAACGGAGGCATTTGGAGGACTATCCCAGAAAGCGCATTTTTAGAGCACTCCACAGTTCTCCATGTTGGCTGCCATTGTCTGGTGGGCGTGTTGGAGTTAATCCATTGCCATCTGTCTTTATTTTGCTAACTTACTCAGTCGGACGCCACACAATTGAGTTCTGCAAATGTCGGCTCTCCAGTACAGCAATTACCAAGTCTCTTTCTAAACAATATCACCGCACGGTATTCTTCCTGCCTTGCATAGAGCTTGAAGCATTTAGGCTCATTTTGCTTTGCTTTGCTTATAAGGCTCTTCATCTTCAAAGATTAAGAAAATTTGGTCTGAACTCAAAGCCGCAACAAGGCATGGTTTCTCTTTCCAAACTGAGAACATGCCAATCGACATGTTCCTATTACACAAAAACCCCATGCAGCATAGCAGAGGACGTGGGCTGTGCTCATACAGCCCACACCATCACCACCACCTCCCCTAGGATGCAGACACTCTGAATGCATTTTGTGGTTTTTGATAAAGTTGTTATTTTAATATTTGAGGGGCTGGTAGGAGGAGTGAGGAGTGAAGCATGTGGTAGTAGGAAGCGAAGCAGAACGGAAAAAAGGAAGGAGAAGGGAGGGGAGAATAAGCTGATATCTGAATGATATCTTGCCATTGCTGTTCCAAAGAGGGGTTAGGAAATAATCTCAATAGCCTGGAAATGGTGTTTGTTCTTCCACTGCCTGCTTATTCATTCCTCCATCATGTATGGAAGACTCACTGTCTATGTGAGGCACTCTACGAGACGCTCCAGATCAGAGTAGGATTAGCTCACTGAGAGTCTCTGCCCTCTCGGAGCTCACATCTTGTAGACAGACAGAAATTAATCAAACAGAAAGGTAACGGCTTTTGTGAATGAGAATGTTTCACATGCACATGATGGTGGCCCTCACCTCATGTGGGGTCTGAGGAGGATCTCTGAAATAGGTGAAGAGGAAGGAGGTTTAGAGTATTATTCTTACTGTGCTTCTATATGCTCACTATTCTGATTTGCAATTAGCAGATGCTAGATTAGGACCGATCTATTGGGTGACCCAGAAGCAAGTTTTTATTGGACATGGAATGAGGAAGATCTGCAGCACAGAAACCACAGTGAGAACACAGCCCAGTCCTTGAGGAAGAGGCAAGCGGTTCTCGTACACAGCACAGAGTTCTATTCTCACTGCTCTGCCCGCCTGTTTCTTAGCTGTGGCTTCTTTTTCCTTACAACCTATTTCCTCCTTAACTACTTGCTTTTGCCTCCATTTCTCCACCCAAATCATATTAAGATCTCCTTTCACATTTTAAGTCCATTTTGTTCAAAGTTTTAAAGTACTGATCAACCAAAAGTGAATTAAACATTAGCATAGTAGTTTACCCTACCTTTTTGTAGTTCTTCAGATTTGATTCACTAAGTTTTAGAAAACGTGAGGCAAAGAAGAGACAAGAAAAAAGAAAACCTCTGATCATGTTTATTTGTTTCCTTCATTGCATTTCTCTATTTTCAAGAGTAACTTCCAATTTATTCTACTTTACTTTTTAGCTGTAAATAAAGCAAAGGGAGCCCATGTCCTGAAGTATTGCATATGATTTAAGCAAAGGAAGCCCTACTGATCTGTAGTTTTTAGGAACTATAAGCTCCCCGAATTTTGTCATAGGTGCTGGAATAGATGGACATTTTAGTAGTTTAACATGGTCTCGTTGCTTACCAGTGCCTTTAGGAATGACCCAGTCTCATAGGACTTTATCTTGACAATCTTATTTATTTGTCATTCAATATTTGAGGTCTGAGTCATTTAAGGTCATCTCCTGGGAGAGTTGTACCAATAGGTAATTTTGAGACCAATCCCAGCAACAATAACACGAGAAGGCTTTGTTTTGCTTTATTTAGGTTACCAAATTCCTGGAGGGGGTAGAATTCTTCTGCATGGATGTGGTAACCATGAGAAGTTCAGGTGGGTGAGGCTGTCCTGGGAGTGGCTTGGTCTGCTCAGTGGCTCTGGGTAGAGTTCTGTGCCCCCTTGCTCCAGGCTCGCTGGAATCTGCCTACACCATGAACCTGGAGAGCAATGTGCGAAGGGGACTGTGGGGATGCCAGGGGAAGAAGAAACAGTTCTAGGGCTGTGAGTAGACACTGGAGAGACAACCCATTAGAGTGGTCACAGGTTACCATGGAAACCTCTGAAGAAGATGCTGAAGGCCACTAGAAGCAGTTCTGAGAATGTTCTTCCAGTTTTGACAATTCATTACATTGGACATATCTGACCACACTCATTCTTGAGAATTTTCCTTCTTCATCTTATATGACACGAAGCCTCTTGTTTCTGCTCTTTACCCTGAGTGACCTTTGTCAGCCTCTTTTGCAGATACTTGCTTTACTCTCTCTTGATTCACTCATTAACCATGGTCATAAAATCCTTGGTCTCAGAACCCCTGCCCTCTTTCTCCTCTATTTTCTGAGGCATTCCTCCTTTCTTGCTTTGAGCTATAAGTTGTCCAGAGAAGACACAGCTGGGATCCAGCAAAGACAGGGAGAAGGCTAGTGTTTGCTGATTTGCTGAGTGCTTAGTATGCACCTTGAAGGTCCTTGTTCTGTGCATACACAGTGCTTCAGTCTGTCCCTACAGTAACTCTACAGAAAGGTGTGCCATTATCCTTTGTCCTTTTGTATACTTGTACCTTTTGTCTGAAATTCTTTTTCTTCCTCTGTCCTCTCATCTTCCAAATTTCTACTCCTTTTTAAAACCCAATTCAATGACCATTTCCTTTATGGCATTTCTCTTAACTCCTCAAACCCCGCTAATCTCTTCGTGTGAGTTCTATGTCACTAACATCATCCTTCTATTAGATTATTTACTACATTATATTACACAGTACAGTTTACAAAGTTATTTATCCCCCAAAGTTGTCTTTGGGGTGCTAGGAGACAATATGGGGCCTTCTCTATCTATGTCTGGGTATCCTAATGTCCCAGTGCTTAACACATAGGGAGGTGCTTAAGGCATCTTCAGTTATTATGTGATAGCTAGCCTTGGTTTGCTCAGTGTATTATCTCAGGGAATCCCTGCAATAACTTTGTGAGGTAGATTACCATCCCCATGTTAGAGATGAAGAGAATGGGGTTTAGAGAAGTTAAATAAATTGCCAAAAAGCACGTGGGCAGAATTGGGGCATGAACCAGCAGAAACCAGAGCCAGAGTCCACACTATACTGCATAGTCACCCTCTGGCTGGGGCTATGCTGCCACTGGTTTCTGACAGTGAACAGAGAAGAGTGCTTAGCAAGAGCCCTGGCATAACCCAATGCTGAAGAAAGCATACAAGAATTTATGACAAAGGAGTAAATGAGTGAACCCATATCTATAAGTCTTTCATATAGTCCAGCCCAATTCCTGCCCATTAAACCTTCCCCGTGGTTCCCCCCTTTTATTTCCATAAATGCTCCTTCAATCCCCATCTCTCTTGTCTCATGCTCACTACCTATAACACCCTCTTGGTTAGCCCCCAGCCTCCTTCCTCTTCTCCCTGCACCCAACCATTCTAAATACACCTTCTGAAAATTAATTCTGAAATGCTATTGTTGGATCTACACTAAAGGATTGATTCCAGCCTCTGACTCATGCTTAAGTACAATCCGAGTACTCAAGGCTAACCATCAAGGCATTGCCCTCCCTTATATATCTCCATCATTTTGAACCAAGCAAATTTGTTTGCTTCCTCTGGCGCACAATTTGCCTGTTTCGCCTCCAGATCTTTGCTGAAGTCATTCTTCTGTGTTTTGAACACCTACTGTATATCAGGAACTGAGCTGGGTTCTGGGAATACAGAGATTAAAGCTTCAGTCTCTGAAGCTCATAGATTAGTGGAGAGATGGCTGCAAGAGCAATTACAAGGCACTGTAATTGTGGTAGACAATTCCCAGGAAAGCCTGGGTTGCTATGGAAGCATAGAGGATGGCCTCCTCCCACATCTCCAGTAATCTCATCCTTAGCTCTCCCAGGGCGCTCTCTAGGCCTGTCCCTCGTTTGCTCCATCAGGCCCTCTTCCTCACAGGTGCACTGACTGTTCTACACTTACCTATATGTTTTGATTCATTCATCTGCAAAAAAAATTTTTTTTGAACTTGGCCTCTTCAACTGATGAGCTGTAATGGGGGAGGAGAGGACAGAAGGAGGGCAACTTAAAGGAAGAGCGGGGTGCCCATTCAGGGAAAATGCATCCCAGAGAACAATGTAGGTAAAAGGCATGGTCTGCCCTAACTATCCCCTTTGGTGAATCCTGAAGAGAAAGGGTCATATGTAACTCAAATTTGATCCACTAAATTTTGCAAGGTTCCCCTTAAAGAGTGGCTCACAGAAGACAGGATGCTGTTTCCATGCAGCTGGACTGACCATGAAACATATAAGATGCATCCTCAGAACTCCAAGAGATACTAGAAGGGCCAGGACTACACAACTTCCCATGAGGATGCAGTTGAGCAAACAAAATTTGCTCCTAAGAGTTGACAGTCTCATTGGTGTCCCAAGCTGGTGAAACCTGGGAAGTATTCACATGTAATGATTTGCTAACTGACTAAAGGGAAGCAGGCCCCACAAGAGATGATCCCAGGAAAAACAGAACATCTAGCAAGACTCACCATGGCCTGACTGGTCCCACAAGCTTCCCCACTATCCTGCCAGAATAACGCTGTCATTCTAGTACCTGGATCCCAGGCACTTGGTTGATACATTAACGTGTCAACAACATCTGTGGTTCAGCCTTCTTGCCCCCAGGTCTGGCATGCTTCTCTCTGGCTCCAAGCCCCTCTTACTTCAATCTTCCCAAATCACCTTTTTCCACTATAGTCACCTATCCCTTGAACCAGCCAGTCAGCAAGCTGAGGAAGTCTCTGCTTTCCTCATAGTCCTGAGGAGTGGGTGCTGGGAACTGGGATGTGGGTGTTCTCCTAGCCCAGCACTATCGTTCTGGGGCCTCAACGACATCAGGCAGAATCTCCTACAGCTGAAGCTCCCTTGCCATGAGGGCTTTCATTTTATGTCAGCAGTTCATAGGCTGAGGGGAGTGAGAGTGAGGAACACGGAAAGAAGAAAGGATGCCACACATCACCAAACTCACTATAGCTTTGGGGCAGAGATACAGAGATTTGGTAAAGGTCCAGAAATCCAAATGCTGGGTTGTGCTTACTAAGTCTGCCTGTGTGTTGAGCTAAGCAAACAGATCTCCTGTCTCCTTGACAACCAGAATACAAGCATGTTTTACCTATATTATCTACCCTCTTTGTTGAAGCCAGTGCATAATTAGTGGAGAAAAAACTATAGGTTTTTCACCTGCTGAAGCCAGGTGAAAGAGCCCACATCTCTTAAACATCTATCTTTCACTACTTTCTAGGCCAGGAGTTACCTACAGAACTTTATTCACATCTCACTTGTCAAATTTATCAGCCCTGCCTTTTACTAACTGGTGGAAAGCCAATATAGGTTTGCCTCTCCCTGTCAGTCAACACTATTGAGGGACCTGATAAGAAAATTTACTTGGAAGGCTTTTCTGGAAAGTTCTATTTATAGAAGCACATCTCAGTGGTCCTAGACAGTAACTATAAAGAACCTCCTTTGTGTGGGAGAAGTAGGGCCTGTTGTCACCATCTTGGACAAGAAGGAGAGGCCTTTCCTCCTCTTGATAGACCCACACCCATGTTTGCCATCTTGACATATAAGACAAACTGCACTAGTTACATAGTGTTTGAAATGAACTGAACCCAGAGATTTGCCTAATAAGTGGACCACCTCAAGCATATGGGAGGCAGCAGGCTCTGAGTGCTTAGGGATTCCAAGGACACAGTCTCCTGAGATAAGCAGCAACTAAAATAAAGAAGGCAGTCCTGAGAAGATGGAATCTTACCCCGTAAGTCTGGAATGCCCTTTCCCTGTGACTGTCCTAATTACCACAGCCCCAAGCCAGTGGGGAGGATGGTCAGGATGGGAGGACAGTATCGTGACTTCCTCCTGACTAGACACGAAGGGCCTATGAGGCTGTGTTTGGAGTGAGTCATCATCTTGAGCACGGTGCACATTCACACACCTGGGCTTATATTCACAGGATGGAGGAGGACAGGATGGAAGCCAAGTGGGGAGAGAGAAAGAATGAACAGGAGTATAGAGGCCCTGATTCTTCAAAAAGAGTTATAAAGCAAATATGATGAGAGGGTTAAAGTGACTTGCTTCCCTTCCCTTCTCTCTCCGTGTTAGGTCTTTTCAGGATGTTTGCAAACCATGTGGAGAATGGGAGGGGCTTGTAAATACATGTAGGTGCGTGCACGCGGGGTGTGTGCACCACCCCATGTAGATCTGTATGGGTATGCTGGAGCCTCTGGGCATGTGTGTGGAAACCCACGTGATGCTGCAAAACAGTACAAGCACCATGCATGTAAGCCTAACCACAAAACAATTGCCAAACCCAACTCTGATGGGAAAAGCTATTATTTTCCAAGAGTCGACAAGTACCCTGTTCTCATGCCAGCTCCCCTTCTGGGAATCACCTAGCATAGTTGGGGAGGTGAGCAGTGTAAAGTCATCAGATGAATGGAACAAAGGAGAATGTTTACCAATTGTCATAACTGACATCCTGATGCGGAGGTCACTTAGAGTGTAAAAAATAGAACTCACTAGGAATGCGTTGGTACTGGAACTCAGACTGTCTTCTCAGAAAGTGTCTTGCTGGCTTTTGCCAAGAAGCGGGAGAGGGAGATTGAGGGGCTGTCTGTGTGGAGTGCCTTCAACACTGCGGGGAGTGGATCTGTGTGAGGTGCAGGCGGAGTCATTGACAGGGTTATATTTGGAACCAGTAGTAGATTTATGGCAACTGATTGCATGATAATAGCTGGCCCGGGCAGAGCTCTGGTGCAATTACCAGAACCCTGTACTACTACTACTACTAATAATAATTTACATAACAAACATTTTACACCTACTTAATGAGGGTAGCTAATGTTTATTGAGAGTCAGGTACTGTTCTGAGCTCTTTATACCTATTAATTTAATCTGCACATGAGCTCTATGAAGTGGGTACTATTATCACCATTTCCATTTTATAGAAGAGGAAACTGAGGCAAAGTGAGCTACGGTAACTTCCCTAAAGTCTTTCACTGTATGGAAGAGCCAGGGTTTGAACACAGGAAGTTTTATTCCAAATTCAACCCTTGTAGTCACTAAATGTATCCGCTTCCTATGTTCACTTTTGTGTGAAGCACTATAGGGGTTTGAAAGAGGCTAACAGTCGGGGCGCCTGGGTGGCTTAGTCGGTTAACCGTCCGACTTTCGCTTAGGTCATGATCTCGCGGTTCATGGGTTCGAGCCCCGCGTCGGGCTCTGTGCTGACTGCCAGCTCAGAGCCTGGAGCCTGTTTCAGTCTGTGACTCCCTCTCTCTCTGACCCTCCCCTGTTCACGCTGTCTCTCTCTCTCTCTCCTAGAAGTGAATAAAACATTAAAAAAAAAAAAGTTTGAAAGTGGCTAACAGAAAGGGCACGGTCTCTACTTTAAAAGTGTTTACAGTCTGGTGGAGAGACAGACAGCATTGTGAAAGATTTGTGGAAGACTGACTTAAGCAAATTTGACCATTCTGCAAACGTCATGATTTTCTGGTAACTATTGGTAAGCTCTTGAAGTCAGAGGTACATGGGGAACCATAAATCCCCTCTCCTACAACCTCAGAAGTGTTGAACTGAACCCCACCAGACATATAGACACATATTGGCAAGGAAGCACAGAAACAGTCATTCAATTCATTCAGTAGTTTGGGGAAGGCCCCAGCAATCCAGCGAGCATGGTGCATGAAAGGATGGCATGGGGACAGACAGTGAGCCGTTCTGGGTTGGATTAGGCAGCGGGGTCCTTTGTGAAGGGAAGAACAAAAGACCAAGGGGCTGGTGGCAGGGATAGATCTGCCACCTTCCTTGTCTTATTCATGAAAGGGGGTGGAGCCTCTACAGTATACCTAACCATTCACCAGTCTTGACGCCATTCATTGTACCAAAAACTTGATTTCACTAAAGATATAGGGAGTGCTGGATAACCCCCTCTGAAGATGCTGATTTAGGGTCGGGTACCTCGTGTGCTGGTAAGCCACCTGGAATATTGCTTCCTGATTCGGCCCCCCTGCCTCCTGCCTCCTGGATTCTATCAAATGACCTTTATGTGCCCAAAACCATCATCCATTGTATCATTTTGGTCTAGTATGTCATTCCAAATGGTACATTGTCTTTCACAAGTCAAATAATGGAAAAACATCCCATAATATAAGAAATTTTGTAAGAACCTGAATATAAGACAAAATTCTCTGCATCAAAGGGTAATTTGGAGGGAAATATGCCTTATCTTTGTGTATTTACTATCACATAAAAGCACCTAGTTTGTGTATAGCACAGAGCAGATAAACTCAATAAATTTGAGTTTCCTTCCTACATCGCTATCTCGTTTAATTTTCAGTAAAAAATAAATAAATAAAAATAAAAACAACCCACAATGAAGTTATTATAATTTTTATTTTGTAGATGAGGAAAGAAAGTTTAAAGTAACTATTTTCTATTTCACATGACAGCAGGTGGCCATTCTGGGCTCACACAAGAATGTCATGCGTTTCTGGTATCAACACTGCTTCTCCAACGCACATAACTTGGCTTTGCAGAAATTGCATTTACAAAGCACTTTCACATACCCCATTTCATCAGATCCTCAGAAAACTCCTATAACATGAGGATTATTATTTCCTACTTTTCCAAGTAGAGGAAACAGCTACAGGAATTACAGCAATTTGCCCACGGTCTGTCCGAATTTAATCCCATCCCTTATGATGTCCATGCCTTTGCTCTGGGCACCACACCATGTGATGTCTCCGCACAGAAGCCAAGGATGGCCAAAGGGCTGAATGTAAACTGCACGCCAGAATATGCATTCATGAACAAGGAGGATCCAATTGGCTCTTTGGAGCTGCCCTTAATTCCAGCTCAGCGGCATGGAGGGGCCACTTGTAATGCAAGTGATAACCAATATTTTCATAGTTTCTGGAGTACCTATCTCATGTGTTCTAATTTTGAATGCAGCCACTGCATTCAACACTACATGAAAAAACAGAACAGCAAGGTGGCTATATTTTTCGGGCTGACTACGTCTAGCCTTGACTGTGTTCTTAGGTGTTGGAATCAATTCCCACATCCTGTGGAGGCCACTTTCCTAAATGACACTCAGCATTCTTCTTGCATCACTTAATCTCCTTGAGACTACCTTGATCTTCTAGGTATAATTTTCCCAGGACCTTTTTAAAATAGATTTGCTGTAGTTTGATTATAGCAATAGTATATGGCTTTGAAAATAATTTAGAAAACATAAATGGTATACATAAAAAATTAGCATTAACAAATCACTAATTTACCAAGAATTGCTAATATCTTGCTATACACATACACACACACAAAATATTTCATCACATGTACATGTATATAGGAACTGTTATTTATGTATTAACGAAGATTTACAGCTTGGATTGTTTTTAATGTATATACAACATTTCAGTGAAAATCCTTGAATATATATATCTCTATATTCTTGTCCAGTTCTCTACAAATGGAATTGCTGTTCATGAGAATATACTTTTTAAAAGTTTTTAACATGTATTTACAAATTACTCTCTAGAAAACTTGAATCTATTTGTACTTTCATCAACTGACTGTTACAGAAATGCAGTCATATAATCTATATAGCCTTTTGGGATTGGCTTTTTTCATTCAACACAATTCTCTGGAGATTCCTCCAGGCCATTGAATGTCCCAATAGTTTGTTCCTTTTTATTGCTAAGTGGTATTCGAAGATAGGGAGGCATCATAGTTGGTTTAACTGTTCGTGTATATACAGGACATCTGGGTTACTTTCAGCAGTTGTAGTTTAATTGCTAAAAATAAGACTGCTATAAAATTCATGTACAGGTTTTTGTGTGAACCTAACTCTTAATTTCTCTCAGATAAATTCCTAAGGGTGTGATTGCTGCATCATATGGTACTTACATGTTTGGCTTTTTAAAAAAAAGAAGCCAAACTGTTTTCCAGAACGGCCATATACCATTTTACATTCTCATCAGCAGTGTGAGGGTCATCCAGTTTCTCTGTATCCTCACCATCGTTTGGTATTGTCACTCTTTTTTATTTGGGCCCTTCTGATAGGCGGGTAGTAATATCTTATTGTGGTTATAATTCTTATTTCCCTTTAGGCTAATGATGTTGAGCATTTTTTCATGTGTTTATTGGTTTATTGGTAATTCTTCTTGGTAAAATGTCTCTTCATATCTATTGTCCATTTTCTAACTGGATTCTTTGGGTTTTATTACTATTCTATTTTGAGTGATCCTTGTATATAGTAGATACTAGTCCTTTGTCAGATATGTGGTTTGTAAATATTTTCTCCCCAATATATAGCTTGTCTTTTCTTTTTCTTAACAGGGTCTCTTCACAGAGGAAAATTTTTGATGTTTCTGATTTATCAGTTTTTCCTTTTATACATTATATTTTTGGTATCAAGTCTTATAACTTTTTTCCCAGATCCTGAAGATATTTTCCTATTTTTCCTAGTAATTTTATAGTTTTAATTTACATTTAAGTTCATGATCCATTTTGTTAATTTTGTAAAGAATATGAGACTTAGGTTGAGCTTCATATATTTTCCTATACAGGTCTAATTGTTCCATAACAATTTCTTCCTTTCTCTTTTCTTTTTTTTTTTTTTTCATCTTTGTCAAAAACCAGTAGGCCATATTTGTGAGAGTCTATTTCTAGGCTCTCTGTTATGTTCCATTGATCCATTTTATCTATCCCTCGACCAGTATCACACAATCTTGATTACTACAGCTGTAAGTCTTAAAATTCAGTAGACTAATTTTTTCATTTTATTCTTCTTTTTCAAAATTATTTCAGCTATTTTAAACTGCTTGCCTTTCCATATAAATTTTAGGGTAGTCTTATCTATGTCTACAAAAATCTTGCTGAGATTTTCAGAGAAATGAGCTATACCTTATAGTGGGTTGGATAGTTGTCTCTAAAAAGACATGTCCATGTCCTGATTATTGGAATAAATCAATATGACCTTATATGGGAAAAAGGGTCTTTGCAAATGTTATGAAGTTAAGGATCCTCAGATCAGGAGATTATCCTGAATTATCCAGGTGGGATCCAAATTCAACAAGTGTCCTCATAAGAGATATACAGAGGGGGCAGCTGGGTGGCTCAGTCTGGTAAGCCTCTGACTTCAGTTCAGGTCATGATGTCGCAGTTCATGGGTTCTAGCCCCACATCGGGCTCTGTGCTGACAGCTAAGAGCCTGGAGCCTGCTTTGGATTCTGTGTTTTCCTCTCTCTCTGCTCACACTCTATCTCTCTCTCCTTCTCAAAAATAAACATTAAAAAATTTTTTTAAAAAGAGAGATACAGAGAAGACAGAAAAGGAGAACACATTGTAGTCATGGAGACAGAGGTTGGAGTAAAGTGGCCATAAGTCAAAAAACATGTCAACTGCCACTAGCCACTGGAAGAGGCAAAGAACAGATTATTTCCTAAAGCTTCCAGAAGGAAAGCTGCTCTGCCAGCACCTTTATTTCAGACTCCTCGCCTTCAGAAATGTGAGAGAATAACTATCCGTTGTCTTAAGCCACCCAGTTGTGATCATTTGTTGTAGCAGCCATGGGAAACCAATAGAAAACTGTATACCTAAATATAAGGCTGGATCTGATTTAAACGTCTCTTTTTAAGTGGCTCTTTCTGATACTGTTCTTGCAGGAGGTGGCAGGGTTTGGGGGTAGGGGATGGAGAACCACCTTGTTACTGCCAGCGGGAGGTGGAAATCCAGGTTCCCCACTTGGCCTCTGTTGACACCTGGGAGGGGGCTCCTTGTTACTGCCAGGTGAACACGGGAGCTCCATCTCCATGGACCCTGTGAGGTGGGGATGGGGGGATGTTTTACAGGCCAGTGGGATGAAAGCCCTGGCCCCCTACGTGGCCTTCTCTGCCAATCCCTCAGTGAGGGGTCAGGAGCACCTCAATACCGGCTCACAAGTGTCAGAAGTATAGGCTCTTCGCCTGCTCTTCGCTGGTATAGGTGGGAACGGGACCACAGCTTTTTCTGTCTGTCTTTCTAGACTGCTGCTTTCCTCTTCCTTTGGCTAGTGAAAGCAGGCTTTTCTGAGGGCTTTAGCTATTGTTGTCTGCTCCCGTTAGCCTTTCTGGTTCTTGGGTTCCAAGTCTGGGCAATATGAGGCAAAAAGAACATTCAGAGAACTTGTGGCCATGTCATTTCTGAGGTCTCCAAGTGCCTACCAGCTACCTTCTTATATGTGTCTTTCCAAATCATATAATGTTTATTTTAGATAAAATTTCTAGGGACTTTAGTTATCCTTAGTGAAGAAATGTGCAAAAGTACATCTATTCCAAATCAAAAGTTTGTTTTATTAAAATAATAAGAATAATAATAATAACAGAACCTAAACCAAACATCCAAGTGTCTCACTTCTCCTGCCTTATCCTCACTCCACTTTCCTTAAGTAACTCGTGGGTTCTCCAAAGCCTCTCTAGTAGTAACAGAATTCAAAATAGAAACCTCACACTCTCCACTTTAAATTTTTATTTAAGGTAAATATTTTTAATAGATACTATATTTACTTAGATCTCATTAAAAATATTCAAAAAAAGTATATAATGAAAAATCTCCTTCCTATCCTTATTCCTCAGACACCTAGATCTCTTCCTCTAAAAGCAACCAATGTTAGAATTTTCTTGAATCTCCTTCCAGAAATATTTTAGTCATATATTATCAAAAACATTACACCTTTTATGATCAAATGTATTATAATTCCCAACTATTGATGTCCTCTTTCCCAGTAAGAGAATTATCCATACCTAACTATGGTAGTGCCTTCTTGTGGAAGGATTATCCCTACCTTCCCTGTAAACAGATTCCACTATGGACTTGCTTTAACCAATGAAAGGTGAGCAGCAGTTAAGTACACCAGTATTAAGCAGAAGATTTAACACCCTGTGGGTTTCACTTCTCTAGGCTCTTCTCTGCAATGAGAACAGATGTTCTAGGGGATGTTCCTTTCTCGTTGGTCTCATAATGAGAAATTTTCTGTCAGTAAACTCACAGCCACTGTATTAGTATCTATTGCTGCCTAACAAATAACTTTAAAATGTAGCAGCAGCTTAAGATAAAAATAATTACCATATAAATATTTTTAAAATTTTTTACTAGATGAAAATATTGCTATCTCATAGAATCTTTGAGGGTCAGGAATCTGGGAGCAGCTTAGTAAGGTGATTCTGGCCCAGGGTCTCATGAGGGCTGTAATCAAATGATCAACTGGGTCTGCAGCAATCTGATGGCTTGACCGGTGCCAGATGGATGACCTGCTTCCAAAATGACTCACTCACCTGGATATTTGCAGGAATCCTATCTCAGTTCCTCACCATAGGTGCCTCTCCACAGGGCAGCTCAACATGGCACCAAGTTTCCTCCAAAACAAGTGATCCAAGAAGGAGTGATATGCCACAGTGGAATCCATTATGCCTTTTAAACCTAATCGCAGAAGTTATGTGTCATCACTTCTCTAGTATTGGATTGGTCACTTAAATCAACTCTGGCACCATGTGGGAGAGAAGTACACAGGGGTGTGCATACCATGAGGCAGGACCACTGGGAGCCATCTTGGAGACTGGCAGCCACAGACACAGACATGATTTATAAGCAAAACAATACATCATTGTTTTAATATTAGGGCAGTGTTTGTTGCTTCAAAATAATCCATCACAAGCTAAACCAATAAACTTCTATGTCTTTATTTATAAGGTTTCAATAGTTTTTGTTTGCTTTTTACTTCATGTTCTGAAAGATGAACAATGAATACCTCTTATACTATCTTTGGCCTTCTTACCATCCTGCCCATTCCTTAAGTGTGGTTAGTTTTATTATTTTTTAAGCTTTTATCAGTTCTTTTACAGCTCTTCTAACATCATCTCCCTCCAAACTTCTGTCAGTGACACTATTTATTTTTATATTTTTATTGTTCTTTTTGCCTCTTCATATCCTTCTCTTCAAATCATGTTGTCACCCTAAGAATTTACTAAGCTGAATCACCACACAGAGCAGAGGATTAATGAAAGATTCTTGTGTCCATCAGGGAAACATAAAAACAGCGGGTGCTGAGTCAAGCAGTGGATTTGATGCTGTAAGATTTGATTCTTAGGTGGAGGAGTGACTGGAATCTAGAGGAACTCCTGACCTGTGGTCACATGTATTTTCTTTCAGGTCCTTATCCAGGGCAGACAGCAATCCCCCCTGGGGCCAAATTTCCCAAGCTTCCACAGCATAGGAGCATCAGTCCTGGTGCTTATGCCAAGAGAGCCCCTGATCCAAACAGGAGAGTTGAAAAGAAGGCAGCCTGATAGAGCTTTTCTGACAACAGACACCTTGTGTTTCCCTCCACCTTGCCCTTGCTGTTTTTCCTGAATCAATCCAATCTCCCAGGGTGTAGTTAATTCCTCTTCACTACCTGTCAGCGTGGAGTATCCTGTTGAGTTCACCCTTAGGCCCTTACAAGATGAGGGGCTGGGACACAAATACAGTGTAGGACATTCAGTTCGATTTCGATCTCAGATAAACAATGGATTTTTTTTTTGTATAAATACATGCCAAATATTGCATAAGGCATACTTATACTAAACAATTCTTCATTGTTTATTTGAAATTCTAATTTAACTGAGCATTCTGTGTTTTTACTTGCTAAATCTTGCAACTCTACAAGGGTGGGGCTGAGCTCCGTCTTATCAACAGGGACAGACATAGAGCCAAGAGCCCCAGACAGAAGCCCCGATCAATCCAAAACCATCATGAAGTCCTCAAAAAGCCTGCCTATGTTAAGAGATATGTCTGATAAAGAGGCATCCACGTGGAAGTTTCTCAGAGTTTCCTTGGGTAGCTCTATCTGCCAGCCCACAAATTACTTCATATCCAAATAATTCCACATCTATTTCTCAGCCTGTATATAAGCAGTTTGCATTCAATGTATTTGCATTTGTTTATACTTTTGTATATGTTGTCCTGTTTTCTAATAGATCCAGATTCAATATTTAATGAATGCCAGCTCTGTGACAGCACATTATAATAGGTGCTTTCTCATCTTCCCTTTCCTTATCTTCACGACAACCCCATGAAGGAAGCATCATTTATTATTGTTGTTTTTCTTGTTTTTCAGATGTAGAAACTGAGTTTCAAAGGGTCCCTGAAGGCTGAGGGACTCATCAGAAGAGTGTTGCCTACAGCCCCACTACCAAGAAGTGCCACAGCTAAGATTGAAACTCCTTCCTAAAGAGGAATGGCTCCCTGAATGTTCTGGAAGCCTCCCTGCTTTTCCCTCTCCACCTAAGGCACCTACCACTCACTGCTCCCACCAATATAGCCAGGTACCATTTTATTACCCCCACTAGAGCCCTTAAACAGCCGAAGCTCAGTAAAAGGAGAGAGGTGGGACCATTCCCTCCCACAGGATGGTGACACGGAGCTTCTGTGATTTACTGTGAAGACCATGGAGATCAATTCATTAGTCTGTAGAAACAAAGTTGCAAAAGGAGGGTAAATCCTACACTTGTCTGAAGAAGTAAATGGGCTGTGGCTTGCCAACCTTTAGGTTATATTTTACACTGGCAAATGCAGTCTAAAGTCAAGCCATTGATTTAGAAATGAACTTGCACAGCGCTCACCTTGGAGTTTGTGCCTATCTTTCCCAGGTAGATGAATGTGTGTGACTGGTTTTGCTTTCTACTGGAATTTCAGTGAGGGAAGGAGCCATGTCTTTGGTGATTCATTGTTTCCCTGCAGGACTAGTGCACTGCTTTGGCCAGAATTGAGCTCAGTCCGTGCTTTCCACTGATGGAGAAGCATAGGAACCTCACATACTTCTGTCTGTAGCAGTTGTGCAGCCCAGGAGATCTGCAATCATTATTAACTGCTAGCTAATTGCACATTGTTATTATTTTTTTATTTGGGGGGGAGAGAGAGAGAGAGAGAGAGAGAGAGAGATTGAATCCCAAGCACGCTCCACACTGTGCATAGAGTCCAATGTGGGGATCAGTCCCACAACTGTGTGAGATCATGAGTTGGGTGCTTAACCGACTGAGCCACCCAGGCGTCACTAGGCCATTATTTTTCTTAAGGGCATAAACACCTATTAACTTTTAGTTTTCCCTTTTGAGAAAGCACTGAAGTTTACTTTACATCTTCCCAATTCTCTGAAAGAACCCAGAAAGGTGTGAAGAAGGGAAAACCATTTAGGTAAGTATCAACCCAGGGCCTTCAAAATATCAGCTGGGTTGGGTCAAGCTTCAGAACTTAGTTTCTGCTGTGAAATACGGAAATGACGCAGATGTTGTACCTTTGGACTGAGGCAATATTCAATTTCAATCTGGTGGTTTGGAATGAAAGACATCTTAGTCCGAAATCCTACCCATGAAAAGACTGATGAGAAGTTCCTCCAAAACAAAATCAAATGTGTATTGTTTAGGCAAGTGTTATGGTCAGATGACATTTCAATTCAAGTCCGCTCCACTTAATGCCTTCATTTCCTACTCTGAGGGATGAAATCAGCTCTCCCATCCCACAGGTTCAGAAGAAAGCTCCCCTTTGCAGGCTGAGATGCCATTTTCAGCTTTGGAAGGGAAACAAATCATGTTATTGTCAAGGGTGTTATTGAGAACATCGTGCTCTCAGCCCTACTGGCTTGGCCGTAGTCAAAAGACTCAAACAAAGCTGTTTGCCATGAATTTCATCACTCTGACTTACCCAGCTAGGGCCTCCCCCACCCTACCTAATTCCACTCTTACTTCAAATGCCCCAGAATTTATTCCAGGAACAAGTTAAAATTCTTGCTTCTTTGAGACCTACAAACAATGCAAATCTTTTCCTTCCTTTCCCTTCCTTTTTTAAGAAAAGAAAGTCGGCTTGCTGGATGATCCTGGGTTGATAGCTTCAGAGTATAAAGCCCCCGAAGAGAACCAGGGGATGGAGTGATCACTTTGCAGAACTGGAGAATATACATAAAGTATAGGCCACTGAACGAATACCTAATTGCCTTCCAGGGTATAGAGGCTCCAGGGCCCCGTCCTTGGCCCTGACACCTGTCATCGTTGCTGAGTGGACCCAAGAGAGTTTGTCTACTCAATAAAGGCACTGGAGTCCTACCTGTTAATCTCTTGCCCTAGGGCCTGTACATAGGTCCCTTGTCTATTATGCTATCAACTTCTTCACCTCTGAGGCAGAATAGGAATGCAGTGGTTGTCCTGAGGAATTGGGAAAATACAAAGAATAATGTGTTCCCCTAAACAATGTTATTTAAGAGTCCACTGGATGGGGGAGAAAATGCACTGGCAGCTTTCATTACTTTTGTTTTGTGCATTTGTGTGTTTGAGTTGGGAGGGGTAGAGGGAGAGCTTTCTTTCTTTTTGGAGTTTGTTTTGTTACTAAATTTTCCTTGAAAAGTACTGTTGGCTAGAACAGTCTTTCTAAAAACCTCCAAAATAAAACACAGGAGTCAGTATGGGTAAGAGAGACTGTTTCAAAAGCAATACCTTTGGAAGCAGAAATTACAAGATTTGAATTCTTGCTCAGACTTAGAGTCTGTGATTTGAGGCAAGTGAATTTGGATTATCTGAGCCTTTCTTTCCATCCCACCTCTGAGAGATGAATATACTATAATAAAACCTATTTGAGAGCATGGTTGTAAGCACAAAATAAAATAGAATATATAAAGTACACAGCACAGAACCTATCATGTAGTGGGTGCTAAAAACAGCAACAGCCAACATTTATTTACATATCAGTTACCATCATCTGTGCCTTGCCTAAAAGATGTCATTTAAACCTCACCACTACTCCAAGAGGTAGATACCACAGTCATCCCCGTTATATGGAAGGGTGGGACTTAGAAGGGCCCTTCTGATCAAGAGGCAGAGGCAGGATGTGAGCCCAGCCCTGGCTCTTACCTGCTGTGTCCTGTGCAGAGGTGGCAAGCTGAGTCCCATTAGCCAGACCTGGCCCATGAGTGTGTATGGTACAGTTCAGCTTACAGGATTTAAAAGAAAAAGATATATTAAAAAATGTAAGCTTTCAAGAAGCTTACATATATATGTAACTTAGTTGTCAATCCTTAAAAATTGAGAAAGATTGCACAATTCTGGATCTTTAGCTTCTCTCTTAAAGTCTGTATCTCTGGCCATCATGCCCTTGTATTCTCACATAACTATGTGCACCTGTGGACAGTCCAGAGCTTGTGACAGTTCCCACCAGCCCTCACCCTCACTCATGCTGGCCCCCGGAAGGATTGTAGGTTTTGTTCTCTCATCCACCTCCTTTTGCATCCTAACTAAAGTCAGGAAGTTATTAGGTACAGCCTGATGTCTGTATATGGTTCCTTTGTGGAGTAAAATGGCCAGTCCTGTGTGAGATACCTCCCAGTCAGTACAGGGTCAATGACACACACTAATGTTCCCCATTTTCTCGAGGGCTCCCTAATGCTTCCTCTGCTCTGAGAAATCTGGAGAGACCCTGAAGCACCCCTGACTATAAGCACATATCATCTCTTATCTCTCAGAATAGCTTTTTTATCCCTTCGTACTTCTATGAACCTCCTGAGTGCTCAGGTGCTTCCACCTGAACCCAGGATCTCATCACCTCCACCTTTCTGGTTTATTGCAGTAGCCTCTTACCTCATCCCCCTGGTAGACCCCTTGCTTGTTCAACCCATTTGACACAGTGACTTCATATCCACCTTCAGCAAACCTTTCATGATCAGAGTTGGTTGGCTTCACGGGTGTGAGATCTGGCAATTACAGCAGACCCCACACTTAGAAGGCTCTATACTGGTTCAATGCTCTACTATTGGCATCTTGAAAATGTTTATGATTTTTGAACCAGAGGTCAACATTTTTATTTTACACTGGGGCTCACAAATTATGTATCTGAACCGATCCATGTTTCAGTTCAAGACGTTTCAATGACTCCTTACCTTAGGAGTATTTCCTAGTCTGTTTTCAGCATGGCACACAAAGAACATAGTGATGTATGTGTGCTATAGTGGGTTGCTTGAAGCCCCAGCCCCCAGCCAGCCATAATGGGGGGAACAGATGTTATGGCAAACCGTGACCCCTTCCTGGCACACGAAGATGCTGAGCACACTTTCTAGGGAAGTTCTGGCCTGCAGGTAGGTCACCTCATGCAGCTGTGTTTTAGGAACCCCATCCTGTCATGTCATTCTGAGTCCACATATTACTCTCTTATCTAGAGATAAGAACGTTCCTTCTCAATGTCACCCAAATCCTGCCCATTTTATAAGAGTGGCTCAAGTCCATCTCCTCCACAAAGTCTACTGTGTGTATCAGCCAACAGTGCTTCATTCACACATCAGATAATTACTGGTTGCTTACTTGTACCAGGTCCTGAGCAAGTGTTGGGAATACACTTATAAACAAAGCCATGTCTTAATGAAGCTTATGGCAAGTTAGGAGGACACACAGTCACAGAAAGAGGCCACTTGGAAGCACTGTGAAAAGAGGCATCACAGAAAGAAGGGAAAGATGAATTAGTTCCTATGGCTGCTGTAACAAATCTGGTGGCTTATAGCAACAAAAATTTGCTCTCTCATAGTTCTGGACAATAGAATACTTAAATCAAGGTGTCAACAGGACCACACTTCCTCTGAAGAATCTTTCCTTGCCTCTTCCAGTTTCTGGTGACTTTGGGCTTTCCTTGGCTTGTGGCCGCATCACTCAATCTTTGTCTCCCTCTTCACATGTCTTCCTCCTTTTTTCTGTGTTTCTTATAATGACACTTCTTATTGTATTTAGAGCCCACCTGAATAATCCAAGATGATTTCATCTCAAAATCCTTAATTACTTCTGCAAAGAGCCCTTTTCCAATTAAAGTAACATTCACAGATTCTGGTAATTCAGATGTGGACATTTAGGAGGGTATCATTAAACCCACTTCAAAGGATATATGACAGGACAGCTAACCCCACACTGAGGAATTGGTAGATGTCTCCTTGAAAAAAAAATAACATTGAAACTGAATAAGCCAAAAAAGAATGGCAGTAGTAAAATTGTTTCTGTAAATAGCATGTGCAAAAATCCCAATACAAAGTTAAGCATGCTGGGTCCCTGAACTAAATGAAGCTAAGTGTTTTTACAGAATAACATACATGGGAAAAGGTTAAGAGAAGCAGCTGGAGAAGTGAACAGAGCCAAGCCAAGATGAGCCTTGTAACCATAGAAAGGCCTTTGGACCAATGTAATGGAGAGGCATTGAAGGCTTTTAAGCAATGGAAGGACATTATCGAATTTCTAACAATTGCTAAGGCTGTAGTGTAGAGCATGATTTGGAAGGGGGCAGAGACCAGACCATGGAGACTGAGTCAGAAATGGTTACATAATTCAGGCAGTGAATAATAAATTAGGATAGTACAGAGCAGAGGAGAGGGGAAGCAAATCAATGAGTTCAAGAGTTTATTTGAGAGGTAGAATCAACAGGACTTGGTGGCTGATGGCATTTCAGTGTGGAAGTCAAGAATGGTGGCCAGGCTTCTAGGTTCCAGTTTAGAGAACATTGCCTTTGCTGAAGTAGGGAACCAAGAAGGAGGTGCAGTCTGGATGGACACTGGAGGGATGAGTTTGAAGTGTCTTTGGAACGGCCACTGGAGATGATTAGTGGGCATTTGAATTTAGAAGTCAGAAGCACCGGAGAGAGTGCTGGGGCTAGAAATAGACTTGGAACCCATCGGCATATGGATCATATGTTAAGTCAGAGAGTGAATGGTAACGCTCGGAGGAATGGATGGAGCAAAAAGAGAATAGGGCCCAGGACAGTACTCTAGGAGCACCAAGGCTCACTCAACGGGCAGAGGACAGAGGCTGTTACAAGTGGCAGACAGCTCAGAGGGTGGCAACTACCAATATTTAGTTACATGTGGTTTTTATGATACAATTCAAAATTTATTGTCAATTTCCCTATTCTCTGTCATTCATTTTATATTTTGCTGAACAATTCAAGTACAATAATGTTCTCCATTATGCTATGTTGGTCACTAACTGTTTCGTATACCCAAGAACCAAGGCAAAGGTCTGGAACCAGAGACCCATGTGGGAATAAATGCTGAACAATTGGCTGAGTGTTATCTATCGGAGCCTGAGTCAGAAAACCTGGGGAAGGGACATTTCCCATTTCCTCTGATCCTTCACCAAAACCCATCATCCATCATCATAAACTGAATATTCTAAAAAGTTTATTTCTCTTAGATTATAATTAAGTTTCTCTAAATTAAGAAGTATGTTTTTCTGGCTCAGTGTATTTCTTTCCCCCTCCCTGGCCTCTTTTCCAGCTAGTAAAATTCTGTATAACAGCACTGCTCAATGGAAATTTCTACAAACATGGAAATATTCTATATCTGTATTTTATAATATGGTAGCTTCTTGCTGAAGGTGGCTAATGTAACTGAAGAAATGAGCTAATTTTATTTAATTTTGATCCATTTAAGTTTAAAAACCCACATTTGGCTTGTGGCTCCCATATTGGACAGAATAGTCCTATAACTGTAGAGAGCTCAACATTCATTTTCTCAAGGAACATTCTCTGAATCCTCCTCCCAAAGCCAGGCCTATTTCCCCACTATATGCTGTCATATAGCATAAAGCTAAAGAGGACCATAATTTTGAATAATTATATGTGTATTTACTACCTTAATACCTGTTTCCCCTGATAAACTCTTGGAAGGCAGGAACTATGTTTACTTTATTTGCTACTATACTTCTAGCACTTAGCAAAGGGCATGGTACTTATTATGTGCTCAACAAATATTTATTGGGAGAATGAGTGAATGATAAAATGACTCACTAAAACATACTATGAGATTATGTACCAAATATATGTTTATTAAATAGTTAGCTATAGATTATAACCATATAATAGATAATTCTGGAAGGCTAATACCTCTAATCTATAGAAACTGGAACTGTCAAGAGAGGAACAAATTTGACATGCTCAGTTTTGGATATGTAAAAGTTGAAGTGCCAGATCGTGTGTTTTATATTCCCTTGATCTTATTGTCCACTAAAATCCTGAAGGCTTTCCAACTCATAATGGATGGTATGACACAGGTTGTCTCTCCTGCACTTTACAGTTAATAGGAAAACCATTCATACTTCTCATTAACATTTCTCTATGAATATTACATCACTGCTCAGCCCCTCCAAGTTGCTCTAAATCGCGAGGTTGTCACAGTGTACTGGTCTCTGCTGCCAGCTTTGCATTCTCTCAGTGTTTATTTAACATATTCTCAAAGTTCCTAACCCAATTAATTTCTAAATGGTGACTGTGTCAGGGACCATGACATACCACCACAGACCTCCCTCCAGATTCCAAAATGCACAAGTCAGCCCTCTCTGGCTATAGCCCTGCGATAGTTAGGTAGCCCCTGCCTGGGATGGAACTTGAGCCAAATCAGAAGCACTGGCCTCACTGGAGCTCCCTGGCAAGCTTTTCAGTCACCTTCAGCTCTGGGCCCCTCTCAGTGCTGTGGCTTCCATCTCCTCCTAACAAATAAGTGGAATCTGGAAGGCTCTGTAAGCCCCCACTCAATCCAGTTTCCTACACCCTGGGACAGCATCGGGCCAGGGCCCGTTAGCCAAGTTTCATTGCAAATCCTTGAATGGCAGTGGTTTATAGGCACTCTGGGTCAGAGCCAGGGTAAACAGGCTGAGCCCTGGGGGTCAGTCCAGCTGGGGTTAGGCAGAGTGGAGAGCCTGGAGAAGCCAAAGAGAAAAGAGGCTGAAAGAGATGGTCAGAAGAGGAACTTTGGCAGTTCTTGATTCGTGCCACCTTCTGGAAGCCTTGAAAGGGACTGAAAGGGATATGGTTTGGTAAAGATGAGTGCAGAGGAGGTGCACATATTTGATTCAGAATGGGCAAAAGAGCATTAACCTTTCCTTCAAAGCCTTCTTCTCAAACACGGTGTGTTCTGTGTAAAACAGAAGGGTATAGGCTTTAGTATGTATCACAGGGTCCTTGGTGGTGGACAGACACCTCCCTGTGTACCCCGAGGTCCTGTTAGCAGCCACCACCAGCACCCCAGCATAAAGAGAAGAAGCCATATTTCTGGCAGCTGCTACCCTCCCTGGTCCATCTCCTTACACTCGTTGGTTGCCAAAAGGCCACTGACCTCTGCCCCTGCCCTACTAATTAGTAGAAGAGTCGTTCAGACATTAACATTCCTCATTTTCCCTACAGGTTACATCACTGCTGCCTTTTAAAATTTCTTCATAATCCTGAAAGCTACCAACAGAAGTGAAATGAACGACTTCATGTTGGAGAATCCGTAGGCAGTCTGATTTACTGTGAGCTAGAGTCACAAACAGGAGCACAGGGTCGTCATTCAAGAGTCTTGCTAGCAGCCCAGGTGATTCCCAGAAGAGAGCAAAGCCAGAGGGCAAGGGCAGCTGGTGATGTAGCCAGTGGGTTTGATTGGCTGGAGCAAAGAGACAAAGGAGCACGTGAAGTCAGAGCAGAACACAGTGCACAGGTCCAAGAATGCCCGTGGCCTGTGCTGTCCTGTTGTTATACATGTACACAATTCATGGAGTCATTCAGCCCAGTAGTTGGGGCCCAGCCAAGGAGCAGCCCGTGCTGTGCCCTCACAGCCCACTGGTTAGGTTTGCAGTGCCTAGTTTCACCTCAAAGGAAAACATTGATTTATAGATATCAAACCTCAGGCCACTGAGAGATCTAAGCCATCCTGTTCTGAGGCCTCTGGGAAGCTTCTGCAGCATCAAGCTGCCAAATTGTCCCAAGTGCTGAGTGTTAGTCAATGGCCCTTTTGTCAACTACCTACAGCATACCGGGTGCTGTCTCATAAACTGTTCCACTTCCTCCTGTCTCCAAAACCTCCTTCCCTTCTCTCATCTTCATAGGCAACTGCCCTCATTCAAGGTCTTGGGATTTCTGTATTTAATTTCTAGAATAGACTCTGACCTGATCTCTATGCCTCATCCACACAAAAGCCTGAAGGGACTTGCAAATGTATGAATCTGATCAAGTCATTCTGCTTCTTAAAACTTTTTTGTGTGTCTGATGCCTTTGGATGTGAGGTCTGCTGTTGGCTTGGCATTCAATGCCCTGCATGGCTGCACCAGCCTGCCTCATGCCCTGGGCCTTCCCATCGGTACTCACCCAGAATGGGCACACTGCCTCGCTCCTCTTTATGCCTTTCTGTGGGAACTTCACCTGTGTGTGCCTGCCAGGCAGTCCTGATTTGCCCTTTGTGATCTCGGGTGTCTTCCTTTTATCCCTAAAGTCTTCCAGACAACACTCACCCCAGCTGGTCTCCCCCACCCATGGGCGGTGGAGTGACTCTACAGCTTGTACCACTTATTCCTGTTGCATCCCCCACTTCCCTGTAATATTTATTTCCTTCATTTTCAAGGGAGGAGATATCTCCCCCAAGGGAGAGAGAACTAGTTCTTGGAGGATGGGGCTGGAAAAATTTTACTCTTTTTATTATAAAGCACAGATATGCATGACAATTCATAGATATATATCCACAGTGTATCTGCGGTATTAAAATTTCATGGAGGGCAGGGGACAATGGGAAAAAATGTCTAAGAAGGCTCCTTAGAGACCAATAGTGAAAAATAGGTTGAGAAATACAGAACTGATTTGTTCATACATCTTTCTCACCAATTGGACTGTGAACCTTTTGTGAGTCCCCAGAGCTGATAGAATGTTTTGAATAAATGTGTAATGTTGAAAGCTGAAGGCATGTGTGCTTGAGTGAATTCTCCCAGTAATCCTTTGGGGTGGCATTACTGTCCCATTGGGGGAAGATTAGGAAACAGGTGCTAAGTGCCCCTCCCCTACCTCCACTACCAAAGCTCCAGAGTTAATAAGGATAAAGTAGAAACATTTTAAATTAAGGAATTCTAGAGTCCAAATCTAATGTTCTCTTATACTTTAGAATAATTGATATAATTTACACAAAATTGGGAAAATATGTTTCCCAATTTGCCTTCAGCATTCAAAAATGCTTTGGTTGAAATATCCTAAAGCAATCTGAGTAGCCAAGAACAACCTTGGAAAATCAAGCCTGTGGTCTTTCAGACTCCAGCAAAGATGCCTCAGCGCTTGACTGAGTTGGGGTGAGGATGGTGGCCTTCTACCTGACTCCCAAGAATCCAAGGTATAATCAGGTGGAGCCGACACCACCCACTTAGTTCATAACGCTGAGCCTTGCAGTTAATCCAATTAAATTAAAATTTTTTTTNTTTAAAAATCTAGCCTTGAGCCTCTCTTGTGTATTGAACTGAGCAGCATAGGGGGCTACTTTGCCCTCAAGAGGTAGGGGTGGTCGAATGAGAAAGAGTACACACAATTGTAATGCAAGATTCAACAAGAAGACAGTCATGAGAGAGACTTAGGCAACTCTAAGGCAGGAGATGAGCTACAATGGGAAATAATGTTATTAATAAAGATGCTTCCCTTGTTGAAAGCAAAGCAAAGCAACATCTATAAAATGGTTTTATGAGTCAACTTGTTGAAGCAGGAAGAGCTTAGTAGCTCAAACCAGTGTTTTATTCTTTCCAAGGTCAAGATGAAGTTTGAAACTGGATTTATGGGTCTGTTTGTTCAATCAACTCCTCATTTTCCACTCCTGAACTTACGAGCGATGGGTAGAAATCCCTACTAAATGACAGTTCATCTGCCTAGAATGAAACCTTTTGTTTTTAAACATAAATACTTCATCCATACAGAAAAAAAGCACTAATCATAAGGGTACAGTTCAATGAATTTTCACAAAAAGACCAAACCCTTGTTAACAGCCACTCCGATGAAGAAATAGAACATTATCACATCCTGAAAGCCATCCTGGTTACCATAGATTAGTTTTGCCTTTTTTGAACTTTGAAGAAATGGAATCATACAATATATACTCCATGTGTCTGATTTCTTTTGCTCAACAATATGTCTGTGAGCTTCATCTAGAATGTTGCAAGTAGCAATAATTTGCTCATTCTCATTACTGAAAGAATTTCATTGTGTGGATGTACTACATTTATTTAGCAACTCTACTGTTGATGAACATTTGGATTGTTTCCACTTTTTGGCCATTATGTACAGAACTACTATGAATATTTTTCCTACATGTCTGTTGATGAACATATGTGCTGATATATACTCAGGAGTAGAAGTCCTAGTTGATAAGGTATACACATGTTCCTTTTTAGTCAATTTTGCTAAATACATTTGAAAAGTAGTTGTATCACTTGTATACCAACTGTTAAGTAATAGTGTGCAAGAATTCCAAATATTCCAAATGCTCTCCAATACTTGGTGTTGAATAACTTTTTGGCCATTCTGGCATCATTTCTGAACTCGTGATTTTAATTTACATTTTTTAAATGACTAATGAAGTTAGGCATCTATTCATATGCTTATTCACCTTTTGGATTTTCTTTTTTGTAAACCACTTTTTCAAGTCTATTGTACATTTTTCTGTTTATATGTCTACCATTTTCTTTATTAATTTGTAGGAGATCTTTATATGTTTTGGATACAAATCCTTTGTCAGATATATAACTTGCTAATATTTTCTTATAATCCATGACTTCACTTTTCACTTTTTTAATGGTATCTTTTGATTAACAGCAATTTTTCTATTTTAATGCCCTGTAACATCAATTTTATGATTAGTTCATCATAAAATGTATAAATGCTATTAATGAAATCTTTGCCTTTCCCTTGCTCATGAAAATAACCATCTGATCATAATGCTGAATCTTCCAATCCATAAGCATGATCTATACCTTCATTTATTTAGGTCTTCTTCAATTTATCTCAGTAATATTCTGTATATTTTGGTCTAAAGATTTTGTTCATCTTTTGTTAGATTTACATTCAACTTTGGGCAAATTCCAAGTACCTATCATTCTAGTTTTAAGAGACATAAAAAAGAAAGTCTAAAATATAGGCCCTGAATTCAAATTGCTTTGGTGTAATTGTGGGACACATTTGCAGAAAAGATAAAAGACTAAATAATAATGAAGTAGTAATTGTTTGATGTAGGCAATGAAAAAAGAGAGAGGCAAGCAACCAAAGTGGATTGAAACTGTTGGCAGAGATGCCCAGCCCAGGATGTGAGAAGGTGTGAGATGGACTTACAAGGATGAATGGGAGCATTTGCAGAGAGGAGTGGAAGGAAACATTCCAAGAGAGAAACTGGAATGAACTGAAGTCTAGAGGTTAGAATGAACATAGCATGTTAAGGACCTAACAGGGCACTGGTTGATAAAACTGTCTACACTCTGATTCATGAGTAGTGGGAGATAAGATGAAGTCTTGAGCTGAGAGGCCCTATGAACAACAGAAGGAAGATCTTCCAGTACATTTTGATGATGGAGTTTGACATCCTGGCCCTGGGAAGGGAGCTCAGCAAGTATTCACCCTTGCTTGACACTAATTGGCAGCCAAATAAGAACTTCCTGATAGGAACTCCCACACTCTCCTCCTTGAACCTGACCTATCCAAGAAGGCCTCTAATCTAGAAATGAACTATTTCTTATAGAATGTATAAGTCAAAGACACTTTAATAATAACCCAAAGTTCATGGCCCAGCCCAAAGGCTCAGATTCAACACCTACCACCCAGTGCTTCTGAGAGAGCTACATCTGTAGACCAGGTAGTGATGGTCTACCAGTGCACAATTTCTCTATAGCTGGACTTCCCAGAAGAAATGGGGCTGGAAGTGGTTGTTCAAATCTTACACTAATTGGGGTTTTGATGCCCCATTTCCATCCTAACTTAGACAAAGTTAAAACCAGCAGGCTTAGGGCAGCTCCAGAACTCATGGAGGCAGGTCCTTAGGCCTCCTGGGAGCTACTGGAATGAGTAAGGCATGGAGTAACCAGTAATGAGTTCAAATGATAAGATTCCTAAAGGGGACATGACTATGCATTTTGCCAAGATTTATTCTAATTTTGGAACCCAATTGGAAACTTCTGAACGTCATGTTCCATTTGGCTCTGACAAAACACAGCTCTGCATTGCTTTGTGTTTGTTTTATCCTTCAAGATCAGAACATAATTTATTTGTAGTTAGATTTTTGTATTTAGCACAAATCTCCATTTAGATAGAAAAACAAGCGGATATTTTTTTCTTATATGTCCTTAGGGGGTAAAAAAAAAAAAGATGTACAATGGAGAAAGGTTCCACTAGAAAAACATGCATACCCAATATAGAAAATTTACGCAAACAGAAGCACCCAGAGGAGAAATATTTTATAAAGCCTAAAGTATAATGAGTCCTCAAACTTGGCACAGAACAGTAGAGATCAGATCCAGAAAATCTTCAGGACTCTCCTCCATTTAGGCAGGACTGCATCTTCTCTAGCACCTCCTCCTTGTTAAAATTTCTTACCATATTTAAACAAATATTTTGAGAATAAATATTATAACTTCCCTGGGAACCATGTTCTCTAACACTCCAGCACTATGTCTCAAACATGAGGATGTTTCCCTATCAGTCCCCATTTCCCTCTCTTTATCTCATTTTTCATTTACTGTCAAATGAATCTTTTGGTATTTATTGGTACAAAACCAAAATATGCTATAGCTAAAATGTACTGGGATCTCCATTAAAGCAAAAATTGAGAAGAATTGGGGGTAAGGTTATATTAATCAGGACTCTTTCAGAAGCTCAATATAAAATAAAACACCCCCCCCCCCCCCAAAGGAGATTTATTGGTTCGGGTAGCTAGAGTCTTCTCACCACCTCCAGTTAGAAAGGTCTCAGAGATGGACTCTGACCACACTGAATCATGTGCCCAAGTCCGGACTGATCACTGAGCCTGGAGCTGGGTCCTTTGCCCACATGGCACGTGTTCATAGAAAGTAGATTTATTTCCAGGAGAAAGAGGGATTGTAGATGGTCACTTAGGGACAATTCTAAACTGACAAATTTGAAAGATGCATAAAGAAGTATTTTCCACAGTGTATTGGATCTAGTACATTAAGATTTTGGATAAAGCATTATATCTTAAATACAAAGGTATTAACAAAATGACCAAAAGGTATTAACCATGACCACCACTGTCATGGTACATAAGCACTGATTACCCTTGAGGCCTGCTCTAGAATGTATAGCTACTTTCACTGTGGACAACTTAAGAGCATCAAGAAGACAGGATAGCATAATGGCTAAGAGCATGAACTGTGGATACTAACTGACTCAAATTCAAATCCTCGCAGTGCCAATGGCTAGCTTTGGTATTTGGGCAAATCATTCATCCGCTTGAATGAATAATAATAAAATTTACCTCTTGGGTTATTATGAAGATTAAATGAAATAATACACATAAAATGCTTGGTACAGTGTCCAGTACTTAGAGATCACTGTTTACTCTAGATATTACATTTTAATTACAAGCATCATAATTATTATTATTAAAAGGAATGCCAAGGAATTTCAAGGCTAGAGAGTTCTAGGATGGGTGATAGTGATAATGTTCCATTCTATGATCTTTCTGGAATAAGAAACATCTTTCTATACCCCCTCTCCATCTATATCTAGCCCCATCCTTTGCCTTCAAATTATTTAAAATCTCTTTCTTCCACCTTCCATACTTTCTCTTTCTGTCCACTGAGGCATCAAACACTAATGTACCTGGGTAGGAAAAACAAGATGATGGTGCCCTTTGTACTTGTTTTAATCTTTCCAAAAGAGACTTCACAGGTAATTGAAGTCCAAGAAATTACAGTCTTAGGAAGTGTCCATGCTGTGAGCAACAAAAGATAACTCCTCAGAGAGATATCAAAACAATTGACCAACTTCTGGAACCAATTGGCAAAGTTATGTGTAACTGCACAAGACGACATTGCCAAGGAAAACCTGTGAGGTCCTCTAGGAAAAGACTGGAGTCTTCAAGACTGCACTTCTACCTTCTCATTAACTTTATTATACCTTACTTTTTATAAATTTTCCATTGAAATCTCCAGAAAGGGAGATGTCTCAAGAGAAACTGGTTCCTTTACGTCTACCACAGCTGTCAGGGATCCCTGTCACCTATAAATTTAGCACTTAGAATTTTTTAATCACAGAAAAGAGTAAGAGACAGGAAAATAGGTTCCATTTGAGTTTGACTTCCATGCTCTATTGAATGTCTGTGGTAGCAATTACTCAGGATTCAGTCTTATTTTTTAAAAGAAAATGTTTCACAATATTTTTTTCTTTCTAATTATGAAAGACAGATAGAATAACACCTTATATTTACATAGAACTGGTCCTTGGAAAGTGCTACAAATAATGTCATTCTTTTTCCCACCATAATTCCTTGTGGAAGCAACATATTTTCTTCACACCATTTTTGTAGGTTATGTAGTCTGTCAGAAGCATTATGGGGGCCAGAACCTGGGTTTTCTTTGGATTTGAAATGAGGTATTAGGTTTCCTTCTATTACAAAAACAGCAGTTCTACGCAAAAATGGGCTTTTATGCATAGTGCTCCAGGTAATTGCCATGGGAAAGAGCTCATGCTCTTGCTTTTCAGCACTCAATGAAATCATCATTTTCCCATTCTCTTACACTTTTTATAGACATAACTTTAATGGTGGTAGCATCCTATCTATATCAGTTATTTGCTCATAGTAGTGTTAAGTATTATTCTATGAAACTCATGTGTATCCAAGGTCACAATATATTTCTTCCTGTGACTTACAGTGGTTTTAATTTTTTCCAATTGAAGTGTAACTGACATGTAACATTTTATTAGTTTCAGATGTTCAACATAATGATTCAATATTTGTATACTTTGAGAAATAATCGCCACAGTAAGTTTAGTTAACATGTTACCCTACACAGTTATAAAATAAATTTTTTTGTGGTAAGAATGTTTAAGATGTACTAATTGTACATCAGTGTCTTAACACAGTAAAAATTTATTTATCATTCATGTGACAGTACAAGATGGGTTCTCCTACCCAGCAGGTGAAGGCTATACTCCATGTAGTGATTCGGAAACACACAGATCTCTTCCCAATTTGTAGTTTCACAACCGGTTCTAAGTAGAGGCCAGGAATACACAAAGCACAGAACAGATCCTGCAACAAAGAATTTCCTGGCTCAAAATGTCAACAGTGCCAAGGTTGAGAAATACTGCCCAAGAGACACATTATCTTCTGCACCTAGCCAGCTAAATAGGGAAGGAGAGGAACTGATTAAGATAAAACCGCATTGTAAATGCCTTGACCTGGAAACACTAGTCACATGATCCCCACCTAAATGTAAGAGGGCTAAGAAATGAGTCCTGGTGGGCTGCTGCTTCTAGTAACAGCTCTTTTTGGGGAGAGCGAGAATTTCTAGTGAACAGCTAGTTAACTTGTCACAGGGGCCAATGGCAAGATTTGAATTGTATATTTGCCTGGCTACTCAAAACACTGTTGTAGGATCAATATGAACTAATAAAATCAGTGATATATAAATACATCCCTGACCTCCTCCTTGGGCTAAAGATCTTCTGTCTAATGTCCTATTTAATATATTATTCGGTGTCACAAACAACACAGCCAAACAGAACTTTTGGTCTTCCCACCCAAATTTCATTTCTCATTCATCTTTCTTATTTCCACTAAAGATGACACCATGCTCCTTCCCACTTTCCTACATCCTTCTCCAATTGTTCAGCAAGTCTTTGCAGCTCAATCCCCAAGATGCCCTTCAGGTGTTACCATGAACCACCATTTCTAGCCTGAACAACCCAGTAACCTTCTAGCCGACCTCTCTGTAACCTCTCTTTTCCCACTACAGCCGGTTCATTCACATACCAAGCTGTTCTTTGTAAACTGTAAAGATTATTTCTTTTTTAAAAAATATTTATTTACTTTGAGAGAGAAAGAGAGAGAGAGCAAGTTGGGCAGGGGCAAAGAGTGAAGGAGAGAGAATTCCAAGCAGGCTTTACACTGTCAGTGCAGAGCCCAATGTGGGGATCCATCTCACGAAATATGAGACCATGATGTGAACCAAAATCAAGAGCTGAGCACCCAACCAACTGAGCCCACCCAGGCACCTGTGTAAAGATTATTTCTTTACATCTGGTGCCAGATCACTCTCTTGAGTGCTTTGACATATGCCCCAGCAAGGGTCATGTGAGACCTATTCACTTCACTCCACTGTTCCTCTGGGGTCTGCACACCCTCCCTTCACTGAGATTCCATTTCCTGAACCTGCGACTGGCACTGGTTTGGTGGCCTCTAGATTCATTATGGTTACCTTCATTGTACCCTTCTAGGAACATGGCATCGTATTGTAAAATGGAGAACCAATTTGTCAAAATGGAGCAGCTAATTTGTCCAAATCCATGAATCTCACCCTACTCTACAAAACTCATCATGATCTGGCCATCTAATCTCATCTCCTGCCTTTCTCCACCTCTTCACTTCACTGCAGACACACTGGTATGTAGTCTTTCCCTCTAATGTTCCAGGTCTCCTTCGTCTCAGAGCTTTCATATTTGGTGTTCTCTTTCTCCTTGGAGCATGCTTGCCTGGATACTTGCACACCTGCCTCCTTCTCATCTTTCCAGCCCAAGGTGTTATCTCCTCAAAAGGGAAAACACTCCTGAAATGGCTGTTACTACCTCCCTCCACCTCTCCAAACCTATATCCCATCTCCTTGTTTCAGTTTCTCCAGAACACCTACCACAATCTGGAGATGATACTTATTAATTTTTTGCATGTATACTGTTTGTCTCTCCAACCCAGAATGGAAACCCCATGAGGGCAAAGTTTTGTCACTTACCCCCAGTTCTAGAACAGTATCTGGCATGTAGTTAATACATGGTCGTTGAATCAGTGAACCTACAGGGGAACACTGGGGCCCTAGAAGAGTAAGGAATGGCGAGTATGAGGTCTTGCTCCAGCTCTGCTACAAATCTCGTAGGTCCAAAACTGAGTCTCACAGATCACACTCCCTCCTCTGTAAACCTGTTTTCTTACCCAGGAAAAGAACTAACCAGAAAGGCCTCCTAGAAGCACAGATGGGAAGATCCTCAGACTTAGCAAAGAATTTTCTCCAGGGCCGGCAAGCAGTTATCATTGTGGGTCACGTCAGAAACCTCTGTGCACCTACCAATAAGTGACTTCTGACCTGCTCTCCTTCCAGGCCACACACAGAATTGCCATTACTGGGGAGAGTTGGAGGCCTCGTGAGGAAAATTATCATCGTCATCATCATCATCATCATCATCATCATCATCATCCTTGCCGCTCCACATTCAAACTAACCTCTATTATCTTTTTCTCTGGCATATTCAGGCTGCTCTTTCACCTTTTCGAACAACCAAGACTGCTCTGTGCTTTTGAAAGTGTCATGGTCCAAAAAACTAGATCCTTAGCTTGATGCATCCCTAGAAGGTTCTTGTGGCTGGCTACGTGGCTGCTTCCTGGGGCCCACGTCAAGCTGAGATGCTGCTTGGGGTGCACATATGGGTAGCAGCACCTTTGATGTCCTCTTTCACCCCTCTGCATTGTCCTTTACAGACTGATTTCCTCATTCTTTCAATTAACAGCTATTTATTGAGCACTGAAGTGGGCTTTATTTTTTTTTTATTTTTTTAAGCATTTTTTTTAATGTTTTATTTATTTCTAGGAGAGAGAGAGAGAGACAGCGTGAGCAGGGGAGGGTCAGAGAGAGAGGGAGTCACAGACTGAAACAGGCTCCAGGTTCTGAGCTGGCAGTCAGCACAGAGCCCGACGCGGGGCTCGAACCCACGAACCGCAAGATCATGACCTAAGCGAAAGTCGGACGCCTAACCGACTAAGCCACCCAGGCGCCCCTGAAGTGGGCTTTAAAATGCATACAAACAGAGGCACATCTACTGTGAAGTTAATACAACTTAGGCTACAACACCCATGGTCACATAGATTTTGCAAAATTTACAAAAGTGAAATATTTTAACTGAAGTTTAGTTAAAACCATCCTTCCACTCTGACTTCCCTTTTTCACACTAACCCTTGTGCAGGGTTGCCACAGCCTTTTTGGAAATCTGCTGAGGTGAAGGTGATTTGGAGTTACATTTGAGTTGGATTTAATAGGATATATTTATATGGTTCACAGCCGTGTCTGCATATAATAGTTATGTTGTTGTGATTCATCTTGGTCTAGGATTGCTTCTAGGTATACTCCCAGAACCCACTGCCACAACTCATCCAGCATCATGATATGAGGGTACACAGCCAGATGTCATACCATGATATGAATGCACTATGCAGAATCTGAACTCGTAAATACATGAGAAAGGGAGGGTCATCCAGGCATGAGATTACAAAGGCAGAAGCTGGTCTGTGGGAATTCATCCAGTCATCAAACATGTAAAATCACATGCAGAGATTTCAATTCTTATGGACATCTAGAAAAAGAGGAAGTTATCTCTGTGTCTGTAGGGCTTAAACTCTTATAGGAGTAGTACCATATTTTATTTTTTAGTTTTAGTTTAGTTGTTTTTTTTTTTTTTCTGAGAGACTGTATGGACAGGGGAGAGAAGCAGAGAGAGAGAGAGAGAAGAAAAAGAGAATCCCAAGCAGGTTCCACGCTCAGCATAGAGCCTAACATAGGGCTCAATGCCACAACCATCAGATCATGACCTGAGCTGAAATCAAGAGTTGGTTGCTCAACTGACTGAGCCACCCATGTGCCCTAGAAGTAGTACTATTAATAGCAAATATGTCCTGGCTGAGTCGATTGTTTAGTATCCCAACTATTTACTTTAAAATATTAAAAAATTGATTTTGATCAACCATGTTAGTGAAAAGACTTCATTATCCTTCTATTGTTTCTTTCTATAAAGTTATTGTCATATGAAGAGGTGATCAAAGAGTATATAACCAAAAAGGTATAGAGGTATGTCAGGCAATTAGTTACTAGAAACAATTTGCTATTGACAGGGTGGGGAGAGAGGGAGGATTGCAATGTTTGTAGCATTTCTCAGCATTTAAAGTTTTTAAATTTATTTCTACTTCTATTTTTAATCTTAATGGATATTTAATTTTTTAAAATCCTTCCACATTTGGTAAGCTAACTGGGTCATCTTCTGGATACAGGTACAAATGATGTATTTCTGATTATTAAGGAGCTTCCAATAGACATTAAATGAGTCCTGGGTAGGAGAAAGGGTGAAGAAATTATCAGAATGTGTTTGAAACTCCCTCCATCTACTAATCCCCCATTTCCCTCATCTCTCCTAAAAGTAATCTCCAATAAATTGGGCTCTTAATAATCATATTCTTGAGAGAAATGAAGGGGCTAAATTGTGGTGTGTGTAATAGGTGAAATTAGGCAACTCTCTTCTTTCCCTTTGGCCATCACCATTAAGAGGAAAGCCAGCAAGCATGACAGGGCTAAGCCTTACTCTTGACTCAGGTGTCCTAAAACAGGTCCTAAGAAAAAACCTTCTGATCTTGGGTCAGTCAGTCTGAGGGCTGGAAGACCCTGAATGCAGTCATAGCGTGACATCAATGAATGTTCTCTGTAGAATCTTGCATCTTTTCTTCCTTCCCTGCTTAGACTACAATGATTAGTCAACTGATTTCCAAACATTCAGTGAATGTTTGACTTGGGTGAGCCACTTACAGCAGAATTTGAACTACAAATTGGGTACCATGATGCCCAACCCCACCCTTCAATCCTACACAGTTGTTTGCAAAAGATCTCTCAAATGGAGCCAGCTCACCAATTGATCATTGACTGTGGTTACTGTTTCATAAAAGAAAACGAAGCACATCATGGTTTTCCTGCAAAAATTAACCAGAAATGTAAAGGGATTAGAATCAGAAGAGTAGATGAAGCAGCCAGCAATTAATCATTTACTACAGGGTGGGTGACCTTTACATTGAAGGTAACAGGTATAATTAAACAGCCCCTTGCTGAGTGGGTGTTGAAACTGAAATTCTCTAGGCCTGACTCATGGCTTTCCACCTGGTTCCTGGCTCTTTCCGACTTGGTTGGGAGGCAGGTTGCCTCTCATAACAAACTCTGGGAAATCCCCGCCTCAGGACTGCCTTGGAAAACATTGCCAGTGTCTTACTTGTCATTTAAAGTTTGTTTGTGTGCTGGGCCAAGAGAAGCCTGCAAGCAGGTACTTGAAGTGGGTGGAATGAAAGCCTAGGGATCAAATAGTGCCCTGGATACATTGCCAAGGCCAAGGGAGGTACAGAGACCTACTCACAGAAAGTGTCTGTATCTGCACTCCAATGCTGTCATTATTGTCTTGCTGTAGCCCCTGAAACCTTGTTTATTTCCTGTTTTGAACTTCTGGAGGCGTACCACGCAGGACAGTTATTAAGGGCAATAACATCATAGCCCAGTGAGGTGGGCTAGCCTTTTGTGTTTCATTTGGGTGGGACCATCTTCAATATTATAAAGTCCAAAGCAATTTTGGCTCTGCAGACTCCTTTTTATCCATAGATACCTTCTAATCCCTACCTTGAGGACCCCCTACCCCACATCTTTCCATTCTTGGGCTTCCCCTGTGAAACGAGAGACTTTTAAAGATGATCAAGTTGTTGATGCTTAGTTCAGATTCAATGTTTCTCTTAAGTCTGAAATCCTCTGAATCTGATGGGAGAGGGGAAGGAAGTGAAACTGGATAGTCCAAATAATTTATAGTTAAAGCCAAGATTTATGAGGGGAATTACTGCACAGAGCTTGGTTTTGTGTGTCTTTGGACCTGGGGGCCAATTTCTCCCCTTTGACTGCCCACATGTGTCTCTCGTGGCTCTGTGGCACCACCCTTCCAGGGTGCGGGGAAAGCTACAAGGGTGCCATAAGCCAGGAGCTTTAGTCCTAAAAGCGGGGGGAGAGTGGCCCTGCCGGTGTGCTTGGTAATTAGCATGTGGCTCTTCAAGATGAAAAAGAAAGACTTTGTGGTGGCAGAGGAGGAAGCAAAAGGAAGCAGAGAAAGAACCACAGGCTGTGGGAAGCACTTTCAGGGAGATCAGGCCTGGGGGAATGCAGGATGTGCTTAGACCCTTGAGTCCTGTCTGGCCTTTTCTTTTGCCAAGTAAGGCATTAGAGTGGGACCATTTTTGGAGCCACAAGTTAGAATCAAATTCTACTTAGGGCAGGCCCTGCTAAAATTCATTTTGAGAAATTCAAAGACTGGAAGAGGAGAAAACTGAAATTCTTTCATGTGCTCACTTGCATGTGTGTGTGTCTCACACACACACACACACACACACACTGTTTTATGAACATATAGTGCAAAGTGAATTAATAAACCACACTTAAAACAGTACCTAACACATAGTAGATGCTATAGAAGCATTGATTGCCTGCTAAATTTAACTATGAACAATTATTATTATTACTATTATTGTATTTTGATTTTGCTTTCAAAGAATTGATTTTGAACATAAAAATGTAGGTAAGAAATCCCAGCCATATTCTTGCTTTTCTTGGTAACCCTACATGAGTTGGGAGATGGTATAAGGAGATGGTGTACCTGGTGTAGAGCCCAGGGGCAGCTACAGGAAGGCAGGGCAGTGGGAGGCATGCTGAAGACAAGAATAAGCCCAGTGGATGGCTTGTATATAAGTACAGATGTTTGCCTGACTCCCCATTGTAAGGGCAGAAGCCAGAGAGAATGAGGTCAGGATCTGAATCCTCACCTGTGAATTACCTAGCTGTGAAAATTACTATGTACCTCTGAGCCACCAGGTCCTCTTTTACAAATGGATATGATTAAGCCACATCCCAGTGGGGGAGCAGAAGACTAAGTGACTATGTGGGGATCAGCAGGCTTTGGTTCCCCACAGTATCAAGGGTGTTTTCTTAGCTGGAGTCTAAAAAGGAGCAAAAGAAATTAGGAAAGAAAGGCAAAATCCACACTGTGAGATGACATCTAACTAATCTACTCAACAGTTAGCTGGAACATAAATGAACACATAGAGTCAGTTACAATTCATACCCACACCTAACCAAAGAGTAAGTGATCTTGGCAGGGTTTTGGATCCTTTCTCAGTAAGGGACCTCAGGACTTACCCTGGCAGGCCTAACTTAGGGAAACACCTGACCTGGTCCTTTTCCTGCCCAGACTCTTTTAGGACCTTTTCCCATGTTTTTTGCTTGCATAGTTGTGGTCTCTGGTCTTCCCCCATGTGCCCCACAAGTATCCAGCCCATGTTGGTCTGCCTGAAATCATCTCTTCTTTCTAGTGCAAGTTTCCAATTGCAGCCAATTCTTAATGCTTGTAGTTCAAGATTTAAGAATCATTACCTTTATTTTTATAACCATTGCTGTTCCCAAACTCATTTTTCTCTCAATAAAATGGGAATCATCTCATAGGGTTGTTAAAAAATAATATTTTGTATTCAGTTAGTACAATGCTTGTCACCTGTATATAAAAATATTTTTAATGTTATTTACAGTCATCACCATCATCATCTTCATAATTCCACTGTGCTAATCTTTAAATTGGATCCTAGAAGATGCCTTTCAAAATCATTTGTAGCATTTTCTCTTTTACATCAGAAGATAATTTTATGAATCACCCCAGTGTTTGGCAAGGAGAAGACAACTTTCAAGTGGAGGGTTACAAACAAAACAAAAGGAAACAGAAAACTAATTCCCAAATGATGCAAACGTCATTTACTTTACAACTACTTCCTCAGTCCCACTTGAAATCTACCTGAGTGTAATTTCATTGTTAAATTATTTAATGCCACTCAGATAGGAGCTTTCATGGGGAGTTACCTTACCCCCAAGGAGCCTCCTGGTCTATGTATCTGAAATTCGTGATGGAATCAACATAACCTCGTTTTAACGTGTTACCATCCTACTCCTCCTCAGAGCTACTTAAATGCCCAGTTTCAATTCACCCAAGGAAGTGGAAACTGGTAGAAATCAACAGGCCTTCTGTGGATTGGGCATCCTCAGAGCTGGTTTGTAAATGAGTTGCTGCTGAGATCATGACATTAGGGATCAAATCCCAGACCAGAGCACAATAATGTAAGGAAAGGGACAGCCCACTCAGTGTAACATAACTGGCCTGTCATGAGGTGGCCCAGAGAGAGACCCCGTGCTCAGCAGACAGGGACACTCCATCCCCCAGAATGAAGTGCAGCAAGCATGAGGAGGAGGATTTCCCAGATTCTGCGTTAGTCTGCTCGACACCTCCCTTGAGATTAGGCAATTAGCTTTGTTTTGATTCTGTGCTCACTGAGAAGCCTTCTAATTCCTTCTTCAGTCACCTTAGGCACCTTAATTCCCAAAGGGGTCCCCTCGATTATGGGAATGAATATTTCAGTTACCGGAATGGTAGCACCATCTCTGCATAAGAATAAATTTATTTTGTGGTATAGAAATCAGTTGTCCATGAGCTTAGCAGGATGCAGCCCCTCCAGGTCTACCAGCTCCAGGGGGATTTGAAAAATAGAAATTTAGCATTAGAAAGCTGAGAACCAAACTCCCAGTCAATGTTTTCTTAAATTCTGTTGTTCCTCAGTGTCCTCATCTGTATAGCGGGGGAAAATAATAGTGCCTGTTTTGTATGGTGATTGTGAGGATTTATGATTTAGTAGGTGTAAATTATTTATATGTATGTGTATATACGAAATGATTTCAGGGGCACCTAGGTGGCTCAGTTGGTTAAGCAGGCAACTTCAGCTCAGGTAATGATCTCACAGTTCGTGAGTTCAAGCCCCACATCAGGCTCTGTGCTGACAGCTCAGAGCCTGAAGCCTGCTTCAGATTCTGTGTCTCCTTCTCTCTCTGCCCTTCCCCTGTTCATGCTTTGTCTCTCTGTCTCTTAAAAATAAACAAACTTAAAAAAAAGAAAATGAAATGATTTAACAGATGGAAGTACTTCAAACGGTGTCTGTTATTCATACTGACCCCACGAGACACTCCCCAGAGTACTCTGTTAGAAGCAGCCACCTGATGTCACTCTGCCTTAGGCTTTCTTACGTGGCCCTCACAGTACTCACCTCCTCCAGCTACTCCACTCTGAAAACTAGAGACTTCAAATAAAGCTACATGCAATGTGCCTTCATGGATATGTGACCTGTGCAGTTATACAGGGCCTGTGCTTGGTTTAATGTGTGGCTGTTGCCATCTTTTAGTCCTTCATAATTTTTCAGAAAGAGGCCCCACATTTTTATTTTGCACTGGGCCTTGCAAATTATATAGCTGGTTCCATGTGACCAATAACTAGTCAAGTGGACTCGGGAAGGCGATTTCCTTTCCAGGTGGCTCTATCTTAGGGTTTTTGTTTTTGCTTTTGTTTATCTGAGCTGTCAGCATGGAGCCCAAACTCACAAACTGTGAGATCATGACCTGAGGTGAAGTTAGATGCTTAACTGACTGAGCCACCCAGGTGCCCCTCTCTTAACTCTATGGATGTTGTGGAGACAAGGATGAGAGAGATGAGATTAATATAGCCATATTAACCCAGGCTTGCCAATGAGCAGAGTGGAGGCTTCTTGAATGGGTAGCAATGTTTCCAGGCTACAGGCAAAAAAGTCTTTCTCAGGAGTCTCAGTAGACTCAAAGAAAACTGAAAGAAACTCTGGATGTGCTTCTGCTCTCTACCAATTCCCCCAAGTAACAAAGATACTTGGTAATTCATAGCGAAATGATTTGAGTTACATGGAGATACAGAGAAACCAGCTTGGCTTTCAGCACAGGGACTGGGTGCCCTTCGAGCACCTGGCCACTGCAGGGAAACTAAGAGCACAGTCTTTGGCTGGAGCCTTCCAGTGGAGACTATTGTGGGGAAGGAGGAACTATGACCACTTCAGACAAGCAGCTGAAGCCAGGTACCCTCACAGGTGACCTTTGTGTCAACACTAGCTTTGGCCTCCAGCAGGGTAACCCCAGTGGACTGGGAGCCTGTGTTAGGGTCCCTGCAATATGTTGCTTGGTTGGGTGGGATTTCCACAAAATTCAGTAATGAGAGTGAGAGGCATAGTGTTTTGAAGGCACTATTGTAAACTGTTCCTTCTTTGAGTTTCTAAGTTGGAGCGGCCCAAGGAGAAAGGATTCTACAAATACTTGGTCTCATTGTTCTAATATGTCAGTACTTTGTTCATACAATAGATCTGATTTTGTCAGACCCTGGAGACTTTGACCCTGGAAGACATTACCAGGTTCGTCCTTTCATCTTCTGGTTCCCCGTCTGTGGCCCTGAAGTGCCAGTGTAATTTACCAACAGTTACCAGCAGCACAGATATATGGATGAGCTTTCTGAAGTGCCTCCTCAAATCCCCTTTTAGAGAAATCCATCTAAATATCCTGTTCCCAATAATTCGGTTTCTTTGGATACTTGGGTTCACTTTGTTCTGATTTTAGAAGCAAGAAATGCAGTGCAAGATATTTCTGAGCTGGGAATTTGCCTTCCCATTGCAGAAGTGCAGCAGCAACCCCAGAGAGAAATTTTTCAAGTCTGCAGAGAAAACAAGGACTGGAAAAATGTTTGTTTATTGCCAGCTCTCCCCACAGCCACTTACATAAGAGCTCGTGCTGAGACAGGCTGTCCTGCCCAGACTCAGGATCAAGAGTTATGCTCCTTGGGACGATGACAGAAACAATGTGGGAACCACAGAGCCATGGCCCGTGACGCAGTCCAGGAAGGAAAACCAAGTGTTGTGTGGCGATTAGTCCTTTCACAATGGTGTGATGGTTTCCTGGGGTGTTTTCAAGCTCACGGGGTGTGGCACAATCTGGGGGGAGGCTCTGTGAGCAAGATACGGCTGAAGAATGGTTCCTCGTTTTCCCATTTTGAAGATGAAACAATGCACAAAACTGTGTGAGCTGACGAGCAGAGTCAAAAGTTCAGCGCTCTCCTGATCTTCCAGATCCATTCTGACTCTCAAGCTACATAAATAAACACCACATCCAGATCTGGGAGCATTTAAAAAGTTTGGATGAATTTGTGTAGATTCTGTTCAACTATTTACTGCACTATATATATATTTTTTCTTCACAAAATAAACATGAAAAACTAAGTCTGCCGGAAAAAAAAAATGCAAAGGCCTTTTAGAGCTTGCCTTCCCCCATGCTGTTACTGAAAAGCAGATGTGATGGGCAGAGATGCAGGCCTGTAATCAAGCCCATGAAGCAGCCATGAGGCAGTCTAAACTATTCTCAACAGCCTCCCTCTAAAGGAGACGCCACAGCTTCTTTGTGTAGACTGTTCCAGGCTTTAAGTGAATATCAAAAAAACATTTTCCATATGTTTTAACTTAACTTCTGGTTTAAACGCGGGCCCATTCATCCTGTTCCCTCCTTCACAGCCTTCATGAGTAATTGTCCACTGACTTTGCTGCTTGCCATTCATACCTGGGTGTGCGTTTCTCTTACTCCAGACACACCTAACTCTTAGCGTCTGTTGTCACAAATAAGGTTTCTGCTTGTTGCTTTAGAATGACAAGTTGCAACTAGCACAACCTTACACACGTAGGAAATATTCAGTCAGCATTTTGCCGATGGAGTAATCTCGCTCCTCTTTCTCTCTCTCTCTCTCTCCTTGCTTCTCCTGCTACACTCTCCACTTCCCTCCCCTTCCCCCAATTTTTCCTTCTTTTCTTCTCCCTCTGCCGCCAAAACATTGTGCTTATCAGTGAATGTACCGAGTACTCTCTAAAGCTCTGATTTACACCAAAAAAGTAACACATGTGCACAAAATAGTACAACACTCACTTTGGGAACCCAACTTTGGCCTGAATCTATGTGAGTCTGGAGTCATAATTTATTATAACCAAGTTGGGGTCCAAAAAGAGCAAAGGAAGTGAGGCCCCATGTATCACCCATGGATTCTGTCTCACTGGATCTCACACATAAAAATCTTTCTCACCTGCATGATTTCCCATCCTTTCTTCCTCTTGACTCTTCTGCAAATCATCATGGACAGGATGGACTCTGAGACTAATAGTTTCTGATTTTTAGTTCACTTTTTGGCATCTCTAGGAAACAGAAAAACTGAGAAATGTTCTAAATTATTCAGGACTCATGGGTTACAAATGGAAGAAATACATCTTAAACCAGCTTAAGCCTAATTTATTTGTTCATATAAACAAAGCATAAAACAATATGGTTGGATTAAGAGATATCCTCAGGACTCTCTCATTATCTCTCCTTTTTGTTCTTGCTTGATGCCATTTTCCCAGACCAGCTCTTCCATGGAGGTGAGGACATGGCCATGGGTAAAGCTCACCTCCTCACAGCTCATGACCTGAGCAGATAGGAGCTTTCTTCCTTCACCCTGTGGATTGGAAAAAATAAAATCCAAGATTAGATGCTGATTGACCCATTCACTATGGTTAAACATGTGAGGTATGTGATTGGCTCTCCTGGCTCTCCTGTGGTCAGGGGGACAGCATGTTTCTGTTTTCAGAGGAAAGGGGATGGGAGTTCTAGGAAGACTAAATAAAAGTCAATATAGCATCTGAGGAAAAGAGCTCTGTGAAGATACCAGGTCTATCAGCATTATCTTCATAGCCAAGATATCGCATCCTTATCTTCATAGCCCCATAAGTGAGAGTTAAATACTACATGTACTCTAAGGGTTCTCATACCCTTTACATGAATATATAACAATAGTCAATATCCTACCATCCTGGCAGAGAAAAGATGGGAACAGTTTGTCTGACTTTCTTACCAACACCAAGAAGTAATTAGAGATAAAATTTGGTATTCACAAAAAATTACAGACTCAGAGAATTGGAGAAGATATAAGGGAATCTAGGTGATTTTTTATCTCTGCCAGAGCTTTACAAAAAAAGGTGATAATGGGTGGAAAAAGATTGTATAGGGCCTTGCATTAGATGAGAGGCTGGACAAAGAAGCTCCATCTGTGAAAGCATCCCAACTTGAAATCGGTTGATTCTTTTCCTTAAATTGTTCAGGACAATTTCTCACCCCCCACTCTCACTGATTTTAATTACCAGCAAGCCTTTCAGTATGGGATTCCATCTACATATCTCATATAAACACCCCCTACCCCCTTGGCAGAGTAAGCCTGTACCCTTTAAGCCTGAGAATTCTCAGGCCTTTAGAAACTAGAAAAAGTCTTTCATTAGCCATCATCCCATTTTAGCCAACATTCGTGAGCCTCCGTTTCTATAAATGTTGGCATTTTTGTTCCTTTTCTTTGTGTCTTACCAGATTAACCAAATCATAGGTGAGAAGAGAAGCCTGAGCTTGAATACAGAGACTTAGAATATCTTCATACTAACTTTTTCTGATCACAAAGAATTCAAGAAGTCAAGAAAGCAAGAGAAAGAATTGACCTTCATTCTCATTTTCCAACTCCCTTCCTGTGATAGGCAGAAAAATACCCCCCAGAGATGTTCATATCCTAATCCTTGGAAACTGCGAATGTGCTAGTTTATGTGGTGAAGAGGAATTCCAGCTAAGCTGACTTGAAGATAGGAAGATTGACCAGGGGAGCCCAGTGTAATCCCAAGGGTCCTTCAAAGTAGAAGAGGGAGGCAGGAGAGGAAGTGGATAATACAATGTGAGGAGAACTCCACACACCGCTGCTGACTTGAAGACAGGAGCAGAAAGCCACGAGCCAAAGAATAGAGGCAGCTTCTAGAAATTGTAAAAGCAAGGAAGCAGCTTCTTCTCTGGAGCCTGTAGAGAGGAAGGTAGCCCTGCAAACACTTAGATTTTAGCCCCGTTAGACCCACATCAGACTTCTGACCTACAGAACTGCAAGATAATAAATATGAGTTGTCCAAGGCACTAAATTTGTGCCTATTTGTTATAGACACGATAAGAAATTAACACATTTCCTATCTCGTTCCTGTGTATTCTGAAATGTTAGGTTCCTTAGGATTCCAACTGCTGAACTATATAGAGACAAGGAGAACAGACTTGATTGACTGTTATGACTTCACTTTGTGACTTTGGGTAAATCAGCTTCTCTGGTTCTCAGTTTCCACATCTGTAAAATGAAGTCATTTTATTAAACACTCCCAGAAGGTTTTCTCTCTTTAAGTTCAGAGATTTGATATCCTTGACCTTTTCTTCATGGTGTAGAATGCTGTGCAAGCCCTAGTTGACCACCCCCACCACAGCTCACAGCAGAGCTTCAGACAGGGAGGGAAGGTCCATGTGGTCACAGCTCTCTCAGGTCTTACCCACAGTGAGTGAGGGCAGAAGTAGGTCATAGTAGGCACAGCAGCTGCCCAGTTTGCTATCTTTACCCAGGCAGAAAATATCTAGTGCTAAGTAAGCACTGTAGGGGCTAAGGTGCTGGAGAATTCCTAAGCCCAGGTGATAACAGAGGTCCTCTTGAAGGAGGGGAAGCTATGTTAGCTTCAAAGAAGGCATGTGTTAGCTTTGGATAAGGATATTCAGTGCATCAAGGCCCAGAATGAGTTGAGCATGGTGAACAGACCAGGCTGATAGGAGAGAAAGAAGCTTTTGTAATAGATATAAAGTCGAAAAGATGTTAAAACCAGATGGTGGGGGCCTTAAAAAATTCCAGGACAAGGATATAAAGACTGAGTGACCTCCTTTTCTTAAAAATATTTTTTAAGTTTATTTACTTTGAGAGAGGCAGAGTGAGGAAGGGGCAGGGAGAGAGGGAGAGAGAGCAAATCCTAAGCAGGCTTCCCATTGTCAGTGTGGAGTCTGATGTGGGGCTCAAACTCATAAACTGTGAGATCATGACCTGAGACAAAACCAAGAGTTGGAAGCCTAATGGACTGAGCCACCCAGGTGCCCCTGAGTGACCTCCTTAAGGCTGTACTGCATTTTGTACTATGTCATGTACACAAAGCTTAGTATAGCGCCAGACACATAATAGATGCTCAACACAATAGGTGCTCAATATTTCTTGAATGAATAAGTGAACATAAGCATTTTTTAAACAGGACATTGCCATAACCCATAATGAGTTTAAAGCAGGTAAGTGGGACCCCAAGGTACAAAATGGATTAGAGGAGACAGGGATGGAATGTCTGGATACCAATCAAGTGTCTGCCAAACTGAGTGAGACATAAGGGTCAAGCTGGGCCGTTGGGCAGTATGAACTGAAGAGAAGAGATCCATGTGCCATTAATACTTTCTCTAAACTAGTCCAGCTGGGAGGATGTCATTTCCATTCATGCAAATCTCCAAGGAAGGAGCACCCCCACCTCATGCATGAATAAGAGCAATGCAATAAGCCAAGACAGGCCAGCACACACTCAACAAAAATCCTCAGGCAGCAATTTAAGCATCTGTAACCCACATCGTATTTTCAGTGGAAATGACCACTTATCTCTGCACAATTATTCTCCCTGTAATCAAAGCTGGTTCTTAGTTCACCCTCTCCTTCCCTAGACTCAACAACTCTGAGTCCCCTAACCATTTTCAGAGGCTCATTCACCAAGTCTTCTAATTACTTATGTTCTTCTCCTCTGATTCCTTTCCAACTTCCCTCTCCCTGAAGTCATGTACCTGAATCAATATTGCTCCAGCCACACTCATCTTCCAGGCCTGCTTTTTCTCTAAGTAGTTGGCAAGGAGCACAGCTCTCTTCCAGGAGGGAGACGTGGCCTCACGGGAACATAGCAGTTATGTTCCAAGCCCAGCCAACCAAGGATGCTGACTGTCTTGACCTAGAGGAGCCCCCACAGAAATCAGCAAGAAGCCCACCTCCAGACAGCGTCTGGCCTCAGATCCCAGAGGAAGTCACTGTCCTTTTCCTCTTCATCATCCTCTCTAAGCTTTCCTATCTTTGTATCAGCCAAAGCCCATACGGCAAGGACAGAAGAGTAATTGATGGCCTTAAGGGATATCAAAGTGTTATTGAGCAAAACCACAATTCAACAGCCTCGCAGGTGCTTCCTGCAACAGGGAGGGAAAGAAGTGTCTTTAGAAAGCCCTAAATAACTCTAGGCAGGGATGTCAACTTGACTAATGACTCTCAAGAAATAGCCCCGTTGTTCTCTGGTGTGTGATTCATCCCAGGCTGTGCTGGTGTCGGGGGCAAGGCCCAGCCGTGAGTCCCGCAGTTGTCACTTGGGGCTGCTCTTCAGCTTGCCTCTCAGGAGGGATAAGAAGGCATTGTGTTGGTTTCCTTGGCCCGAGTCACTCTGACCTTGTTCTCCAGTGCTTTTATTCTGTGAATCCTGGATTTGTGCTGATTTGGTTTAAGCTGCATTAAGTGGAGGATGGACACCATGGGGAGGCTCTCTGAGCATCCAGAGGTCTCCCTCCCTTTGATGTGAGCTCCCGGGACTTCTTGCAATCATAGCAACAAACACCATGGGCTCCTCCGGACAGAGACTCTCCCTTTCATCTCCCTTTTCTCAGTTCCTCAAAGAACTGACTTAAGTGCTTGTCAAATGTTGGACTGAATAAGTGAAAAGATCCCAAGACCAAGAGTCACAATAGCTAGTTTCTAATCTTGACTCTGACAATAAGTAGCTGGGATCGTGGCCACGTGTTCAAGTTCTCTGGTCCTCCTTATCCTTGTGTGTAGAATGAGAAAGCAAGCTCTCACATCCCATCAAACTCAGACCGTGAGGTACACAGAAGTCTGCAGGGGCTGACTGGGGCTTGCACTCACTTAGCAAAACAAAGGTCGGGCAAATATGAGGCACTCGCAATTCCTTTGCACACCCAGCAGCAGTAGTAAACAAAAATAGATTAAAAACCCAGGGAAAGGGTGCATAATCATTTCAATTAGTAAGAAGGCCAGGAGGCCCTCTCCAATGACACTAGATATAAGTATGGTGAATAGCAAGTGGGCTGGTGTGAGCCTCAGGCCCACACCTAACATAAATACAGCATTATCATCCCCTCTGAGATTATTGGATGCTCTTCACCAAGGTATCCAAGCCACCAGACTGTGATGTACATTCTTTGACTTGTGATGCTTCTTCTGTGAAACAGCACAACAAATAAATTGTCCAAGGAAGACTGTCCCACCAGCAGAGGCAATTTTGTATGTGTGAGTTCCAAAGAGGAGTCTCTGTACAAGAGTGGTTTGTAATGAAATCTTGGGCATGTTCTAAGGAGATGAGCCAATGTGTCCCAATAGGGGGCCCGTTTCTCAAAGCGATCATCTGATTAATTCCCCCTGGGTGGTGAATGTGCTCTGGGTTTTAATGCCCTTGGTTTTCATCAATGGCAGCTTTGTTAGTGTTAACAGAAAGCAAGACAAATGCTTTTGAAATCAAGGTCTGGTAGATGCCTGAATATATGCCCGCCTCTGAAGATGGTTGTAATCTTCAGACTGAAGAATTGAATGAAATTGTCTTTTTTATGGAAAGGCATTTTAGCAACTGGAATTAAGGATCACAAAAGTTTGCAGAGGTTTTAACAACCCCAGTTTCCCCTCTGGGAATAATTTTGGTTCTTCCTTTTACAGATCACTGATGCCTCTGATCACTGAGGCTCTTAGTGCTGGAGAAGTCAGTTAGTGAGGATTTGGACTTGCCCTTCCTTTTCCCTTGCCTTTGTGGAAAGTATCTTGTCACGCTCACACCTTGGCTTGGCTTGGCTTAAGCAGGTGCTATGGTTTGACTGTGTCCCTGCCCAAATTCATATGTTGAAATCCTGACTTCCAAAGATGCTGGTATTAAAAGGTAGGGCCTTTAGGGGTGCTTAAGTCATGAATGAGATTAGTGTTCTTATATAAGAGACCCCACAGCACTCCCTAGCCCCTTCCACCACATGAGGATACAAGGAAAAGTCTGTGACCCAGAAGAAGGCCTTCAGTAGAACCCAACCATGCTGGACCCTGAACTCAGACTTCCAGTCTCCAGAACTGTGACCAATAAATGTTTGTTGTTTATAAGCCACCCTGTCTGTGGTCTTCTTCATAGCAGCCCAAAAGGACTAAGACAGCAGGTCTAACAGGAAGGGGCTTTGTTTCAGCTGTGGATCTCTGCCGGAGTCTGATGTCTTCTGCGGGGGGAGAGGGGGTGGACAGACCGTCCCACTGCAGAGTTAGACAAATAAAAGGAAAAAGAGATGCTCTTGCTCTGAGATATCAACACCTGCATACACGCGTGCGCATGCACACACACACACCCCCACATACACACGCATGCATGCCCATGTGCGTGTATCTAACACTTGTTAGCTTGTGAGCTTGCCTGAGTTGATCAGCCTTTCAGAGCCTTGGTTGTTTTGTTTAGAAAATAAGAAAAATAAAAGGGCCAAATCATAGTTCTCTTTCAAGGATTAATGGGAAAAAATATACATCAAGTACTTACTTAGCACAACACCTGGAATAATTCAAAATGCTCGATAATTATAATAATAACAATAATGAATCTCCTCTTTCCTGACAAAGAACCTTCAGCCCCTCGGCACTCTACAGAAAGTCAGAGCTGACTCCACTTGGAGTTTTCCACTGGGTTCACTAAGAGGCAGGAGTACAATGTAAGTTATAGGCTTTTCATACCTATCATTACAAAGAATTCCTGGAAGAGACACCATCTGCAGTTGTCTGAGTTTGGGAAGACTTGCCTTCTCATTTTATAGATGAGAATACAGAGGCCCAGAGACATAGGGCACCCGGGCTAACTTACTGAGACCAGAGACTAACTATTATGACCCTTGGTCTCATGATCTTTTCACTTACCCTTTCAACATTTGGCAAGTGCCTAAATAAGGCAGTTCTTTGAAGAACTGAGAAATGAGAAAGGGCTGGAGCCTCTGCCCTCAGAGGTCTCTGTTGCTAAAACTGTAAGAAGCACTGGGAGCTGATATCAAAGGGAGAAAAGCCTCCGGGTGATCAGAGAGTGTCTCCCCATGGTTCCCATCCTTCCCCAAATGCAGGTCAAACCAAGCCAGCACAAATCCCGAGCAGCAGTTGGCAGCATGCACAGGATGGCTCCAAGGCCTCCATGCTTAGGACTCTGCTTCAGACCCTTCTTCCTTCTGAGTCCCTCTCTGTCTCTCTGACTGAAACTTGAATTTTTCTGCTCCATTAATCAAAAAGCCTTAATTAGCAAGCGACCAGTAGTTTCATAATCTCAACAAAGGGCCAATATTTATCCAGCACCCTCTCATTTGTATCCCAATGAGGTGAAACAAGAGAAAGACTCCCAACGACCATTGCTCTGGAACTCACAGTGTACAATCTATTTACTGAAACAAACAATGGCTGCAAAGACGCTGCCTTCACCACCACTTTAGAAGTGTGACTTTTCATGCCCAGAGCTGCAGAAGGTATGGATGCCACACTAAACGTGACACTTGCAGTGCGGGAATCACCCCTGACTCAAACACAAGCACCAGGGACATGAGGATCTCCTTTGGGCTTCTTTGCTGCTGCACTTCCAGGGCCTAGAATAGCACCCAGACATCATAGCCAATAAATACTTGGTGAATGGATAGGTGAATTAATAAATGAACCAAGGATGAACAGTGGAGTCAAAGAACCATTCAGTGAGTTTGGGCAAATCGCTTGCCTTCTCTATCTGCACCCAGATCCTTAATCTTGAAAAAGATTGTAATTGTTGTGAGCACTATTGGTTTCATTGTATAAATCTCTTTAACACACTGCTAATTAATATGAAATGTGTTCGAGTATAGATCTTCCCACCGATTGTACTTTTTCTTTGTCCTCACAAGGGATTGGCAGACATTCAGCAATTAAATAGATATATCTACAGTTTGTTTTATTTTATTTTATTGTGGGGTTTTTTTGTTGTTTTTAATGTTTATTTTTGAGAGAGAGAGAGAGAGAGCATAGCAGGGAAGAAACAGAGAGAGAGGGAGACTCAGAATCTGACGCAGGCTCCAGGCTCTGCCCAACATGGGGCTTGAACTCATGAACCATGAGATGGTGACCTGAGCTGAAGTTGGATGCTGAACCTACTAAGCCACCCAGACACGCCCTCTAAAATTTATTTTGGTCGAATGATCATATTAGGAAAGTTCTGAAAGTTTTCTCGCTTGTTGTTCTTTGTTTTTGTTTTGTTAAAAGGTCAGATACCCATAGGGGCTTGACTTTATAACCATTATTTAATATGAAGTGTGACTTTTGCATTCAGACTCATGTGTGCTACCAAAAGAGGCAAGTCACATTTCCACACTTTTCTGGGGTTGATCCACTTCTTATGAAACTGGGACAACCAACCTCCTAGACACAATGATGACTCCCTAGCAGTGAATGCTTTGCGGGAGGAAGGCCTCAAAGAGCTTTCCAGTTAGTAAGCTGACCAGGCGTCTCCTCAGGCCACTCACCTAGACCTCTCCAAAAACTTCATCTCAATTAATAACAAAGTATTTATGGTCTTTATTGAAAGGAAGGAAGGAAGGAAGGAAGGAAGGAAGGAAGGAGGAAAGAAAGAAGGAAGGAGGAAAGAAAGAAGGAAGGAGGAAGGAAGAAAGGAAAGAAGGAAGAGAGAGAGAGAGAGAGAAAGAAAGAAAGAAAGAAAGAAAGAAAGAAAGAAAGAAAGAAAGAGAAAAGAAGGAAGGAAGGAAGAAAAAGAAAGAAAAGAAAGAAAGAAAGAAGGAAGGAAGGAAAGAAAGAAAGAAAGAAAAGGAAGGAAGGAAAAAAAGAAAGAGAGAAAACAACTAGCAAAATGTGTGATACTTAGTGACTAAGATGGTGGGAGTAACTGGGAGGCATGAATTGACCAAGTCTCATGAAATAGCAGTAAATTCAACTGGCGTCATATTTACTTTATCAAAGAAAGAACAGAAAAAGTGCTTGAGACTGAGAAATGGGATCCAATTCCTGGTTTCTGGATCCACAGCTTAGGTAACAGCACACCCACCTGAAGTTCTCTATAAAAAGCCAAGGCATTGAGAAAACAGTCCTTCCCATATCCAACTGCTGAATATTGATCTGGCCTGGGACATTGTAGTAGTAATAAATATTTGCACACAAGGACGTATGGCAAAAATATCATGGATTTTGGACTCTGAAAGACTTAAGTTTAAGTACCAACAGTGTGATCTTAAACAAGTTTCTTATCTGAACATCAATTTGTCCTTTATAAAATGGAGTCCAGGATGGCACCCCAGCAGTGTTGTTATAAAAATGATAGACAGTATCTGTAAGCTTCCAGAAGATTGTCTAGGTCATAAACGGTGCTTAATAAAGGATGAGATGACAATGATGATGATGATCATCATGATCATGATCATGATGACGACAACGACAAGGAGCTTCCCTATTCAGAAAACACATTCTCAAGTTAAGCAAACACTTTGCCTTTCCCCCAAAAATGTTAGTACTTATGAAAATTTGAGGTGCTAAAATTTTATAGCTTATCACGGCAGCTTCTTGGGAGGACCAAATTATAGAAATTAAATTGGCTCTATTCATTTGACCATAACTTTAAATGGCCCAAACTGACTACTCCCATTTAAAACAGCTTTTCTTTCCCATCAGTTTAAGACACACACACACACACACACACACACACACACACACACACACACACAGGCTTACCCCAGCAATTCATTTCTCATTTTGGTTTGGGATGGAGCCAGCTGGGAAAAGGGTTCAGAGTGTTTTTATTGCCTCTTTGTTCCCAAGCATTTTTGGGGCCTCCTGGCAGCTCTTGGGTTTGCAGCAAGCAGCAAAGCCCTGCAGGGTTGCAAAGCCCAGACAAATCCCAGGCTCTGACCATTGCCTAAGGCTGGCATAGAATGGCTGGAAACCTCTCCCCTCCCACTCCAAACTTCTGTGCAGAACTCTGAGCAAACACAGGGCAGGCACTGAGCATTGGACCCCCTAGGGCTCATTCTTACTGGTATTGTTTTGGAGTCTGCCATGCTGCCTCTTGCCAGGCCCCACACTGGACCTTTCCCTTGAAACTGACTGTGACAGATTCTAGAGTCTCTGTTGTTTGGTCTCAGTAAGCAGTTGTTTGGCAGAATGAGCATGTGTGGGTATGTGGATGTGTGTGTGTGTGTGCATGTGCATGTATGTAGGTGCGTGTGAAGCCCTTCATACCTGGTCTTCATTAATGACACTGTAGATTATAGACACTGCAGATGCCCTGATTCCAGGACACCCATGGATGCTTTCCAAAGAAATTACCTCAACGCTTAGCACCAGCTCAAGCCCCCAGGCCTGACCCCTTTTGGGATTCTTACTCTAAACCTGCAGGGGGAAAAAACTGTTCAGCCCAGGCTGAGCCATGCCATCCCAGCACTCTCCACCCCTGCCATCATCGTGCCACTTAAACGTGTGCTGTCGTGGGTGTGTTAAAAGGTAATACCACTCAGTGGTCAAGAGCACCACCTTTAGCCTTCACCAATTAAGGTCCAAATCTGGCTTTGCCAATTTGGCTTTTCCCTAGGACCTTGAGCTAAGTATGTGATCTCTCTTTGCCCCAGTTCCCCCAAATGTAAAGTAAGTGTAAGGGTATTAACGCCTACTTGGTAGTGCAGTTGTGAAGATTATATTAAGTGGTGGGTGGAAAGGACCTGACACATACTGATAGTAAAATGTAGAATCAGAATGTAAATTGCCGGAAGACTCAGTACTCCTTACATGTCTTGGGCTTTGTTTCAGTGAGTTCCCAGCAACTCCCTCAAAATGTTACTCCCTCAAAAGTGTGAATTAATATGGCTTTCTGTGGGAGTTGTTATATCACTGGTATTTTTTCAGTTTCAAGAATGGTGGGATTGATCAAATAATTAATTTTAAGATGTATTTTAAGTGTCAGGCATTGTTACAGTGTGAGTCTACAGAAATAAAAAGGCCTGGGCCACTGTCCCCGTGGTACACACAGGATAGGGAGAGATGGAGGTATCTGTTCAGATATTGACAATGTCCAGAGTGACTGAGCTATGGCACAGGTATTATAAAGAGCTGGAGGCATCAGTGGTTTCCTGGGAGCATCTACCACAGAGAAAGGGCGGCAATGCAGAAGGGGTGGCCATAGAGAAGGGTCTTGAAGAATGAATAGGGACTTACCCAGAAGAGAAAATAAGGAAGATGATTCTAGACAGAGTGAATATGCAAGGGCACAAAAACAGCAAAGAAAATGCCATATTTGGAGAAGGGTAAATAGTTCTCTGCAGTCAGAACACAACAGGAGAAAGTTGTCTGCCAAGACAGACTGTAGGTAAATCTATTCTGCTGTAACAGTTTGGCTTAGGCCACTTGATGAAATAAATCACTGGTGAGATATCAGCCTGGCATGTCATTCACTCTCAGTGCCCCCCCCAACCCCAGCCACAGAGGCAGGAAGGTGGTAATGGGAACAACAGTAAAGGTTTAACTTGATTTAAATAGTTCTCTCAGGGGTTTTTTCTTCTATGTAAACAAATGTCATCTCTGACTACAGTGGGGTTGGGGTGGGGTAACTCTTCTTCCATTTTAAGGAACTTCATGGAAACCTCAGTTTCTCATTACCCACTGATGAAAATATTTGGGGCATTATTTGAATAGAGTGACTGTTCAATATACCCTTCTAAAGAGCATACAAAGTGACTTCGCAGAAATCAACTTAACTTTTCACACATGGTAATGGACGTCTTGATTGAATTTTTCCTACTCTCCTCATGATTTTTCTATGTCACCCTCTGCTCCCACCTGTAGGATGATGAACTATCAAACCTAAACTACTGCTTCCACTTCTGATTCCTCTGAGAGGGGATCTCATATTACCACTCCGAAGGAGGAAACATTAGGCCAAATGAAAGTACTTAACTTCCTCCAGCCATCGTTCCTCATCTTTCTCTCCTCCCCCACAAAAAAAAAAAGGCAGCTGAAATCTATCAGAGCCTTAAAGGAAGAGCCAATGGAACTGTTAAGTCATCTGGCCCACCAATGAGAGTGGACTAACACCGGAGCCTTCTTTTCCATTCTAGTCCTAGAAAGTCATTTTCTAGATTCTGTCAGCAGTGAAATTCTTTCAGTGCCTAATCTGATTCTCTTTCCGAAATCACGGCTTGATTTCCCGAAAATGTGGCCAGCCCATGCTTCCTGCACAAGCTGCTTGAAAATCACCCATCAGAAAGTCTTCAGGGCTTTGCAGAGTCTGTGTAATGACAGTTCCACCCTTCACATTAAGAAACTGAGCCACAGCAAACACAAGAGGAATGTTCCAGGCCCAAAGACGTTCCCTAGCAGAAAAGAAAAAACCTTGAGTGCCCTTATTTATGGCTTGAGATCCTGGAGCTCCTTTTTCCAAGGCAACCTCAGGAATGCAGCACATATAGTCTGAAGAGTGGGTAGGTGGAGGGGCAGATAACAAAAGCTGCAGGCAAATATTTAGATAAATAAATGTATGTGTTATATTATATATATATGCTTATAAATTGTATGAATGTCTACATTTATATATTATGTATTTATATAATACAAGTATAAATAATATAAACAGCATACTTATAAATTTTTACTTATTAACTTCTCAGCAAAATCCCACTGATCCAATGGGAAGTGACCCAAGTTTCTTACTGAAACCTATTCCTTCTACCAAAATGACAATAAGAAAATTTTTCACATGAGAAAGTGAAAGTCTTAAGAAGAAAATATGTTTTTAAACCCTAGCTAACCAAAAGAGGTTGTTCTTCCTTCTTATTCCACACTTGTGTAAAAGCTCTTGGCTATTTGAGTGTTTGCTTCCTGATTCATGATTGTCCCTCCCCTTTACTTAGCTAATTTATTAAACACCCACTCTGCTCTGGGAACCCAGCATCACACAAACAATGGCATAGAGAGGTCTTTAAGAAAACACTCAGCCTGCTTAAAGGGGGAAAACAGTTAAAAGAATTCATTCTGACTAAACTATTGTGGAAACAATGGTACAACCAGTTTGTTTTCTTCCATGGACTTTGCTTGGCTCTGATGTCAGTGGACCCAGCCCTAAATGCACTTCTTAGCAAAATGCACATACCTGGATATTGGGGGGCCATGTGGAAAGAGAAGAAAGCCTCTGAGTTCTGCATTCTGGTTCAATTGGGGAAAACAGGAATAGCACCCACCAGGCAATAGTGTGGTCTTTAAGTGGAATGAAGACAGCTCAAACAGAGCCGTATGCCCAAGGTGACCATGAGCTCATACACTTCCTTCTTATATGAAGACATCCTGGAAACCACCTTGGGACTGCCAAGAAATGGAGACTTGAACCAATTTTACCTGGTTCTTTTTTTTTTTAAATTTATTTTGAGAGAAAGAGAGAGAGAGAACATGAGCAGTAGAGGAACAGAGATAGAGGGAGAGAGAGGATCCCAAGCAGGCTCTGTGCCGGAGCCTGATGTGGGGCTCAAATTCACAAACCATTGAGATCATGACTTGAGCCAAAATCAAGAGTCAGATGATTAACCAACAGAGCCACCTGGACACTTGGTTCTTAAGAAGGAAAACTGCTTCCCTGCGTGCCATCCTCCCATTCCCTGAAGTTCAGGTTGAGACCTCACTGTTGAATGACCCTCATAAACCATGTCCCATCTCCTCTTCTTCACTACCTCCCACAACAGAGGCCACAGCTTAAGGTTCTCTGTCTTTTGCAGCTAGACAGAGCCAGATCACCCCATTTTGCACATAGAATGCAAGCCAGATCACCCCATTTTGCACATTTTATCCTGGATACTGCTTCCAGGATAAATTTTTCTAAGAAAAAGGCATAGTCTTGACTAGCACAAACCCTGCTATTCCCTCTTCTTGCTGCCTTGAATATGCCACTCTCAGGTACATAGCCACCTTACAACTGGCAAATTGATAAGGAAGATGTGATATATATATATATACACACACACAGTGAAATACTACTCAGTGATGAAAAGGAATGAAATCTTGCCATTCGCAACAACGTGAATGGAGTTAGAGTGTATTATGCTGAGTGAAATAAGTCAGAGAAAGACAAATATCATATGATTTCACTCATGTGGGATTTGAGAAACATAACAGATGAACACAGGGGAAGGGAAGGAAAAATAAGATAAAAACAGAGAGGGAGGCAAACCATAAGAGACTCTTAAATACAGAGAAAAACCTGATGGTTTCTGGAGGGGAGGGGAGGGAGATGGGTTAAATGGGAGATGGGCATTAAGGAGGGCATTATTTTGGATGAGCACTGGGTGTCATATGTAAGAGATGAATCACTGGATTCTTCTCCTGAAGCCAAGACTACACTGTATTTTAAATAGCTTGAATTTTTTAAAAAATGCTGGAATTCAAACTTGAGTCTCAGCCACCTTCCAGAGCTGTTCTCCTTGCTGCCATATTCTTTTTTTTTTTCATGTTTTTTATTTATTTCTGAGAGAGATAGCATGAGCAGGGGAGGGGCAGAGAGAGAGGGAGACACAGAATCTGAAACAGGCTCCAGGCTCTGAGCTAGCTGTCAGCACAGAGCCCGATGCGGGGCTAGAACCCACAAACCATGAGATCATGACCTGAGCCGAAGTTGGCCACTTAACCGACTAAGCCACCCAGGCGCCCCTCCTTGCTGCCATGTTCTACTGCCTCCTCTTAATCACTTATTTGGTTCACAAATTACATCCAGCAGAAAGGAACCAAAATTCGAGGCAGTGAGGAACAGAGAAAAGTGCATTGGGGAGGGCACCTGCAGAGAGATCTGAGCTCAAGTGCTTGTTCTGTCCTGGCTGTGTGGCTTTAGATTAGTCAATTCACCTCTTTGAGTCTCTGTGATATTATGATTTCTAATATGAAATAAATGATTTGGTTTTTGTCCCATTCCTAAACACTCTTGGAATTTCCTAAGTGATACAAGTCATAAAGATATCTTTTTTTATGTTAATGAGATGACTTTTAGAAAGGTCCTAGGTAATAGAAGGATGGGCACTGGTTGCTAGGGGAACCCACCCAGTAATTAAAGGGTTAGAACTTTCAGTCCCCGTCCCCTGACCTCCAGAGAGAGGAGAGAGGATAAAGATTGAGTTCAGTCACAGTGGCCAACAATTTCATCAATTATGGCTGTGTATTGAAGCTTCCATAAAAATCCAAAGGACGGTGGGGTGCCTGGGTGGCTCAGTCACTTGGCATATGACTTTGGCTCAGGTCATGATCTCACGATTCATGGGTTCAAGGCCATCATCAGGCTCTGTGCTAACAGCCTGCTTTGTATTCTCCTCTCCCTCACTTGTGCTCTGTCTCTGTCTCTCTCAATAATAAACAAATATTAAAAATTTTTTAAAAAAACAACAAAGGATGGGATTCAGAGAGCTTGTCGGTTGGTGAACATGGGACAGTACAGGGAGAACGGTATGCTGGAGGGGGCATAGGTGAAGCTCCACACCCTTTCCCCATGCTTGCCCTGTGCATCTCTTCTGTCCAGCTCTTCCTGAATTATATCCTTTGATAACGAACCAGCAATCTAGTAAGTAAATGTGTTCTTGAGTTCTGTGAGCTACTCTAGCAAATTAATCAAATGTAAGGAGGAAGTCATTTGAACCTCCAATTTATAGCACTTGGTCAGAAGCACAGGTAACAATCTAGATTTATGACTGGCAACTGAAGAAGGGGTCAGTTTTGTAGGACTGATTCTTTAACCCGCGAGATTTGATGCTATTTCCAGGTAGATGGTATCAGAACTGAGCTGAATTGTAGGACACCCAGATGATTGGCGTGGGGAAAAATCCACACATTGGACTTGGTGCAGAATTAGAGTCACATTTTCCTTATTGATGAGAACTAGCCTGGGAAACTTCTGATGTCCATTCCAGTGGTCAATTTGGTTATGATTCTAGAATATGGACATATTCCACCCCTGTTCCTCCTAATAAGCTACCATATTCTCAAAGTCCTTCTGAACCTACCAGCGACTCTGACTCTATGGAGGCAGCAAGTTGATGCCCCAAAACATCCATGGTTCCGTTCTCATGTCTACTGGACATGTCTAACTTCCTGATGCATTGTGAATGCGGGTCCCAAGGAAGACTTGAGGTAAACTCCCAACCACTAAGGAAGGAGCCCGAAGGTGTGGCGGGCTTTGTTTCCAAAGATGAGGAGAGAGTCCTTCCCCCACTACATGTGATTTGGCTGCTCTGAGCCCAGGTTTCCTTTGTAAAAATTAGGATAGCAATGAAAGTCTCCTTTATCCTAGTTCCGGTCATGGTTACTGTGAAATCATGTGACAGAAGGCACCAGGAATTCACTTTTAAAATGACAAATTTGTCATTATCTAGGGTTTAGCAATGCTCAGATAGGCCTAAGCAAAGAAACTGATTTTATGCCTGGCATGTAAAAAATTCGCATCTCATTGTATGTAATGCAGAGACATTTCAAGGCAGACCTATGCTACTCAGCTGTACTAACTTTCTGGCCCATTATTGTGGGTGCTCATCCTTTACTCAAACAAACAAACAGAATCCAAAGGCAACAAAACAATACAACAAAGGACTAAGGGAGAGTGAAGAGGAATCTCTCTCCTCAGAGGACAGCTGTTAAACACCTCCACATTGACCATCCCACCACTCTCCATCTGACCTCATGGGCTGTGGTGTAATCCCATTTTTTGAAAAAACAACACATGCTCTGTCCTTATCAAACACCTTTCCAGCATGGTTTGTGATTCATTCGTTTCTTTTAATAGAAAGTATGTTATTGTAGACACTGATGCTTGGGTCTACGTTTCCCTTACAGGAAAACATATCACCATCCAAAAATCAAATTGAAATGACTTCAACTTAGGATAGCCAGAAGACCAGGGATTTCGTTTTCCATTCAGAACTTTTCTCTCCCTTTGTTTTCTGGAACCTCTGCCTGATAGGTGCTTGAGCTCCAGAGCTCCGTGGGCCACTTAAAGTTTTCATGCTACAGTGCATGTCCATAGGTTGGAATCGTTCAACACAACTGAGGAGGCTTTTCAGAAGCCAAACGTAAGGTGGCCATTTTCTCCCATAAAACGCTGTTCTGTCATATTGCCATTAAAAAAGCTGTGGCCATGGGGCACCTGGGTGGCTCAGTCGGTTAAGTGGCCGACTTCGGCTCNTTTCATGCTGCTGGGCTTTGATGTTGATCTTTTCACTCTCTCAATGGTTCCTATCTGGAAAATAACCTAACTGCTCAGGTTTGTGGTTTATTGGAAGGAGGAGATTTCCAAGCCCTGCTTCTCTGAGAGCCGCTCCTTGCACAGGGAGCTAATGCTGTAACAGCACAATGAGACTGACTAGATTAACAACAGGTTCAAGGAGACCATGGGCAGGGTGGAGCCTGATGTGTAGTGCTGACCATTATGCCTCACACGCCTGTGTGGCCTTGCTCTCTCACTCAGACAGCACTTAGCTTTGGAAAAGCCCACCATTCTCCAGGACCACACAACTGTGGTCATTCAGTCTGTCCATTGTCCAGTGTCCATTCCCTAATAGGAAGCTTTGGTGCTAGCATGAACCCATTTTCAGGAGAGACACATTGTGTGTGAGAGGAAGTAGACATAGTGGTTAGTGCCCAGGTTCAAGACCAACTGCCTGGATTCAATCTTATTTCTGCCTCTCCCCATCTCTGGAATTGTAGACAAATATCCCTTCTTCTCTCATTGCCTTAGCTGTTAAAAGACAGAATGCTAGCACAGACCTTCCGGAGTTGCTATGAGGGTTAAATTGGCATGAAGCACTAAGAACTGTGCTGGGCATATAGTAAGCACTCAGTAAGTGTTAGCTATTATTATCTTTTAAATGTGGAGAAAAGAGAAAACTACCATTTAGTGCGCATTCCTCTGGGCCAGGCACAGTGCTAAGCACTTTACATTCATTATTTAATCCTGGTAGCCACTCAATGAGATACAACTCATTATGCGCATTTTTACTGAGCAAAGAGGTTGAGTAACTTGCCCAAGGCCATGATGCAAGTGAGTGGTACATCTGGGACAGGATCTGAACCCAGATCAGTCTAATCTGAAATCCTGTGTGAAGGCCTGCATAGAGGAAGCAATATCGCTTCAAGAGAACAGTAGCTGAATTATGGTGATGACCGACAGCAAAGCAAATGGCAAAGAAGGGTGTTCATCTGCTGGTGGAGTGCAGGGCCCAGCTCAGTAGCTAATGTAACATATATATCCTTTTTCTCAAATATACTAGAACAAAGTGTGACAGATGTCATAGGTTAACCAACCCAGCTGTCATCCCAGTCACATTCCCTTTTTCACACAGAATCTTGATTTTAGTAGAGTAACAATGCACCCATCCCTAGGAAATGAGTCATGGCCTCTCATTCCCCTTTGCTAGATACTTCTTGTCCTTCCTTACAGCTAGCCACCCAGGTTGGACAGCAGAGATATAAGGGAAATTTTCTTGAAGGCTTTGGGGAAAAAAGCTTATTTCTTAAAGACCAAAAGTCTGAGCCTAATAAAAAGAAGGTCTTTTGCTCTATCCCCTTTGCTTAGGCTTGGGATGCTCAAGCAATGTCTGGAACTGCAGCTGCTATCTTAAAATCACGAAGCATGAGAACAAAAGCCATTAACGCTGAGGATGCCAAAGAAAGACGGAAAAAGCATGGAAGGACAACCAAGTGACTGAATAAATGCTGACACTTCTTAAGTAAGTAATAAAATAATTATGAGTTAATTTACATGATACTTAGCCAAGTGGTCTGTTCCTGACCGATGGACGGGAAGAAGTGAAAACTTAGCCTAGTCAGAGTTAAACTCCTCCATCTGCACTCATGATCCATGGCTTGTGCCTCATTCTGCCTTATGTTTCCAAGGCTAGTTGTTTACACAACTTTCCTCTTCCCCTTTTTATAGCCAAAAGTAACCCCNTTTTTTATCCACTGCCCCCACTCCCCAGCCCCACCTGCCATAGGGACTTACTATACCACTCCATCCCGAATCGTCATGTCCACCGCAGACAGAAAGGCCAGTGCGCATGTGTGCACACACATACACACGAAAAACCACATATGTTTATCGACCTGAAGCAGCAATCACCGGGCTACAAGTGCTGAACCTCTGTTCAAGGTCTCAAAGTGCTGGAAAGAGGAGAGAGTGATGAGAATAAGTGGAAAGAAACCGAGTAGAAAAAAAACTAAGAAGTATGGGAGGAGGGAGAGCGAGAAAATAAGCCAACACGGCAACAGCTCAAGGGCTTGACATGGGCGAGATTTACTGCACTAATATGTCGGGCTGCCTGCTGTAATTAGTTTCTGTAAAAACCATATCTCCTAGCTCAGATTCAATTAAATCATACGGTGTTTATTTGAGAGCTTTCTTATTACATGATGGGATGCCTGGCAGGGCCCCAACCTCAGCTAACCCACCTGCCCCTCGCCTGGCACAATTTATGTGTCAGTCACACTGTTTTCGGGTGGTCAGGCAGCAAGGAGATAAATGGGGGAGTGTTTGTGCTGACAGACACATGGGAAGATGCCACGTGAGGCAAGCGTGGCACTGAATGATGTTGTTTTCTGCGAAACCTGAAAACACGCACCAGAAATAGTTAACTTAGTGCTTAATCAGACATTGGTTATCTTACAGTCCCTTTGGGTAGAGGGGCAAAACCAGAGGGATTGCTTCTTAAAAATCATTTGTTAAGAACAAGTGATAGGTCTGTTAGAGAAGATTCTGAGGAGATAGGAAAGAAAAGCATCTTATTCAGGAAATTCATCTGTCTGAGATTTCCTGATCACTGTACAGAGGTGCTTTTGACTGAATGCACTTTCTGTGCTACTCTTCATCGCCATAGAATGAATAAACAGCCCCTCAAAATGCCTTCAGTATGAGACACGTGCATGTGGGGAGCTCCCGGGAGGAGAAGAGAGACCCAGTCAGAATGAGAAAACCGAGGTTTCTGCATGACAGCATGCTCAGCGGCACAGACAATTTCTTCCTCCTGAAACTGAAACCGATATTAAAATAAATCTGTGTGCCTCATTTCCATGGGTAACTTCCTAGACTTCTTTTGTAGCCAATCACAATGTCTTCACCCTCATCCATTCACTTGCATGGTGCATGCATGCATGAGTGCGTGTGCGTGTGCGTGTGCGTGTGCGTGTGTGTGTGTGTGTGTTTCTCTGCCTGCAGAGTACATGTTCCGTAGGAGAGAAACAGCATAACACATCAGCTGCTCCCTGTTACTAAAGAGTTAGCAAGAAAATCATCTTTGAGACTAAGATCTGCAGGAAAGAAGAGTAAAAGATAATTCTTTAATTCTGAAACTCCCCGTGTGCAGCTTACCAGGGGTCACCTGGGCCAGGTCTGTTAAGGGAATATTGACCTCGAGCAGATCTATCCTGAAATCTATTCTGAGTTTCTGAGGATCCTTTTCTCTCCTTGTTCTCATTTTGATGAGTGATTATTTGCTATTGTCTTGATCTTCTAATTCCTTAATTTCACTTGTTTGAATCTTTCTAGGAGACAGCGATTCTTTATTGAGATTGTACTTGAGAACATGACATAAAATAATAATCTTAAAAGGTTTCCAAGACTTGAGACAGTAGAAAAAACTTCAATGCAATTTTTCCCCCAGGATAGTCTTTTTTTTTTTTCCTTTTTACAATGTGATTCTTTTCTGCCAATGGGTGGTCCTCACTGTTCTGTGACTATCCTTAAACCCAGCTTTGCTTCTTCCTTGGCTTAACTTCAGCTGTTTACCCAGAAGCATGAAAGCATCTCAATTTTAAAAAGATTTATGGTCAAAAGCAAACAAACAATCCACCAAAAAAATACAACCTCCATTAAACGGTAACAGAAGCATTGTGTTTCTTTAAGTAAAAGCACACAACCTGTAGCATCAGAGGAAAAAACTAACATTACTGAGACCTGATCAGATGGTAGACACCTTAAACGATTTCAAACAACAACGTTCAATGCAGTGATTATATTTTGTAAGTGAGGAAGCCAGAGTTTGGGGAGGTGAAGTCATTTGCCCAGAGTAACCCAATGATGAGCCAAGAGTGACCCTTGTCAACAGAAATCCCAGATCTGGCACACTGCTTACATATTGGCTGTATAACACATTCCCCACTACCCCTACGTATCTTCACTCTTCCATGCCCCCACCCTTTCCTATGGTGCCAAGTGCAGTGCATGGGCCATCCAACCAGAAGCTGATGATATGGGGCTTGTGAGTGAATGATATCAATCAATGTCTGATGTAAACCTCAATAGCACAGCTCATGTCTCTAGGCTGTCGGACATCCAGTACACTGAACGTCCCTGATGACCACTGAATTCCACCACGAGGAACGGGAGCTCACTATCCCTAAAGGATAGAGCAGCACTTACTATTTCATTTCCAAATGGTATCCTATTCCACATGGTCCTGTGCAGTGGCCTTGCTTAGTCTCTTATCCTGTGAGCCTAGAAAAGAGATCTTTGACCTCTTTCCAACTGGAAAAGAGGAAGTTGGGATTAGGACTAAAGTAAGGCTGTCTGCTTCATTACCTGGCATTGGAAGAAGCAGAGGATTCAAGTCTGTGCCTGTGTTCTCTGCTTGGGAAACAGTCGTATGTCAATCACACTTAACAGTTTTCTACAAAACCAACCTCATGTGCTGGCCCCAGCCCTGCCCAGGGGACAGCCCGTGTCTTCCAGCACGCTAGCCCCGGGGAAGGGTTTACTCCTGCCTGTCTCCTCACTGTGGTATTGTCCATTTCGTCCCTGTACTGATTGAGCGCAGACTCCACAACCAGATTGACCCCCAGCTATGCCGCTGTGTGATCTTGCATAATCACATAGTGTCTCTGTATCCTCTCTATGAAATGGAGAAGGGATAAGGATCCCTTTATCCTAGGTAATCATGAAGGTTAAATGAGGTACTGTATGCGAACTTTTTAGAACACTGCTGACTTTGGTCAAGGCTCTAGATATGATAGCTAATTCTAACATAATTGTTAATATGGCTCCTGAGGAGTTTTAGAAAGGGATGCCTCCAGAAATCCTTCCTTAAACCCACTCAGTTCTCAAAAGTACAGAAGAGGTTGAGGGGCACTGGGTGGCTCAGTCAGTTAAGCGAACAATTCTTGGTTGCGGCTCAGGTTATGATCTCACGGTTCACGAGTTCAAGCCCCACATCAGGCTCTGTGCTGACAGAATGAAGCCTGCTTACAATTCTCTCTCTCCTTCTCCCTCCCTGCTCACTCACTCTCTCTTTCTCAAAATAAATAAATAAACTTAAAAAAAAGAAGAAGAAGAAAAGGCTGAGAACCAAGACCTTATGGCAGATACTCAAAATGCAAATCTGTGTAGTAAAAGGCAAGGAGCCCTGAATTAGACATCATCACCTGTGAGTGTTTCCCCTGTCTGTCTGGCTATATGAGCCACAGGACCTCACACATATCACAGGACCTCTTTAGACCTCTTCATTCCCACCTGTCATGGATAGAATTATGTCAAACCAAAATTCATATGTTGAACCCCTAACCCCCAGTATGATAGCAGCTGGAGATGGGGACAGTGCGAGGTAATTAGGGTTAGATGAGGTCACAAGAGTGGGGCCCTCACGATAGGGTTAGTGCCCTTGTAAGAGGAGACACCGGAGAGCTCTCTGTCTCTCTCTGTTCTATGTGAGGACACAGCCAGAAGGCAGCTGTCTATAAGCCAGGAAGACGACCATGCTGGCATCTTGATATTGGACTTCTAGCCTCCAGAACTGTGAGAAAGTAAATGTCTGTGGTTTAAGCCACACAGTCTGTGGTATTTTGTTATGGCGGCCAAGCAGACTAAGATACTACCTGCACCTGACACCAGCCATTCTTACAGCTCCTTCCCCGAATCCTAGCAGAGGGAGGGGTTTTCACATGGTGGGGGGAGGGGAGGTGTTCCTGCATAAGATTCCACTGCAGAAAGGGCTCTAAGGCCAGTAATTAAAAAATTTTTTTAATTATATTTATTTATTTTGAGAGAAAGAGAGAGCAATCATGGGAGGGGCAGAGAGAGAGAGGGATAGAGAGAGAGAATCTCAGGCAGGTTCCAGGCCACAGCACAGACAAGGCCAATAATTATTTAAAGACCACCACAATAAGTGATTGCAAGGACCCCTCCCCCTCTGGCTGAGCTTCTGCAGAATCCATGTGTAAGAACTCTTAGCTCCATTGGCCTGGAACTACCCCTAGAGAGTAGTTGGAGCAGTATAGAACACTACCACAATACACGCAGTAGTAGTTCACATAACTTAATTTTTCATAAAAACAGATGTCTTTCCTTTCTTATGTTATCAGTTTGGTAGGAAATCTTCTTGAAATATACTACATACTTCCTCTCCTTAAGGGTGTGTAGGGGCACCTGGGTGGCTCAGTCGGTTAAGCATCTGTCTTCAGGTCAGGTCATGATCTCCTGGTTCGTGAGTTCAAGCCCCACAGGGGGTTCTCTGCTGTCAGCATGGGGCCCGCTTCAGATCCTCTGTCTCACTCTTTCTCTCTGCCCCTCCCCTGCTCAGGCTCTCTCTCTCTCTCTCTGTGTCTGTCTCTCAAAAATAAACCTTTAAAAAATATGTGTATAAGTGCATATATATTTAGCTTTTCTTGATGACATGTTGGTGTCATTCTGAACACCAATAAAAGAAGACCTTCAGTGGCTTTTGAGATACACAATACTCTTTGTCTCCAGTATCATTTGGGGTGCTAAAGGTTCCCAAACTATAGTCCTATTAGATGTTATTCTCTGTGTTGAATGTGATCTGCATAATGCAGTCACTTAGTTTTGAGTGAGGAGGTCCTCAGAATGGCTCCACATCACTCAGATGGAATAAAAGGCACAGACCTTTGGAGCAAGCTATTTTTCCCAATGGCTCTTATATCTTTCCCTAATTAGGCTTGCACCTTTGGGTTCCCCTCCTTGGTACAACTTGTGGGGAAGGGGGGCTGGTCATCTAACCAGGCTGCCAGGCTATGGGCACTACTGTAGATGGAACTGCTCTGAGGGCCCAAGAACTCAGAGATGTCAGAATGGATGCCACAGACGGTGAGTAAGAAACAGGTCATCATCCACATTCTGAATATGAAGTGCTGGAAATGGAGAGGGCTGCTATGGATCGTTGTAGGCTATTTGATGACCAAATGTAGGAGCCAGACACTGTGGGAGAGCCCTGACGGTCAGAGGAGCCAGAAACATTTCTGTTGAAGTCATACATTGAGGGCACTTATGAAGCAATAAACAAATGTATTCTGAGAAATGAAGGACTGAAGCGAGAACACTCTGGGAAGCTTCGTGACAAGTCGCCGAGGCTGCTATGGGAGCCGTGCACTGGGTTCCTGACTGAGAGCCTTCCTGCACCGAGGTGATTTGGGTCCTCCTGGCCCTCTCAACAAGGCCTGGTTCAGATGAATTGTCTAAATGGTTGTTTCCATGACAACGACTGATTCTCAGAGGCCAGCGTCAGGAGGCAACGACCACCACACCGGAAACAGATCTGAAATTTGCTCCTGATGGAGCAGAAATGAGAGCGCTCCAGGGGGGAGAGCGAAGCCAGGCGGGAGGTGGGGGTGGGGGGACAATCCATCAGAGCGACTCTGTACCCCTGCCAGCCCTTCTCAGGGAAATCCCGTCACCATATTCCTTCACATACCTCACCCTGCTGCTAGCGTTTCTCAGCTGGCTGTGGGAAATGGCTTATGTATACAGTTCTGACTTGATATTTCTTCCCTGCGGTAAGCGTCAGAAAGGCTGCACTGCTGTGTCTCAATAGAGTTGAACAATCATCAAATTCCCATTGTTTCGCCATCGCCTTCTTGACCTCCACCAACAGAGGACTATGTGTAGGGAATCTACCTCATTTCCTTTTATTTTGGTTTTGATTCCATTCCTTCTGTTTGGGAAAACTCTTTGTTTCTTTTCAAATGACTTTTGGTTGGAACAGTGAATTCTCTTTGTTGAGACTCTGTCTCAATTTCTCTGTCTCTCTCTAACGTTACTCACTTTGTTGCCCCGGAGACAAGATAAAATTCACAGCTCTCTTTTTCTCTCTTCTCTCTATGTGGTCAAAATTGCATGAGACTTTTAAAATCTTAAACATAGAGAAAAGGGCCATTTCTTAATTCCAATATTTTGTCTTTCATCTTTTGTTTATTCAGCTTAGAGCCTCAAGGTCAGGTTAAAATTAAAGTCACACTAAATTGCTCTGGTTTGTTTTCCCAGTTCCAGAAATATCTTCTTAGTCAATCCTTCACCAGGATGTGATTTCAAAAGTACATTAAAACTGATCATTCATTTATGCACACATTTAGTAAATCCTGTTGAGGGCCTGCTACGTGCAGATAGTCTGCTGGGTGAACAAGACTCTATCTTTGTTCTTTAGGAACAAATTAGGGCCCAAAGGGGGATGACAGAAAAGGCAATTAGAATACATGATAAATGCTGTAATAGGAGTGCATGACGGGATCTAAGGGAGCAGAGGAGGAGCCCCTAATTCAGGGCTGAGAGGAAAAGGGGAAAGAGGTATAAAGGGGAGACGGAGTGATTGAGGCCGTCCCCCAAGAGAAGAAATTGATGCTGAGCAAATGCCTCTATGACAGTGGCACTTAGACTAGTTTGGTACTCAGGGAAGTGCCCAGAGAAGTGCCCAGCTAGTTCAGGGAATGTTTATTGGATCAAGGGGTGGGAGTAGAAAATATTCCAGGAAGGAATAAAATATATAAAGTCACAAAGGCAAGACAGAGCATGGAATGTTTGGAGTCCTCAGACCATAATGATGAGAACTTAGAAAGTGCTGCCCACAGGGCAGGATTAGACCCTCCCTCTGAGATGACAGGGAAGAGCACCAAAATGTCAGACAGAAGGAGCAGTCAGAGCCACAGCTGGGGCCAAGAACTGCCCTTGAAAAGCAACCTCCAAGCCGCCTAAGTTTTGAGAGGGTGCTTGCATTTGATACGAGGGAGGGAAAGTTGAAGGACACCCCGGAGAGGCTCCCTTAGTTCACTGGTCTGACAGAGGGCGACACCCTGGAGCCGCTGCTTCTGGACATAGGGCCAAATTGCCCAGGGGTAGTGGGCCAGAGATGATGTGGTGTGACAGCTGAGTCCAGCACAGAGGCCTGGGCAGGGTTTCCCAGCTCGGGAGATTTAGTTCAAGTTATGATCTTCAAAACAGCCACATAAATGAGAAGCCAGCAGAAGCAGGAAGGTTGCTTTTCCACGTGACATGAAAGAGCACCATTCAGGGCAATGTCGATGGAAGATGGGGCCACTTGAGGGTGGGGCTCACACAGGTTCCCATGTGTCCGAGGACTCTTCGAAATACTGCCCACTGTATTTTCCCAGTGACTCTTTGCTGCTCCCCTACTCCACAGCTCATCTGCCATAAAACTGGACCAAGCTATGGACACATACAGCCCCAAGAAGGGACAGACATTTATAGCATTCTCCAATATGCTAGCTGGAGAAAAACACCATTGTTCATGATGTGAATTCCGTATTGTACTTCACTCTAAAGGCAATAGACTTTGTAAGACTGCTAAGAGAAAGCATTTTATCAGGACTCCCAAACCTTTTTTTTTTTCCCCTAACAGAAAGACCCCCAAAGCTCTTCAGCTGGCCATGCATATCAAGGCATGAGAGAAGGTAGGGAGTGATATGAGGGCGATTCCTACACGGCAGGAAGAAGAGGAGCCAAGTTAGGACTGTGGCCTCCCTCTCCCATAAGCTCCCCTACCCCTTCTCTTACTCCAGCCCTGTGAGTTCAGAACCCTATCTGGAGGTGGTGGATGGGAACTGCATATCATGGACTCCTATGGCAATGGGAGGGGCCTGGGAAAATAAGCCTGCGGGTGGCCTCACAGTGTCCCATTCCCCTGCAGGGATGTTGGGGGAAGGGGCCACTGGGAGCCCGCACTTTCCCCAAGGAGAGCAGAATCATCTGGGGCACTAAGAAAGTCCTGTCACAGAGAAGGCACTTGGTAATGGATAATACATGAAGAGTAGAACGAGTGGACAAATGGATGGCTGGATGGATAGATAGACAGATGGCTTTGCAGCAGTAAGTCAGAAACCCAAGTCCAAAGGGAAAGCTGGATCAGAAATGAAAGGTCGTAGCAAGGGACTAAGGGTAAAAGGCTGTCAGAGGACACCCACGTGTTTCCTCTCAATGATTTGCACAGTGCTGACACCTGTTGTTACGGAGGCAGCCAGTGCTGTGGTGGCCCCCACAGAGGGAGGAGAAATGCCCTGGTCTTAGGCTTCTAACAAAGGAAACTTCTAGTCACTTGGCTGTTACTTTTTCTTAGGATAAAATTAAAACCCACAAAGACCATAAAAGCATCTATTTTTATATGACCCTACTGCCATATAACCATGGGTTGAAAGTACCATGAGAAATGTCATCTTTAAATCTAGAAAGTAGGGCTACATGGAAAGTATCCAAACATAATATAAAATCCTTGTTAAAAAAAAGAGTTATTGTTGCTATACCCTCTAAATACTCACCTATTGTGACCTTTTGAGTATTTACCTATAAACAAATACTAGGCTCTATTTACATCTACACAGGAATTCTCCCAAGGTAGTAATAATGTTCTCCAAATCCCTAGTCAAATTTCATTTAAATGGAATGGTCCAGACGAAACCATGCACTCTGCGTTTGGCCCCTACGCTCGGCCAGAAATTCAATGTTCTTGCCAGAAAGCAAATACACTGTTGTTGTGATTTCATCCTAAGATTCTTATGCCACTTTTCATATTTCAGTGTTTCTGAGAAGAGCCACACAGACCAGGACCAGATTTGGGTTAGTTATGGAGAAGTGCAGGAGAATGTGCTTCAACATTGCCTCCGTTACTGAAAGTTCTTTGTCGAAGTCAAATCCAGATGAACCAAAATGTGCTAGGGAGAGAATTGCTTTGTAATTCCAAAGTGAAACAATTAAGGGTGACCCAGAAATCCCTTTTTGTTTCAGTATTCTAAACCTTTGTCCTAAAAAATAGAAATACAAAATTAAAATACCTTACATCTGAGTAACCATAAAGAATACGCACATTCAACCTTTACTTGCTGATTTGAAGTCTTGCTTGGGTTACATCCTGCACACCCACAAGCAGCATCCTGTAACAACATCCCAGCCTGTCCGCTGTAAGTCGGGAATAACTGGCAGAAGAGCAAAGTTGCCAAAAGCATGAGCTCTGAAACCAGAGTGCTTGTTTCACCCCTGGCTTTGCCCCTTACTAACTATGTGACCTTAAGCATCTCTGGGTCTTGGTTTCTTTATCTGTAAAATAAGAGACATTAATAACAGTACCCACCTCTCGAGGCTGCTATAAGGATTAAATGAGTTGATGTGTCAGGTGACAAGTGTTAGCTCCATACCAGGTTACCTTGTTTGCCATTGTCACAGCCTAGGGGTTTCAGGAACTCCTGGGGGGAGAGAGATGAGAGACACTTCAGTCCCTGGCTCAGGTCAACCGTAGTCTCCTCCATATCCCACCACCGTGAGTTCTGAAACTTGGCTGTCAGTTTTCCTCTTGCTCCATCCCCACCTATCCGAGTTCCTACGCTCCTGGAGAGGTAGATGCTGGAAACTAGAAGCATCAATTTCCCTCATGGAGCCCCCTGGAAATTGTATCTCTAAAATAAATATTGCTAACCAAGTGAGGGTAAGTTTGCAAAATTCAATTCAGCTTTCCAAGCAATATCACATGTGTTTATTTTCATTCACTCCAACTCTGCGCAATGATTCCAAAATTCAATCTCAGTCCCTATTGGGGCTTTTTGACCTACCAGGGTCATACCAGCAACCAAATGGGTCCTTAAAGTCCTAGTGCCTGGTATTTCCTAGCCCATCCCAGGGGCAGGAGAAGCCAATTATTATTGGGGCCGAGGTCTCCATTTCCTGGCTTCAGGCACCCTGAGAACTCTACCAACCATTTCTGCCCTAGGTCTCACTGCTAACCTGGGGTGTGGACAGAGAGGAGGTGAGGGCGCCATGACTCAGCAGGCTCACTCATCTCCACCAGCTCCCCAGTCTCAGGATAACACCCCCTCTCTCTCAGCTGTCAGTTGCAGACCCCCAAAGCTCCTCCTCTCTCTCTGTTGCTTCAGGAGTTCATCGTCCGGTGACCCTAAATAACCTGTCTACTTTCTTAGAACGAGAAAGCTGGGATAAAATAAGTGACGCATAACAGTGTCTCATTCAATTGCCTTCTTCCATCGCAGCCCAAACAAAGCACAAATTATTATCTTCATACATTACCTTGACACACAAGTTTTGTATGTTGCTTACTAATCATTCTCACGAATACTAAATGCAGCAACATAATTCTGGTGAACTGAGGGCTCTGGTTATTAAGGTTCTACTTAATCATGCTTTGAAATGTTTTATTTTCAGTGCACAGGCAAGAATCCTAACTGCTTATGGTGTCTGGCCAGCAGAAAAGGCTGGTCTCATTCTTTAAAGAGTGACAAACATTACCGATGTCCAGTTTAGGGGCAGATATACCAGAAATGTATATATCTGTTTGTACGCCTAGATGCATCTCCCCAAAATGTGGGATTTCAGCAGAGGCAACTTCTGTGGCCCCCCACGCCCTGTCCTCATGGCAGACTGCCAAGAATCCCACCCATCTGGGTTATTGCACAGGAAGGACAGGGCCACAGGTGCCAGCAACCGGAGCTGGAGAGGCTCTTGCAACCTGCCACCACACTGAGCACATGCACCGCACCGTGCCTGTGCTCAGAACTGGTGGTGGGCAGACGGGGACAGGGAGGAGGCCAGTAGGGGACACAAGCCAAAGTGAGGCCTTGACGAGAGCCCATCCCACCTGATCTAACAATATCATGGCTCCAGTTCATAGACCTTAATAATCTCCAAGCCAGATTCATATGCGTTATCTCTTTTGATCCTCACAATGCCCTCGGAAAGAAAACAGACAGCTTCCTTACCGAGGAGACCTCTATGACAGGCTAAGTCATTTACCTGCACAAGGTCACTCAGATAGAATGCGAGAGAACAACACAAAAACATGGCAGTCCATGTTCCAATTTATGGTTGGAAAGATACTTCCTTCTACCAATGACGATGCTTCTCTTACATAAAACTCATCACAGTTGACAAAGTATTTTCATATCTATTACATCATTTACTCCTCTTCCCCCAAATCTAGGAAAGCAGTATTATCACTTCACAGGAAACAAAATGTCAAAATGATGATTTGTCCAGGGTGACAGAAACAAGGAGTAAACAAAAGAAAGACCTTTGGTCTTCTTATCCTTTCCTGCTTCCCCTACCTCCTAGCTACCTTTCCATGAGCCTTTTGCTCTCTTCCTTTGCCAGCTGGCAGCCAAAAACATCATCCTCCAGAATCAGGATAAGTGCTTGGCATCAAATGTTTGTCTGCTCTGCACCAGGCATTGTGCTCATTTTGAGAATACAAAAGTCAATGAGAGATGACTCCTAGTGGGGTTCAAGGACCAGCGGGGGAGACAGACTAGTGAACAAATAATATGCTATCAGCCATGAGTGCTGTGGTAGCAGCATGCACAGGTGCTCTGCATACTCAAGCTGGAGGAAACGCATTCTTCCCGCCTGGGAAGTGGGTGGAGGTGATACTGAAGCTCTCCACGGTGTTACCCAAACACAGGGATTATCCGACAATTAACAAAAGGACAAAAGTTTACCTCCAGTGGTTTATTGAGACTCATGAAAATAATATGTGTAGGAGAGGAAAGTGATCAGCTAGCCCACTGGTCTTTTCTATTCTTAACACTTTAATTGAAATTGTCCTGAGTCATGCTTATAACGCTTGACATTTCTTGGAGCCGTAACAGGTAACACTCTTCAGCGGCCAAGTTGAGTTGTTTATCTAAATTCATCCTGGAATGCATGCCACGGTTGCCATTAGATCCCATGCAAGGAAAATGAAAAGGGCAAATTTAGCAGCAGATGACAAGTGTCAGGTCCTGGCGTTTCCCAGAAGCTTGTGAAATTCTGTCCTGTTTACTCGAAGTCTAATCTCCCTTCCCAAAGCCTGTCCTCCACACAAGGATGAGGGGGTTGCTCACACTGGAGCTGTTACTTCCTGCAGCTTTCAGATGAGGAAATCAGCCCCACCTACCTCCAGGGTGCCTGCAGGGATGCTGGGCAGCCCAGGGCCTTCTGAGAGGCTGGCATCACCAGTTCCCTGAACAGAGCACTCTAAACAATACAGTGACAAAAGAAAGCCAAAACCGTGTAGACGTAATGTGTTACGGAGCACTCTGTCCCTCAGTCTTCTTAAGCAGATGGCTTTACAGGAAAAGATCTGAGACAGATGCAGAAGAACAAGACCCCAGACCAGCTCCCCCCTTTTTTTTATGTTTATTTATTTTTGAGAGACAGACAGATCATGAGCAGGGGAGGGGCAGAGAGAGAGGAAGACACAGGATCTGAAGGAGGCTCCTGGCTTCGAGCCGTCAGCACAGAGTCCAACATGGGGCTCAAACCCACAAATTGTGAGATCATGACCTGGGCCGAAGTCAGACACTTAACCAACTGAGCCACCCAGGCACCCCTGACTAACCCCTTTCTAAGGCTGGGCTCATCTTCCTAGTGGGACAGCACATGCCTAGTGACAGAAAGCTAAGGAGAATGGCTGGATTCTTACCAGCACAGGAAGAAGGATAGAAAGCTGCCTCCAGATTTTTACTTCCCCAACAAGGCCAGGTGTTAATGTTTTAAACAGCAGGGTCAGTGATTGTCTTGGTAGTCATCTATTAATAAAGTAAGGTAAGGGTTTTTTTTCCTATTGGCACCCAAAAATCCTTCGCATTTTGAAACTTTTTTTTTAAGACGTGACTTTGTGGGGCATCTGGGTGGCTCAGTCGGTTAAGCGTCCAACTTCGACTCAGGTCATGATCTCACGGCTCATGATTTCAGGCCCCACGTCGGACTCTGTGCTGTCAGCTCAGAGCCCGGAACCTGCTTCACATTCTGGGTCTCCCTCCCTCTCTCTCTCTCTGCCCTCCCCTACTCGCACTCTGTCTCTCTCTCTCAAAAATAAATAAACATTAAAAAAAATAAAAACAAAACAAAAAAGGACGTGACTTTGTTAGGAAATGCTGTTCTGTAATATTTGCTGAGCTCAGACCCAGGCCGCAACATTCTCCTGAACTCTCCACAAGGGATCATTCCCTTCTCACCGTTTGGCTGGCCTCCCCAGGGTTACACCCACACAGAGCAGCAATCTAATTTCCATCTGGTCAACCCCCGGGAGCTATTTTGGGTTTGGCCTGCTTTTAATCCACTTTTCCTGCCAGTGTAGGCTCACCCCTCTCCTCCCCTGGGACTCTTGCCTCTAAGGAAACGGTTGCAAAATACAGACTTCCCATAGGGCAAAAGTCAGTGCCCAGCTCAGCCCACAGGGCTGCCAGGAGGTGCTAAGTACCACCCAGCGTGCCTCTGGGGAGAGACGGGGAAGGCAGGAGCTGGCCTGCCATCCTCAGCTCTCAGGGCTCTGCACTCCCGCCCCTTTCTGCCCCCAGCCTTTGGCTCGCTCCTGCAGTATCCTCAGTGCACCGTGCTATGTGTCTGATCCTCTGCTCACATCTTATTTACTCTGTGCCTGGAGCGTACGCACATTTGTATAGCTGATCCCTGCTGATCCATCAGGCCCCCTCCTGTCTCCAAGGTGCTCCTCCTCCACACTCCTGTAGGCTCCTCCCCAGTAGACCTAAGACCCCACCTTAGAGAGCTGGACCCTTTTCTTGTCTGTCTTCTACCTGATCCTGACAAATTGCAAACTCCTTCAGGGCAACCACTGTGCTTCGTTTACCCTGCACGCTAAGTGCCAGGCACGTAGTCCATGTCCCATGTGCCTTTGCTGAATTGAATTTAACTGAGCTAGAAAGGTATTGGCAGGACAAGATGAGAGACAGGGAAAAGAACTGGTGGAAGAGAAAAGAAAAAGCATTTAGTGCAAAGTGAGAAAGCATCTCTAAACTCTACCTCAACTCTCATGCTTGACTTTGTACATGGACTAAAGCCAAGCTGATGATGAATCAGATGGAAATGATGATACTATTTCTTACCACTGCTGCCTAGAGAAAGGGTCCCCAAGATCATTGTCTCCAGGGACCAAGTTAGGTAACATCAGTGTGAAGAAGTAGACCAGATGTTAACCGGCAGGGAGTAGTGGAACCATAGATACACTGTGGAGAAACTCTCCCCGGACCAGACATTCAAATCCAAACATATTGGGCCAAGCAGAGCCAGCCTGAGGATCTGATGTGGACTCGGATGGTCAAGCAAGAAGCACAGTGCTCTTCGTCACAAAGGACTAGCCCATGGGGCGCCTGGGTGGCTTAGTCGGTTAAGCGTCTGACTTTCACTTAGGTCATGATCTCGCGGTTCGTGGGTTCGAGCCCCGCGTCGGGCTCTGTGCTGACTGCCAGCTCAGAGCCTGGAGCCTGTTTCAGAGCCTGTGACTCCCTCTCTCTCTGACCCTCCCCTGCTCACGCTGTCTCTCTCTCTCTCTCTCCTAGAAATAAATAAAACATTTAAAAAAAAAATTTAAAGAAAAGCAACAACAAAGGACTAGCCCAAAAACAGGACCTGTTTCCCCTTACATTTCTATACTTTACTTAAGATGCATTCGACTTTAATAACAGTGTCCTAACTACATGGAACTACCATTTAACATGCTGTTTCTCTGAGGAAATGGAATTCAACCTCTAACTCTAAATGTGTGGAATGCCTAGCACTCTGTCTTTGGTAATGACAGCATCCATTGTATCAACATCTGAGGGACGGAACTCCAACAAGGAGGCAATNCAACAACAAAGGACTAGCCCAAAAACAAGACCTGTTTCCCCTTACATTTCTATACTTTACTTAAGATGCATTCGACTTTAATAACAGTGTCCTAACTACATGGAACTACCATTTAACATGCTGTTTCTCTGAGGAAATGGAATTCAACCTCTAACTCTAAATGTGTGGAATGCCTAGCACTCTGTCTTTGGTAATGACAGCATCCATTGTATCAACATCTGAGGGACGGAACTCCAACAAGGAGGCAATCCTGGGCATATACCTCTGTACTTCTCTCTATATTTCTCCTCAGACGTGAAGCTGCAGACATACCAAAATACCTACAGAAGCCACATTATCCCCTTTGCCTTGCCCACTGCTTGTCATTCTGTGCTCTCTGCCTCACCTTCACCCGGCTCTTTCCTTTTCATTCTTGGGGTCTTTGTTTTCCTGGACCCTCCCCCAGCTAGGTTAACTGACACTCCAAATTCAGAGCATTATGGACTTCCCCCAGCACAGTGTTTATCCACACCGGGGTATAACTGTCATTTGTGGTCGAGTCTCCATGACATTGGCAGGTGCAGGGCATGGTTGTATCCCCAACACCTGCCCCGTGTCACACACTTAGCGGTCAGCATTTAGTGAATGAGCAAATGAATTGGTGAAAGAATAAATTAACAAAGCAGATAACGCAAACATTCCAGCTGAACCTCTGGCCAGGTATTCTCGAATGGATCACATAACACAGTCCCATCAAAGGGCAGAAACAAATCTTGAATCTGAAATTCCCCATGCCTGCAAGGTTCAATGCGTACTTCATCTTCACAGTAACCTCCTTGATATAGGTATTATCATTTTTCTTCTACAAAAAAATATATAAATTGAAGATCAGCAATAGTGATTAACTTGCCAAACATTATATAGCTGGTAAATGGCTGAGAACCAAACTCCAACCCAGATCCACTGACTATAAAACCTGTATTTTCCCACCACACCAGACTGGTCAGAGGTTAGGAAATCATTAATAGAGAAGATAACTGTGTTACTGCCCACACTCCTAGCCCTAATATTCTAGGCTCGCAAGATTGAGTGAACTCTTAGAAGATGTCAATTTCCAGAGTGGATTTTTGGATCACAGCAGTTATGATTAAGCACATTGGTCTTTAACTTCAGGTAGAAGCTTCATTTCACTAGCCTGGGACTTCTCTGAGCATTGATCATTTCCTCTATCTGCTGTCCTAGACTTGCTTCTCCCATTTCCCATTCTCTTTTTGCACATTTTTAAAACCATTAAAGGACAACCTCAAGCCATATTCCCAAATCTTCCTAATTAAAACACTAAGGCAACATTTATCATCATATTTTGGTAAATATAAGTATGACAGAGATAGAGACAGAGAGGCAGAAAGAGGGAAAGAAACAGAAAGAAGAAGCAGAGTTATACACAATAGGCTCTTAAAATACACTATTCGGTAGAGGTATAACAATGACGCAGATAGCTAGAGAAAAGAACAAGATGGAGGAAGCTCTCTGGCATTTTTGTACCTTATAAAGTTACTGATTAAAACAATCCTTAAAGTCATGTAGTATTAAGTGACAAGTAGTTTAACTACAGTAGGATGAGTCAACCACTGCATATTCCATTCTATTTTAGCATTGAATCCTAAGATGATTCAGGCTAACCATGTCATTTCCCAAACTGATTTAAAATCAAATCCTCATGTAGGAGAAAAGGGGGACTCACTGGACTGCAACCCCAGTGACAGTCAGTCTTCATAAAGTTCCAGTTCAGGGTCTATAAAACCCTGAGACAGCTGAATGGAAAGGACCCAGGGCTGTTCACACTGGCTGGTGTGGTCTTTGAAAATGGGCCAGCAAGGCTCACAGAGGAGGAAAGCAGACCTTTTCAGAACTCAGCAACTCTGCATAGTGACATAGGAGAGGGACCAGGACTGCCATGATGAGTGTGCAAGTGTGATTTTTACCACATTTATGAAAATAGTTCCAGTCCAGCCTATGCCACCTATCAGTTCATCAAGCTTGATTTGGAGGAAAGGCACTTTTATGTCTACCCTCTATCAGGCAGGAGCAAGTAAAAGCAGAAATCAATAAAAAGCAAGGAGTATCGAGGCAAATTCACTGGTGTTTTCATGGGGGCAATGGCAACACACTGTTGGTAAGAGAGAGATTATCTCTACCAACCAGCATATCAAGACAAACTTAGACCACGGGGCTTCAGATAAACTACCCATTGGCTCAAAACAAAAGAAAGTCTTTTGTAAGAGAAATATTTACAGCTGGAGACCCATGGTCTCAGAAAGGAAATGTTTTAAATGAAAGTTTATGCCTTTGTAGCTTTGCCCTTTTCAGATCCCCAAGTACTCCATCACTGTTTTCTTTTTCCCTTTTTCACTCCCAAAAACTCACTATCCCTTTGCAAGTTTAGGGAAAATGGAATTGCTGCCCATTCTGCAGCAAAATATAAAGACAATATACCATGCTAAGTGAACAAAGCCAGTCACAAGAGGTCTCACACTGTATAATTCCATCTATACGAAATGTCCAGAGTAGGCAAACCCATAGAAGGCATCTACAGAAGGCATCTAGAAAATATTGGCCAAATGATCCAATAGCACGGAGGTGTGACACCTCCAGATGCAGGTCATGGAAAGTTAACCAAAAATAACCCCCATCTCCTGTTGACAGAAGAAACATTAATGGTTTCTCTGAGAAAGTGTTTAGGTGCCTAAGTCCACCCCAAGTGGGAATCCTGCCCACAGAGCTCCAGGGGCCCTTCTGGTGCTTGGGCAAGATCCACATCTGGAGGGAGAAGGCAAATGGAGGGCACCGTGGGTGGTTAGGCAAAAAGAGCTGTGAACGCAAATAGAACCACAAAGCAAGCCTTGGGGTAACAAGCACAATAACAAAGCAGTTTGCAGAATGTTTTCTAGGGAAACCAAATTCCATAGAGACTGCTTGATCAGAATGGAGTTTAAAATGAAATCTGAGCTTTTGCTGATATCCAGCCTAGAAGTTTCTGTACATAAAACAAGCATCCTGAACAAAAGAAGCAGCCAGCCTGAGAACCGACAAGAAAGGATGAGAAGATTGTGAAACATAGAGGTCACCTGAGCCTGAGAGAAGAGACTATGAAGTTCAAGTGCGAGTTTCTTCATGAACAAAACCAGGAGGCTATTATTTATATCTATGGATTTTTGTGTGTTTATGTTGATGGTAATGGGTAGACTTCCTAAATTTAAGTTCACTCATTCTCAAAAGTCATTCTACTGGCCTCACAGAGTCCAGAGTTAAAGATGTCCCTCTAGGTCTGATCAAAAATGGACAGAACTTGCTGACTCCTATGCACCCTAGGAGCTATAGGAGCTTCTAAATAAAAGGTATTCTAGACCCTAAGTGTTAGCTTGACTTTGTGATAAGTTAAACTTATAATACTGCTATTTAAAAACATACCATTATAAATGTGGATATTGTAGCTCTGATATAACTTGCAAAGCATCATAAGTTTACCAATTAAATGGAAACAATACCTCAAAGGTTGATAAAACTCTAATTAACCATATTAAATGAAAGGCACCAATAACAGTGTTTTGTTGAAACTACTTCACAGCACAAATACGATGCTGGCATTGTTACGATGCTGGCATTTCTGAGTGTGACATGCCTGTGCTACCCTGTGCCACAGCATGACTTGATACTCCCATCACTTTCCTCAGTTCAATTTGGTGCTACACCTCCATTAACACAAAGCTTTGAGATGATATTTGCTCTTCACTGGAGTGCCTTCAGTCATAACTGTGGGTGCTGAAATGAAACCAGCATGCTAGTGATAAGTTTTTCATCCAGTTGCTCCAATGACTGAATTAACTGCATAATTTTAAATTGTTTTTATATTTAAAAAGGTAGATGCCTATGAATTATATTTGCATAGAGAACCTGTGGATTCCTCTTTGAGAAACATTCGATTAGATGAACCCCCAATCCTGGCTGCATTCAACCAATCTGATCAACCTTTGTGCCCAAACGAAAGACAAATCACTCCAGTCACCAGAAATCTTGAAGAGACAATAGTTCCCTGCCCAGGAAAGTGTCAGTATTTGCAGTAAAACATCTGTACTTTCACAATGAGTTTTCCTCCAGAGGTTACCAGAAGGAAGAATTCCCAAGAAGGCAAATGGCAGAGGGGATGACCCACCTCTCTCCTCAACAAACCTCTTCCAGCTGAGATCACCTCCTCTGACCCCACTCTCCAGCTGGCCAGATGTGGCTGTGTCTCCCCGAAGTGTGGGTGCCCAGTTAACAAAGCTCTGTCAACCCATTAGTTGTTTTACAACTAACTATCTTGTCTCGCCTTATATCCTTTTGTTTCTTTCTTTGTTTGTTGTTGTTGTTTAGCTGTGGTAAAATATACTTAACATATAATTGACTCTCTTAAATATTTTTAAGTGTACAGTTAGGTAGTGTTAAGTATCTTCACGTTGCTGTGCAGCCACTTTCTAGAACTTTTCCATCTTGAAAAACAAACTTTGTATTCGTTAAACAATAGCATCCCATTCCCCCATCTCCCTAACCCATGGAAACCCCCGTTCTACTTTCTGTCTCTGTAAATTCAACTACCCTAGATGTCTCATGTAGTGGTTTTATACAAATTTTGATCTGTTGTTATTGACTTATTCCAGTTAACATAATGTCCTCAAAGTTCATCCATGCTGGGTATAGACCTGATTTTCCTTCCTTTTTATGGCTGAATAATCCATTGTATGTATACACTACATGTTGCTTATCAGTTCATCCACAGATCGACATTTAGGTTGCTCCCACCTTTTGGCTATTTTAAATAAGACTGCCAGGAAGGTACCCACCTTATTTTATTTCTTACTACATTGGCTGACTATTTGGGTATTTGGGTTCTATCATATTAACGTCTGAATTTTCTAGATTTCTTAATCTCTTTTTAAACCTCAGAAAAGTTTGCCTCTGAGATTTGGTACTCTGTTTTTACCTCAGTGTACAATTTCAGATGCCTTCTGCCTCCAGGCGTGGGCACAAAGCTTCATGGGTGACAAGTTATAATGGCTAGACTCCAGAACATCCTGCAGGAACATGTAAACATGTGCGTAGACAATGATGTGTGATTCAGCTTCCTGGTGGAGGAGAACTAAGAGGGGTGTCGTTCTCAGCCATCAGCCACAGGGCTTCATGTCAATGTGGAAAGATCCTAGTGTATCCTCAGAAGGATCCTGCCATGGAGCTTTGGGAAGCCTCCCTCACCAGCCTTCCATTCCAAGGATTTCACAAATGCCTCAGTGGAAGCTATCTGTCTTATAAGTGATAAAGGCAGCCCAAAGTCAGCTGAAATTGAAGGTAGAGGCTATCATTCTTGATGATGCCTTTCCTGTGAGTGACACATGAAATGTGCTATGACATATGGATAATCACTTAGAATGCCACCATCTAATAGCTGCCACACACACACACACACACACACACACACACATCCCACAAAAGAGTGGCTGCTAATCTCTATAGCCTGCTGACAAGACTCAGGGGCCATGCACCAACGGAATGGGAAAAGATAGTTGCAAATGACATATCAGATAAAGGGTTAATATCCAGAATATATAAGGAACTCACCAAACTACACGCCCGAAGAACAAACAACCCNAAAAAAAAAAAAAAAAAAGACTCAGGGGCCATGCATAAGTTCATCTTAACATAGGTCAATTTTCTCCTGGTCAAAGAAAACAACTCCCACAGGGCATACTTATTTCTCTCAACTGGTCTCATGAAAAGACATCTTCCCCACACCACCTGAGAATTTACATTTTCACAAAAGAGGAAACCTCAGAGGTGTCTCCCTTCTCTAGGTCAATAGCTGCTCAAAGTGCCCCAGGCTTTCTCTGGTTACAACTGGCCTTCTTTCCCTGCACACTTGGTACCAGGTAGAAAAAGAGCCACAGAAGACTGAGGGGTAAAAGGTGAAAGAGTCTGCTTTCTTAGCAAACTTCTTAGATGGTACCCACCTGCTGAGAGGAGGAAGCAAGAGGCAGAGGATTGAGCCCTGGGCTGAGAACCCTAACAGAAGACCTGGATTCCAGGCTGGGCTGCTTCCTCCTTTTCCCTATATTACGAAGCTGATGTGAAGGCCAAACATAATTTGTGAAAATGTTTTGTAAAGGCTAAAATGCTTTACACATGGAAGACATTGTTGCTTCATAAAAATAAATAAATAATTTTAATGAAAATAATTTCCGGCTCTGAAAGATTTTGTTCACAATTTTAATGGCCGCAAGGTTGGATTTGGTTTTAGGAAGGAGCAAACGATTATTCAAAGCACCAGCTACGTTCCCCCAGGCCTGAATCGTGTCCAGGATCAAAGGGCTGCTGTAAGATCAAAAGGCTCTGCAATCCTGAAACCAAGCCTGGATCGGCCTCACCCTAGTGCTCCTGGAGGGGACCAGCTCCCTGACTCAGCAAACAGCGCCTCCTCTTTGTTCCCAGGCAGGCTTAGTTTCCACCTTTTTTCCCCCATCTGCATGACTCTCTTATTTTATAACTGGAGGATTCTACCTCTTAATCCCCATCACCTGTTTCACCCATTCCCTTACTCCTCCCCTCTGCTAACCACCAGTTTGTTCTCTGTATTTATGAGTCTGTTTCTGTCATTTTATTTGTTTGTTCATTGGTTTTGTCTTTTAGATTGCACATCCAAGTGAAATCCTAGAGTATTTGTCTTTCTCTGCCTGACTCATTTCACTTAGTGCATATATATATAAATACATATATAGTTATTATATATAAATATATTATATATATTATATAAATATACATATTTATATAAAATACATTTATATAAAATATATTTATATAAATATATTTTATATAAATAAAAATAAAATAAATTTATTTATATATATGATCACATCTTCTTTATTCATTCATTTATTTGATGGACACGGGTTGCTTCCATATCATATCCTGGTTATTGTAAATGATGCTGCAATAAACAGGGGTGCATATATCTTTTCAAACTAGTGTTTTTGTTTTCTGCGGGTAAATATTCAGTAGTGGAATTCTGGAACATATGGTGGCATTTCTATTTTTAATTTTTTGAGGCATCTCTATACTGTTTTCCACAGTGGTTACACCAATTTACATTCTCATCCATAGTGCACAAGGGTTCCTTTTTCTCCACATCCTTGCCAACACTTGATATTTCTTGCCTTTTTGATACTAGCCATTCTGACTGGTACAAGGTGATATCTCACTGCGGTTTTGATTTGCACTGCCCTGGCATTTGGTGATGCTGAGCATCGTTTCATATGTCTATTGCATCTGTATGTCTTTGGAAAAATGTCTATTATATTCTCTGCCTATTTTTAATTGGCTTCTTTGGGGTTTTTCTTTTTTGGTGTTGAGTTGTATAAATTCTTTATATATTTTGGATATTAACCCCTCATCTGATATATCATTTGCAAATAACTTCTCCCATTCAGTATGTTGCTTTTTTGTTTGTATGAAACCACAAAAGACCATGAATAGCCAAAACAATCTTGAAAAAAGAAGAACAAAGATGAGGGTATCATAATCCCAGGTTTCAAGAGCTATTCCTAAGGCATAGTAATCAAAAGTATATGGTACTGGCCCATAAACAGACACATAGATCAATGAAACAGGATAGAGAGCCAAGAAATAAACCCACACTTATATAGTCAATTGATCTATAATAAAGGAGGCAAGAATATACAATGGGGAAAAGATAGTCTCTTCTATAAATAGTGTTGGAAAAACTGGACAACTACATGCAAAAGAATGAAACTGGACTACTTTCTTACACCATACACAAAATTAACTCAAAATGGATTAAAGACCTAAATGTGAGACCTAAAACCCTGAAATTCTTGAAAGAAAATATAAGCAGTAATCTCCTGGATATGGGTCTCAGCAACATATTTATGGATATATTTCTTCACACAAGGGAAACAAAAGCAAAACTAAGCTGTTGAGACTACACCAAAATAAAAAGCTTTTGCACAGCAAAAGAAACCATCAAAAAACAATAGTTTCCACTTTTAACTCCTTCCATACCTGGAAGCAATGAATGCTCAAAATGTTTGCTCAGCACAAAGTCAGAAGGGAGCAGGGCAAACAGATGACCTGGTGTCTCAATGGTGAGCACAGAAGGAAGTACTCTTTGCCTTATATGTGTTCTCAAAATGATCAATGGAAACATCAATGGAACAGGAAATATCATCATTAGAAGGAAATACAAGTGTGCCTTTCCTGTTTTATCATGAACCTCTAATAATAAAACTTCTACTAGAAATAAGTTTGCATAAGATCTCTGATTAGAATACATTTCCCTCCCTCTCTTTCACCCTCCTGCCACAATGGCCTTTACTTCTCTCTCATTGAAATGAAAATCTTAGTAGTTTCTTCCAGGTACTCATTCATTCCCCATCCTAAGCAGTATCTCCTTCTCCTCTCCAAATTATAAACCCCAACATTCACCTAACTATTGGAATTCTACCCCACTGGTTAATCAGGAAGAGTATCATAAAAACTTCCACCCAGAAGGACACCAGTCTCCAGTATTTCTGGAACTGCAGGGGAGATGGGTTCACTGTAGGGGTGCTGCTGCTCTCTGGCCAGGCCCACACTGCTTTCTTAATCTCTTGCTGGGCTCTTATAAGTCTATGATAGCTATTCCAAGCCCCTGTGCCTGTGTGTTTGTTCCACTGGCTCTGGTCACATCTGTACACCAAAGCTCTACACTGGCAATCATACTCAGGCTGCTTGGCCCTCAGTGCACTGGAGCCAAACTGACAGGTGCCTGGTCAAGAAGCACTCTCTTGCCTAGGGCAGACTGCCAATTACACAGCTCTTCTGGTTCTGCCCCTAACCCTCTCTCAGGAGCTCAAAAGCCAGTCTTACCCAAATGTGTAACCTGAATCTAACCATGAGGAAACAATCATAAAAATCCAAATGGAGGATTTGTAAAGCAACTGGCCTGGACCCTTCAAAAATCTCTATGTCTGGAAAACTATCCAAGAACAAGGGGACTGGTTTCTAAACCAAAAAGGACCAAAGACACGTGACAACTGATGTTTTTTAAAAGGGGTAAAAGACCTTAGTGGGAACATTGAGGGAATTTTAATGGGAACTGCCTATTAGATAATAGTGTTGTACAAGTATTACATTTCTGAGTGGGAAGGTAGTATTGCAGTATGTAGAATAATGCCCCTGTTCTCAAGATATAAATAATGAAAGTATTTGGGGATGAAAACTCATGATGCCTACAACCAACTCTCAAGTGGTTCAACAACAACAAAACCCACCTATGTATGCTACACACACACACACATAGAGAGAGGAAGCAAATGTTATGAAACGTCAATATTAATGGAGGCAAGTAAAGGGTATATGGTGTACTCTTCTTGAAACTTTTTGAAGATTTCAAATTTCTTATACTAAAATATTAAGGTTCATAATACCAGGCAGAGGAGACAGACATTTTGCATTTCTCTACTATCCATATTTCTCTCATCTCTCTCTAGGAAGCTTATGCACTAAACTTGGGGGAAATGAAACAAAACAAAACAATGCACACAAACAATTCATGAAACAGATATGAGGGGTGGGGTGCTAGCTCATTGACAGCCCATTTATCCTACAGGTAAATGTTCTCTGTATTATGGTTTGAACACAAGGAAGATCTCACTCTGCTTATAAATAATGGAATTCATTAATTGTATCCATTTAGGTTTATCTCTATTGGTTGACACAGGATGGGAAATGATAATGGTGTCCAAATTGATGGGTCCCAAAAGACCAAAAGAGAACATGAAGCCCAAAAACATATCTTCTCTAAAGACTTTTAGGCAGTCTGCTTGCTATAGGACTCTATTTTTCATCAGGATCAACTCTACTTTTGGTGGCTCCAGGATGACATAGTTTTCAAGGGAAACAGCATTATATACAGGTAGAATTGAGATTTTGCCAAGTCCACTTTCAGAGATTAACTCAAATTCCTCTTTCTCCATGAATTTCTTCTTATGCTACACTTTAAAGACACTTCTAAGTGTACCTCTATTAAAACTAAGGCAGCCAGGAAGCGCCTGGGTGGCTCAGTTGGTTAAGTGTCCAACTTTAGATTTCAGCTCAGGTCATGATCTCACGGTTCCTGAGTTCAAGCCCCACATTGCGCTCTGTGCTGGCAGTGTGGAGCCTGCTTAGGATTCTCTCTCTCTCCCTCTCCTTTTCCTTTCCTACCTCTCTCTCTCTCTCTCTCTCTCTCACACACACACACACACACACACAGTAAATAAATAAACCAAACTAAACTAAGGCAACTGGATTTCTGACACAGCTGTCCTTCAAAACTGTGTCTGTGGCCAGACATCAGTGAAACCACATGGTCCAATATTTGACCTGGAAAATACAGTTGCTATAATTATAGAGATTACTGCATGGTTCCTTGTATTACAGTTCTTTGTGTTCTCAAGCCTTCTCCCCCAGTTGACAATACATTCCCTCAAGGGAAAGGATGACGTGTTATTCTTTCTGTCTCCAGTTGTTCCCTTTGTGAGTGATTCCAGCCACTCCCCCAACTGCATTTCCCACCCATGTAAGCTGACTATGCTTACAGGTCACTTTGGCTGTCTTCGGAGTTTCAGGTTAGATGTCCAACTCTCTGCTGAGCATGGCTTTTTTCAGGCCCTCCAAGTACTTCATATTCAAGCCTTCCCCTACCTTCTCAAAATTCTCTTCTCCCTCTTATATTCCCAGTCAGCGCACCAAACCTCCGTGAACCCATCCAGCCAAGCCTCAATGTAATTCACCCTGCTTTCTCCCATATCTCCTCTCCTAGATGGCCCTAGATGGCCCTTAGACTCATCTCCTTCTCCCCACCCCATCCTTCCTCCCCTTTCTTAGCTCAGGAGCTCAGCTCTTACCTGGACTATCATGCAAGACTTCTAACTGGCTCCCTGGTTCCAGTCTGGACATTTTCCCCATGCAGATTCATCCTCTATTTTGCAGTTAGCTGATATCAAAGCATGTCATCCTCAACATGAAACCACGCTATGGCTTTCCAACATGATAGAAAGAAGTTAAGCTCCTTGCTTAGCCTCCTGGTCCTGCACCAACTTGCCTCTACGCTTCTAGTTTCCTCTTCTGCCTCTCCCTGCTTCACAATGTATTCTCTAATCTTTCTAAAGCACTTGTAGCTCCTAACAAACATTCTGTTTCTTGCTGTTGCTCACACTCTTTCCTTAGCCTGGAATTTCTGTCCATCGTTTGTTGACATAGCTACGCTTTACTCACCTTCCAACCTCCATCACTTCTTGAAGCCCTCTCAGAAGCTCCAAGTTAGGCTGAGTGCTCTCCTCCATACCTCCAAGCCATCCTCTGTATCCCTCTCCCTTGTCCATAACCATATTATATGAAAATTCATATGTAAGTCTGGCTTCCCAACAAAGACTATAAGCTCTTAAGGGGAAGGGCCGTTCCTCATTTTTATTTGCCTCCAAAGCAGCTAACAAGGTGCTTAGAAAATAGTACATGTTTGTTAAAAAGCACCATTTACTTCCTATTTTGACTTGCATGGAATCATGTCACAGTAGATGACCAATGGATGTCTTTAGATCTTATTTCCTGGGGGGGAAGGTAGAGAGGAGCACAGTAGACTTTTCATCAGAATCCCAGGTGATGAGAGGGGTGTGAGGCTCTGTTTGCTTTTCCTGAACACTTTCTCCAAGTATGGCACCTTTTCAACAACCATGACATGATAGCTGAGAAGCCTGTGGTAAAAAAATATTACAGAAAGCAGTGTGAAAACCGGGCCGAAGGACCTGGTTATGAGGTGTGAAACAAAGATAGTTTAAAACAAAGATCCATTTTCCTGTGCTCTGTGCCATACAGTCTGTCTTTACCCCAGTCTGTCACCTCTTCATCTCTTAGTCCCCTGAGGTTAAAACCTGCCATGCACCTGTATTTTGAGTTTCAAGATTTTATTTGCCCATATTTTATTCTGCCATAGTGCTGGAATCTCCATTTTCTCACCCTCCAAATTCATATTTCCTAAAACTTGAAGCACTGCCCTACCTCCCATTCTGAAGGGTCTCTGAAACCCTTTCTCACCATGTCCTTGTTAGAATGGCCATTTCCTCTTTGTATTTCATCATCCTAGAACCCCAAATCATTGTGCATTAAAATATACACATTGTTCACCTGTCTCTTATGATGAGTATAAACTGCTTGATACCAGGATATATGGCATGTGTACCTTTGTGTCAATAGGCCTAGCCTAGTGTCTGGTGCTGTGCATGGTTCATACAGCTGACTGACTGTATATTCTCATATAAAGAAAGCAGAATCCTGAAAGAGTAGGGATGATACACTTTGATGATGAAGAAGGGGAAGTAATTGGGAGCCAAGGGGATGGATCAAGCCTCCTGTGAGCTGACCTGATGATGCCTGGCAGCAATATCAGGGCATTGGGGTCACTTTGGGGTGGGAAGAGAGAATGAGGGAAATAATTCCCAATAGACTCTGAAAATGCTTTGCAGTGGTGATTCCTATGCCTCAGGCACTTTACCTGACAGTTCAGGAATCTTCCTGAGAGTTCTAGAAAATTCTAGAATCTAGAGGAACTACATATGCAGTTATTACATTTGTGTCTGGGCCTATCAGTTTGATCTCCCATTATAATCACCACACCAGCTAAGACCACAGCCTTTATGTGATTTCAATCCTGGCAATCCCTGCAGAATGCTTCCTTAAGTGCCCAGAGAATGTTTGATGACTTGTAGACCAAGTTCTTTGACATTGAAATAGTCTTTAAACCTGGGAACAGCTTCAAATGAATTTTAACTAAGTCTTAGGAAAACAATTCCAGTCAGAGTGTAATCATTGAATTTTTAATTCACATTCCACTACCCCCAAGATGTCACAGCCTCTTCCTGGATATGCTTCTAAAAGTCAGGAACGCATTTACATGGGAGAGAGTGCTGAGTAAAGGAGGCTGAGCATCAGGCTATCAAAAGGGTCCCAGAGGTGCTTCCCAATGAAAGCCTTGTTTTCGTGCTAATTTATTGTGCATTTTAAAGTCAGCTCCATCATACTCACAACTACCACATCCTCATTCTTAAATCAGTTAGGGTCAAGCTAATTAATACAACAGAACTGCAGCCTTCTCATTTAAAACAAACACTCTAAATGAACCAAGGAAGCCACAATAAGAGAGTCCAGACTTGCCAGAGGAGCTCATATGCTCAGCAGTAAAAAGCAAAGGAACCTGTAAGATGTATAAAGATGCAAAGATATATTTATAACACATGTAAAATGATAGGCAATGTCTCTTGAACATCTGTTAGGTGCCAGGCACTTTTTAGACATTATCTCATTCAACTACACATAACCCTACAAGATAAACATCATTAATCCCATTTCGCAAATAAGAAAATTGGACTCTCAAAGAAGCCAAGCATTTTGGCTAAGATTTCTCAGCTGGAAAGTAAGGAAGCCAAGATACAAACCCAAGTATTACTGATTTCAATTCAGTGCCTGTGAGGCTGTACCAATCATTTCCCGCACACATAGGAAACCAAAAAACCCACACAGAGTGTCATCTCCTCTAGGGCACAGTCAGAAAACAGGAACTCCACTAGTATTTTAACAGAGAGAATTTACTCTAGATAATTGTTTAAACAGGTTTTGGGGCACTGAAAAGACAAACAGGGAACCCTGAGGTATAAGGAAAGCTGGTAACTGCAGGAAGTGGCCAAGCGAGCACCTCTAGGGCTGCAGGAACTCAGAGAGGGCACTGGGGGAGGCCGACCCTAGAAGCCTGGAGAAGGCCCGGGAGATAGGCCTCAGACTTAGGAGGGGGCACTGCCTGTCTGGGCTGGTCCCTCAGAGCATGCATGTGCCATGGCGCTACTCTGGGGAATTCTGAAAAAGGCTGGAAACTGCAACTAACTGGAAGTGTGCTGCTTCCAGGGTGAAAAGTCCCTGATGTGGACGCTGACAGGAAAAGCAAGCAAACAGAAAGGGCAAATAACTTCTCCCCTCCCTACCTCCCTGCAGGGCTGCTAATTGGCAAAGGAGACATGTCCTTAGCAGAGCCCCAGTCCCAGCCCAGGGAAACAGAGCACAGGAGGAGGGTTTAGAGCAGAGAGAGAATAGCTTCCTAACCAGCACAAGTCGGTTATGTATAAGCACCAGTGCAAGTGACTCAGGGTAAGGGAGATAATTACCACTCTCATATCAGCCGCCATTGCTGGGTATCTACTATGTGACATTCACTGCGTTCCATCCTTTCCACACATTGACTCCTTTGGTCCTCACAATCTATGAAGTGGGAACTATTGTCTTACTAATTTCACTGATGCAGAAGCTAATGTTTAGAGATGCTAAGAACCATGTAAAAACAGTAAGGAAGAAGAGGGGCCATAATTGATAATGAGGTCTGTCCAGATGCGAAAACCCTGCTCTAAGCACCCATATTTGTTTGCTACAGCTGCCATAACAAATTTCCACAAACTGGGTGGCTGAAAACAAGAATATTTATTCTCTTATAGTTGGAGGCCAGAAGTCCAAAGTTGAGTTGTTTTCAGTGCATGTTCCCTCTGAAATCTCTAGGAAAGAATCATTCCTTGCCTCTTCCAGCTTCTGGTGGCCCCAGGCACTCACTGGCTTGTGGCTCCATTGCCCGCATCTCTACCTATCTTGACAAAACACTATCACTGAATTTAGGGCCTGCCCAGATAATCTAGAATAATCTCATCTAAAGACTTTTAATTTAGGGACCCCTGGGTGGCTCATTTGGTTAAGCATCCGACTCTTGGTTTTGGCTCAGGTCATGATCTCATGGTTTCATGAGTTTGAGCCCCATGTCAGGCTCCAACCTGACAATGCAGAGCATGCTTGGGACTCTCTGTCTCCCTCTCTCTCTGCCCCTCCCCCACTTGCACTGTCTCTGTCTTTCTCAAAATAAATAAACTTAATTTTAAAAATCTTTAACTTAATTATATCTGTGAAGATGGTTTTTCCAAATAAGGTTCACAGGTTAGGATGTAGACATATCAATTTGGGGGCCACAATTCAACCACTACACTACCATACCATGTAAAATTACTTCTTTACTTTTGAAAGCCATGTTCGCAAAACCATTTAAAATGAAATCTGTACTCTTAAGTCATTTTCAGATTTTAAAACAACGTTTTGTGCTGTATGTAGTACTTTTAATATTTGGTGTTTCTTTTCCTTTAAGCTTTTTTCTCTTCCTCAAGACAAATATGCAGTGACATCTTCTGCAACTCCTTTCATCCGGAACAGCCATCCTGTATGTCTTCGCCTCATCAACTCTTGATCTCATTTCAAATCTCATCTGGAAATTTCCTCCCTCCTCTCTTTTCCCTCCTTGACTGCTTTCTTTGACTTGGCTTTTGTTCCCACTCACTTTTGCAATCCCAGAATTCAGTGGACACACCTAGTCAAAAGAGTATTATTTTAGATGACAGTATTGCCTCAACCACAGGGTGGAATGCTCCCAAACTTTCCATCACTGGCTCCAACAAAAGCCCACCCTCCTTTCCCAACCCTCTATGCGACATCCCAGCCTTGGGAAGGGAACCTTCCCATGGCAGTATCTCTTCTTGGTTGGAAGGACTGAGTGATCCATTTTGCAATTCACCTGGTTGACGACATAGTTTAAAAATTTATGTACCTTGGAGATGTGCTTCTCATGTGTGTATGAAGGGCAAAAAGATTTCTCAAAGCAAGCAGATATTAGAAAAGAAAGGTATATTGTGCCCTTTTGCTAAATAAAATATGTGAGCCGAGGGCCCCTTATTGCATCAAAATTAATGAAATGTATTTCATATGCCTGATTTAAAAGAAGAAATGCTTTTCTCTCTCATGGAAATATGTCAGACCCACCTTTATTAAAGTCTGGCATATTTGCTAGTGAAGATTTCCAGCATACCAAAGTACTATATCCTTTAAATTTAATTCTGAAGTTCATAAATTTTGCTCCCTAGAAGGAAAGAAGATGAATATTAGAAAGCAAAATCTTGAAACTCATCCAGGGTTTTTCAAGTGTCTGAATACCAAAATCATCTCTATCTGTTTAAAATTTAATTTTCAAAAAGTATTTCCTGCCTCCACAGACATGGATATTGATGTTACTGCACCATTTCTTCCTCTTTCCCCACAACATTCTTGGAAACATTTCTTCTGCAGGTGGGGTATGTATTTGGCATTCATCAAGATAATTCCTCACATTTCATTTATTTTCCTCAAGTTTTTTCTTATCTGTGGGTTCATGTTTTACTTTTTTTTTCAAGGCAGTGGGTGGAAAAAGCAAATGGATTATTTCTGACATGCCACCCTCTCCTTTATGATCAGGAAAGGACCAAACTTTGCCTTTTCCCTTTTTCTTCTTGATATAATTGGTGGAAAAGTCATCATGTATTTGATCCCCTTCTCAAGTATTTGGGATAATAAGAGTACTCCTTACCTCATGGTGTTACTCTACAACTGTGTCTATTTGGGGTTTGGAGGGGGAAAGGTGTAAGTATATAAGAAGAGAAGGTCTTCATGGGGACCTTGGCTAGCAGGTGACCATGGCTCTAAATATTTTCCAGATTCATCACTTAAAGCTAGAACACCTCCCAAGCTCCACCAATATATTCAACTGAGATGTTAGTTGATAAAGTAAGCCATGACTCTACAGTTTGTTAAAAGTGGGAGCAGAACTTATTTCTAGTTCCATTTTCCAGAGATCCTGGGCCACATAGACATTGGTTTCTTTCCAAGGATCTCAGGTCCCATAGGCAGTAGTAGTTGACCAGTCTACCAGGAACAAGTTTACATTCAGTCTTACATCTTTCAGAAACTGCAGATTTCATAGTCCTCATATAGCTCCTCCAAGAGGCAAAGGGGGAAGTCAAAATCTTAGCTTTTGTTAGCTGCCTGGTTTTCTGCTCACAGCCTGGCTACCTCTTCCACAGCAAGTATCTTTCTTGTCTCCAGCTCTAACCAAACTAACCTGTCACTGCTGTAGATGATAACAAGGTATGAAGGGGTAGTTTCTGAATTCTGTAGCTTGTTGTAAGGTAAAAATGGGAAAGAGAGACAAACAGACAGACAGAAAATATTCTCTGTTCCTCACTTGGACCAACTTTTATTCCTTATGGCACCTGAAATGCCTCCCTGTCTCCTCCACCTGTGGTATCTTCCACCTTTCAAGGATATTCAACAAATGTCTGTTGACAGTATCGATACTAAGATGTATAAGCTTTCAGTTAAAAAAAAAAATAACACTGCAAGTTTGTGAGAAAAGGCAGGAAGATGTGGGTGTATAATTGTTGGCAGGAAAGTGGGACAGGGTGGTGTGGCCCTAGGTTTTATTTAGGCTTTTGTTATGCTTGAGGGATTCGGGACTTCCATGCAGAAATCTCTGATCAGAGAAAAGAGAAGTCCATGCAAAGGTGGAGGCAGAGATTGGGGTGATACAGCTACAGAGCAAGGAACACCAGGAGCCACCAGAAGCTAGGAGAGAGGGTGAAACAAAATCCCCCTCAGAGCCTCCAGGAAGAACCAACCTTGATTTCAGACTTGTAGCTTCCTGGAACTGTGAGAGAATACATTTCTGTTAAGCCACCAAAGCTGTAGTCATTTCTTATGGTAGCCCTCGCAAACTAATACAGACTTTTGCCTAGAGGGTGAGAAAGTGTCTGGTTTAACGAGTAACAGGGGATGTGGCTTCATTATGACTTCTAACGGATTTGATACAATTTCTTGAAAACAATTTAATGAGCACCAATTATGTGCCAGTCCCTGTGCTCTGTATTTAGTCCAGTGGAAGCCATAAACCAATAATCACGCTAGTGAATGCCTAATTACGAAGGAGATGAGCAGTCTGGAGGAAAGGAGCCAGGTTTACAAGTGAGCACAGTGAAGGAAACCAAGCTGGAGTGAGAAGTCAGCAGTTCTCTGAGGACACGTCTAGGAGTGCCCAGGACTCAGGGAGGAAAGGGCTGTGGCCCTCTTCTTCCTGCTCAACATCGAATGGGGAAGTGGTTGCTTTCCTGGTCAACGGGAATGTACCTTCTCATGCTTTAAATGAAGTTTTGTGAGCTTCCAGACACCTCGGTGTCTCAGTAAACAGAGTTTGGGATTACTGATTTGAGTAACAGACAATGGAAAAAGGGTTCATACTTTTTTTAGCCAGTAGATTCACTCCTCTCCTGCATCTTTATCTTCATCTGCCCTCAATGTTAAGTGTTTTCCTTAGATACGAAGAGATGTACTGGGGGTTGGGGGGAGATGGTAAACATATTCAAGTAAATTTTAGAAAAAGTTTACTAGACAAAAAGAGATGAGTTTTTCTGCAAGTCTTCTTATAACCCTTCATATGCCAGTCTGCACTGTGCAACTCCACAAGACTGATATGATATGCAACATCCCCTAAATCTTTGGACGCAGCATCTTCCATCGCTGAGCAGCTCATGGAACTAGTGTTTCATGTAACACACTTTGAGGAACACTATCTCAGGGCAACTGTTGAGGTCCATAAAAGTTTAATTTCCATTTTCCTTCTCTTCTCTTTCTTCTGAGGTGCCTTTCAAGAATCCCAGAACAAAGATCAGTATCCCGTCCCCAAGAGACCCTGACCAGGACAGTTCGAACCCCAGGTTGGTCTTCATTGGAATGTGAGGACATGTGGCCACATCCACAAATTGGAGACATCTTCTAGATGATAAATGTAAAAGGAAAAAGTCTAAGCAGGATGCTTGCACCTTTCTGACTGTTCGCTTCTTCACACCCTTGACCATGTAGTCTTGACTACTACTCTTGTAAGTAGAGGGTCCACAAAAGTGCTGGTAGAAATATGGGTAACAAATAGGATCTAGTGACTGGACACTCCCTCTGCATAAGTCAAACCTGTCTCCAGGCAGAATGGCCTGTGATTGACACCTGTTTTCTACATGGTCTAATATCTCTTAACACTGTTCTGCTTCATCCTGCGATATACAATTACAAGCATTGAAGTCAAAGAAGCAAAAAGCATTATATAATTCCATAACCATAGCAATAGATGCACACTATTATATGTCCCGGATCCATTTCAGTTCCTCTGACAGTCTCTTAAGTGTCCTCCTTTCCATACACACTCCATCAGTGATGCATCACTCTTTTGCACCATCTAACAAGTCATAGAATTGCTGTGCTGCGGTACCTCCATTTGCAACTGGGAGAAGCAGCTTTATTGCTGTGGTATGTTTAAGGCATCTGACCATAAAGTGCTGTGGAATTGTCATGTGTATGTATGTGCATGTGTGTTATTATATATGTTCAAATAGTACTATGTGGGAGCAGCCTAGTCTAACAACAAGGCCGAACTACAAGGAGCACCAGCCAAGTCAGGAGTCCATCTGAATCTCGGAAACTGTTGCAACTTCTTGCATTAAAACTTGAGCAACACAGGCTTCCTCAGAGAGCGTGCCGCTTGTTTAAGGGTAGCACAGGAAAGACACGGACTTTAGGTTTGAATCTTGGACGTGCAACTGATGGTTGCACATAGCCAGGTGACAGTGGTCAACTCACTCCTCTGTAAAATGGAGATAAAGATACCTACCTTACAGGATATTTGTCAGGAGTAAAGATAAGCATGAAAAATCCTGAATATTGTAGATACTCAATAAATAGAAGCTATTAGACCTCCCCTATATTTATTGCATTCTATTTGCAAGCCAAACCCACTTCCAATACCTCCCCTTCCTCCATTAACTCAAGGTTTTCTCCTGATAGGAAAGTCAGTAGGGTAGCCAGGTTCATCAGAAGTTGCCTTTTGGACTCCAGTCTTTGCATGGTTTATTCATTCATTCATTCATTCATTCATTCATTTAGAAAGTATTTTTGAGCACCTACCACATGCCTTGTACTAGATCTGGTCCCCAGTTGCTTTCCAGCATTACCAATGTCCTCTGTTTAACCAGACCCACTTGACCCTCGCATTCTCCTTTCTTCACTGTTCCCAAGTGCAGGCTCAACCCTGAACCTCCCTCAGGTCACCTGAGACGGTCGTCCAGACTGTGCACTACACAACTTTTGGAGCAGCATCCACATCCTACTTCTGCCTTCTTGCTTGTCTTCCCTGCCCACATACACCTAAGAGATCTTTCTGAGGTTATGCTAATAAGCATAATTCACAAGTAAAATTTAAGAACTAGACCAGAGACAATAGGGAGAGGAGCAAAGGTTCTTTTTGAGTGTGAGACCTGACTCCTCCCATCGTGTAGATCAGCATCCTGGCTTGGCAGTTACAGGCCTTATTAACAGTATTCATGGCTACAATCCCAAGTATTTGCATTCTTCTCTAATGCTCAAGGGAACCTTATGGAAAATGTTATCATTCCCATTTTACCAATGAAGAAATAAGATCCAAAGGAATTAAATAATTTGCCCAAGGTTTCAGAGCCAGTGAGTAGTTAAACTAGGACCAAAACTCAGTTCTTTGGATTTCCATGCTTGTTTCCCCATGAGGATACACAGATCCAGCAGTGTATCCAATAGAACTTTGTGTGATAATAGAAATGTTCCATATCTGCATTATTTAATATGGTAGCTACCGGTCCAATGTGGTTATTAAGCACTTGTGGCTACTGCAACTGAGGATGTAAATATTTTTATTTTACTTTATTTTAATTTAATTAATTTAAATATAAATACCCACATGTGGCTACCTTATTAAGCCTGAGAGGGCTTCTGGGTCAGTCACGTTGTCTTTCCATAGGTACCATCCCCCAGAGCCATCCCTTCCCCCTTCCAAGTCCCAGGCCCAAATGAACTCCTTCGAGAATAATCAAGTGTCCCCAGAACCTTTGAAGAGGGAGCTGACCCTAGCAATGGTCAGAACCCATAGGCTCCCCAAATGGTGTGACAAAAGCTGGAACCAGAAGGGTCAGCCCACCCAGTGATCACTCATACCCACTTGGGGCCTTCATTTTCCCCACTAGGCCCGTATCTCCAGGTCACAGCTTTGAAGACAAAGGCAAATTTGTCACTGTTAAGGTATTATCACCGTTGGAAATTAATTGGCTTACTAGCTACCTCCCTGGGTCCTAAGGGAGCAGATCCCAGGAATGAGAGGCAGGCTTTGGGACAGAAAGAAAAAAGCAAAGTAGCATTGCCTAAGACAGAGGCACAGATGGGAAGTCCCCAGTGGAATCCAGTCCACTCTAATTTTATTTGGCCAATACAAACTATTAGAAAAAGTATTTAAAGTAACTGGATTTCCAATATTTAAACATAGTGAGATTTCAAATAAAAACTAGTTTTCCCACTCCTCCCGGGAACCTTGGACCCCCCTGTAATGCCCCGAGTCAGCATCCAACACCCAGAGCACTAACAGCTGCCCTGTTCAGACGGACCAGAAGCTGTCCAGTCCTGTGCAGCCCCCACCGCTGGCGCCCCACACACTCTTCTTTCTCACTTGGCTGACCTGACTGGTATCTGCTGGCATTTGTGGTTGGAATTCCACAGCAGGGTGCAGGCCTGGGCAAGGCGCCTCTGTGAGGGGCTGGGAGAAACAACAGGGCTGGCTTGGTATCAGAGGCCCAGGGGGCAAAGTAGGGGAGAGGATAGACAAAGGGCACGGAGGGGGAAGGAAGGAGGGAGGGAGGGAGCTGGAGCACACTAAAATGAAATGCCACCTCCACACCCCGCCTCCCCCCCTCACCTGCACTGATATGTGCCAGACGTTTCTTGGAACGTTTTGATCTCCAGCCCCCAAAGCTTTTTTCCTATTCTTTTTTACAGCACCTGGAACAATGCCAACCACACCAAAAGAGCTCGAGAAATGTTAAGTTGTTCCCAAGAAAATGCACTCAACTCAGAATGCCTCTGTCAGAACCCTCCCCCACCCAGGGGTTGCTCCCACCTGTCATTGTCCCCCACGGAGCACTTGTGCATCCTCGCTCCTGCTGAAGCTCGCTGAAGCTCCGTAGTCACTCCCTACGGAGATGGAGATGCGTTTCTTAACCCCAGGCCTCTACCCCACTGTGGCTGACCCAGACAAGGAACAGCACAACAGAGGAAGCGATTTCCTCAATGTGGGCTCGGAAGCTGGGTGTCCCAGCTGTGACCCACCATGGGAATCTAATGCCTTTCCTCTCCTTCCTTTTGTAGTTCAGCCTATTCACTTGAGATTTTCTCCTGACAGGCAGGAGGGAATCTAAGCTCTTTGGAAACCAGGAGTATGCATCTTCATTTGGGTGTCCCTGCCTTTGGCAGAATCTCTGGCACAGAGAAGGGTTTCTCCAAATAAAGCCCTGCAGGAGGAAAAGTGTGACTAGAAGGAGCAAGAACCCCTAGACTAAAGAGGAAATCAAGGACACAGGTTCAAACACTGTTGTGACTTTTTCTACCCACGTTAGCTAATTCACGTCATCTGAGCTTCTCCTTCCTGATCTGTGAAAAATAAACAATGATATCTCCCCCGTTTCTGGCTGGTGCAATCCTTAGGCATTCAGAAGGTCACCTAGCAGCAAGAGGCCTAAACATTTGTAAGAATATCAATCAGCTCTGTGATCCCAGTCCTAGGATCTCATTCTAAGGAACTAATTCAACAGAAGCAGCAGTGTTACATGCATTGAGAAGTTTATCTGAGGGTCACCTGGGTCGTTCAGTCAGTTAAGCGTCTGACCCTTGATTTTAGCTCAGGTCATGATCTCAGGGTTTGTGAGCTTGGACCCTGAGTAGAGCTCCATGCTAGCAGTGTGGAGCCTGCTTTAGAGTCTCTCTGCCTCCCTCCCTCTCTCTCTCTCTCTCTCTCTCCTTCCTTCCCTCCCCCCGCTTCCACTCTCCCTCTCAAAAATAAATAAATAAACATTAAAAAAAAACTTTATTTGGAATTACAGTCAAAAATGAAGTATTTAATGTTATCTAGCTATTGACAATAGGGAAATAATTACCCATTTTTGGCATTAAAACATGAGAAATTATTTTTCACTGATAAAAATTCATATATACAAAGATGATCTAAATACACAGAATCTATCATTTTCAACGCTACTATTCTTTTAAAAACAAAATCTGTCAGGGGCACCTGGGTGGCTCAGTTGGTTAAGCATCTCATTCTTGATTTCTGCTCATGTCATGATCTCAGAGTTGGTGACTTCGAGCCCCTTATCAGGCTATGTGCTGATGGCCCAGAAAGAGCCTGCTTGAGATTCTCTCTCCCTTTCTCTGCCTCTGTATCTCTCTCTCTTTCAAAAATAAATAAACATTTACAAAAATAAAAATGAAATCTGTTCATATTGTTCCCCTACTTGAAATTATTCAGTGGTCAAAAACTCAGGAGGTGGCTTTCTGAGTTCATGTTTATGTATATGAGAAACTGCCAAGCTATTCTCCAAAGTAGATGTACCGTTTTACTTTCCCATCAATAGTGTATGAGAGTTCCAGTTTCTCCACATCCTCACCAGAGTTTATTATGGTCAGTCTCTTTAATGTTAAGCATTCTGATAGGTGTTTGCTGGTATCTTGTTGCAGTTTTAACTTGCATTTCATATGACCAATGATACTAAATGCTTTCATCTTTAGTTTCACACATGTTTACAAAAGGATATATGTACATTAATGGTCATAATAACTTTACAACAGTTCAAACTGGAAACCCAAATATTCGTCAACAGATCAATGAATAAACAAAGTGTGGCATACTCACACAATGGAATTCTACTCAGCAATAAAAAGGAATAAACACCCAACAACGTGGAAGCATCTCAAAGGCATTATGCTGAGTCAAAGAAGGCAGATATAAAGGGAACGTGCTGTATGATTCTATCAATATGAAATTCTGTCAGAGACAGAAGTATTCTATTTTGTCTGAAAAATAAATCAGTGGTTACCTGGAGCTGGGATTGGAAGAGGATGTTGACTGCAAAGAGACACAAGGAAATTTGGGAATCGATGGAAATGTTCTATGTCTCAACTGGGGCAGTGGTGACACAGGTGTGTCTGCCAAAACTCACCAACTTAAAATGGGTACATTTTATTGTATTTAAAATATACCTCAATAAAGATTTATAAAGAAAAAAGTATTCAATTGCTCTTCATTACATCAGAATGAAGTATTACACACAGGTCCTTGATGATATGAGCTCTTTCTGTCCCTCCAAATTTGTTTCCTGCTAGAATCCCACCTGTCTTACTCCAGTACTGAAATACCAGCTGTGTCCTGGTCACCATGTTTATTTCATGTCTCTGTGTCTTTATAAGTGCTGCTCTCATGTCCAGGCAGCCAGACTTCTGCCACTTGTAATTTGACTTACTCCTACTCATCTTTCAAGATCAACTCAAGCCTGCTTGAACTCCTCTCCAAGGCTAGATCCAATACCTCTCTGATATCTTCTCACAGCATCTTGCACATTCCTCTAGTCTGATGTTTTCACTGTGGTATGTATCACAGCTAATATTTTTTCTGTCTCCCTTACTGATCTCCAAGCATCCTAAAGCCAGGGTCTGTCTTATTACATTTTTAATCCCTAGCACAGAATTCCCCACATGTTGCTAGTGAATGCTGAATGGATGAATGAACAAACAAATGCCCTGTCTACCATGAGAAGGAGCCAGTAAGGATCAGGTAAAATAAGAGGTGAATCCCTGCACTCTATTATTTGGACTTTTGACTCAAGCCCATAACATAGTTGTGTGGCTAAGACTATACCTTCTGAGAACCGCCACCAGGATGCAGCCAGTAAAGAGAACTTTCCCAGTTGCTGTCTTGGGATCCCAAGATGAGCTCACGAGCTCCTTATAAGGTAATCAAAAGAAGCTTGACTCCAGGAATTCACCAAGCTGACAGGTGATGACCACATTCCTTCTGTGAGGTAGCACACCTTGAACCACAGCTATTCCTTTCTATAACAGTTTCCACTATTCCATATAATATTTGTTCATTGATATATGTAACCTAATTATATTTGCACTTCTAAAAACATCTGTTTTAGTTTAATGTATACTCTTTAATTCCTAAAGATTCTGAGCTGCAAATGTTACCAATACCTGTCCAAGCAAACACAAGGCAGCCTTGTCATCATTCCCAGGGACTCCTTGGTCATTTCCTTGATGACACAGTGTTGGAGCAGTGGCTTCGCATGATTGAGATCATTTTCTTCACCTTCACTGGAACTCTATCCAGAAACATCTGGAACTCTGCCACGGCCTCCTCCCTCTCATCACCTTGCTGCTTCACCAATGTCTCCTCAGCGCCCAGTTCTGCCCTGTCAACGCTGCCTCAGCTTGATGAAGAGTGACAACGACCTAGATGTCATTTTCTTGAATGAAGGGAATAGAGGCATTTTACACCCCAACATCATTCCTTGACCCTCTACTTCTGTTTCACAAATGCTTTTCCTTCTGTTTTGGCCAGAATTCTTTAGAGAGCCATCCAGCCTCTCCTCCTGCACAGTGGTTACTGATGGTCTTTTTTTTATGGCCTGGCACTGAAGGTTAATCTGGCAAAATAAAAGGTTAGTGAAAACTTGCCACCAAGTCAGTACTCAAAGGTGGATCTCTGAAGGGGAGAGGAGGGTAGGGCCAGGGAGAGGGTAAAATAGTGTTAAAAACAGACTTGGGTCTCCGATTCTTTTGTCAAGTCATGAGGAAGGATTCCTTTGTTCACTTATTTATTCACTCTTTCAGTCTGGCTAGTTGTCCCACAAGTGGCCTCATCTCTAACGTGGGCGCAGAGCTCCAGCTCTGTCAGGGACTCCAAAGTTCCCCAACACCGTCGCAGGCTTGCCCTGGAGAGTAATGTTTTGTGGACACTCAAATCCATGGAGAGCTTTAAGATGGTTCTTTTGGGAGAGGGCCAGGTGACAGAATGACCATTATCAGCAAATCTGTTCTCTGAAAAATCCGAGCCATGGGAACAGACAACCTAAGTCTCACATACTGCAGGAGATGGAATGGGGGGATTGGAATGTTTGCCCACATTCTCCTAAAATATCCAGCGAACCGTGAACCTAAATTTTACACCTGAGGCAAATTGGGAATTGCTATTTTAACAAAACACAGCTTAGAAAACAACCCACACACGTTTGGTAACTTCGGCCAACCCCAGAGAGATTTCTGGCAGCGTTTTATGGGTGACTAATACTCAAGTTAAAATCAACACGGGTTTTCCAAACACAGCCTCTCTGGGGGCAAATGGGAGACTTTTCACCTGTTTGCCACAGCTCTTTGCCACATGGGATCCGGGAAGAAGCTTTTTTTTCTGGACATACAACAGAGCTTTTAAGATGTCTTGTGAGTATTATCTTCTGATCTAGGCTCTCTCCACTTGGTCTTTTGGTGTATCTCTCGTAGAGGAAGACAAGAGAGAGCATGTGCAACATACACAGGAAATGCACTCGTTGATTCCACAAACTTCTGTGGAACTCCTCCTTCCCTGTGGGGCCACTGGGGAATACCAAGATGACTAAGCCATGGTTGAATGAGGGCAGATAGGAAAACAAATAATTAAAATAATGCAGCCAAGTGCTGAGTAAGGTTTGCACCAACAGCCATGGGAACACAAAGAAGGAATAATTAAATCTGCCAGAAGGAGACAAGGAAGGTTGTGTAGAGTCACTTTCGAGTTGTCCCTTAACAGATGAGTTGGGACATTCAAATGAGAAAGGAGAAGGCAGGAATTCTTGCAGGCAGAAGGACCACAGACACGAAGGCGTGGAGGCACAAAAGCCCCACAAGAAGTATGGTGTGTGAGTACAGGGCAGGTAAGAGTGAGCAGAAAGGGTTCAGAGTGAGCTGATACATGGATTGGGATCAGATGTGTAGGCATGTATGCAACACTAAAGGATCCAGACTTGAGGCACCTGGGTGGCTCAGTTGGTTAAGCATCCAACTTTGGCTCAGGTCATGATCTCACAATTCGTGATTTTGAGCCCCACATCAGGCTCTGTGCTGACAGCTCAGCAACTAGACGCTTCTTCAGATTCTGTGTCTCCATCTCTCTCTCTCTCTCTCTCTCTGCCCCTCCTCTGCTCACATTTTGTCTCAGTCTCTCTCTCAAAACTTAATAAACATTAAAAACAATTTTTTAAGGAGCCAGACTTAATTCTTTAGGTGAGACAGAAGATTTTAGGTGTATGATTTATCAGATTTTACAAAGATATATCAGGCAGCTAGCAATGTGGTACAGGGAACAGGAAGGTCAGAGACTCATACCATAGCCCAAATAAGAGAAAACAAAAGCTAAAATAAGTTAATTGTGGGAGAAACTGGGAGGGGAGCTGGGCATGTGGCCTTTGGAAAATGGAGCCAATGGTACTTTGTGGCTTATGAGATTTGGAGAGTGAGGTGGGAAGGGAGTCAAAGGGGATTCTGAGGTTACCAACTTGGCCATGATGATGGTGGTAACTGAGCTTGGAAATTGAACACAAGAGGCTGAAACACGGAGAAATTAGTCTCTGCTCATCCAGAATGTTTAGTGTATAGTAATAGGATATGGAACAGCCTAGGTAAAGGCAGTCGCTTTCATATAGACATAATTTTTAAATTAGTTGCTATAAAATTAATATGTTCTTTTATTGTGGGTGGTGTTAGACACACGTCCTTCAGGGACACAAATGAATACAGTGCTGATGTAAGACCATTCCCTGTCCCAGTTAGTGCTCCTGGAGTAACTGGCAGTGAAAGAAAGAGCCAGGCAGGAAGGACCTCTGTCTTCCTCCCCATTTCCATATGTGTTGAGTGCCTACGGTATGGAGGGCACGAAGGAGACATGCTGAGCTGAAAGATCAGGCCCTGACCACTTGGGATGCCCATGAGCAACAGGGGTGCAATTAGGTGCAGTATTTGCACTGGGGCAGATTGCAAGGGTAGGGGTGGGGAAGAGACACTGCAAGAGTGGCCATGGGACTTCAGAATTACTTCACTTCCTTCTCCCTCCAGTCTGAGAAGCCCCAGAAAATGGCAGCTCTGAATGAGGAGGTTGATGGTCACACTGCGTAATTAGCCATGTTGGTTGACCACGTCCCATTGACAGCCTGGGCTGTGAGTAAAGGGCAGTCCTTGCCATCTAGGAGGCTTCAGTTTGAGGCTGGGAAATGTAAGTGTTCACGTCCAATAAGGGGAGCACAGAAGGTGGAAACCAGAGATTAGAAGAGGCTCAGGAGATGTCTGTCAGAGTCCTGAGAAGACAGGCTTCCTGAAAGCTATGAGCTACTTCTTACATGAGGAACAGGGAAAACATTCCAGGGGCTCAGACCTGAGAGAGATGTGCAACCTTCCTAGTGGAAGGTGAGGCTGGAGGGGCGCAGGGCAGGGAGATTCCTGAGGACCTGCAGGAGGCAGAGTAGCCAATGGGGAGCCATTCAAGTTCAACAGAGGTTCAACTTTGGAGAATGATCATTTCTGCAGTCGTTTCTGAGATGTACAGCCTGGGGAGAAATGAAAGACAAGATCTGCTAGGAGACCACTGGAATACGAAGTAGGAATCTGACTTTTATGAAGGCAAGCACTGAGCTAAAACATATTTTCATAATCTTATATGACCCGGATTATTAGTCCCATCCTACAGTTTGGTGAAAGTGAAGCTCAAAGATTTAAGAAACATGCCCTTGTAGTTGGCAGAACTGATTCACAGCCAAGTCTGTTGGACTTCCAAGCCCGTGTTCCCCCTGTCTTGTACTGGAGGCAGGTACCGGTGAGAGTGGAAGGGACAGTGATTTCCAGCCCCGGCCAACTGTTAGATTCACCTGGGGAGCTTTGCAAAATCACGATGCCCAGGCTACACCCCAGACCAATTAAATCAGTACCTCTGAGAGTTGAACCCAGACATCAGTATTTATGTAAAGCTCCCAGTATGCACCTGACTTTGAGAACCACTGCTGTGAGAGATGTTGCAAAGGAAGATTCTGTAATAATTGCTAGCAAATATGAAGACTGAGAGAGAAGGAAGAAAGAAGATGACTTTAAGAGATTTAACGTAGATAAAGTCTGAAAGAGATGAAAGCTGGGAAACAAAGAATTTATTTTTAGAGTCCTTTACATGACCCTTATAGTGTGATGCCCAGGTGGAGATGCCCAGGTGATGCCTGGCCTCAGCGGCTTCAGAGACAGATCATATCGAGCTGAGCACCCCAGCACTGTGGTGGGCCGGGGCCAGCCCAGACCAGCTTCAGAGAGCCAACTGCTCCATTTTCGGAAATTTTGCAAGCCAGTTATTAACACGGCCATCATTAAAATCAAGTCATTAAACTTATAATTAAATAATCTTAAAAGCAAATGTAATATAGTCTCAAAACTCATCCCTTCCAAATTACTTTATTATGCTTTACTTGCATCTGTGCTCTCGAGGTTATTTACATCTGTTTTATCTGCATGGCGAGAAAGGCATATAATGGTATCTTACATGGACCTCTCCCCAACTCCATATCGGCCATGTCAATAGCTTGACATCATGAAAACTGGCAGAAACCATAAATTAAGACTGGTGCCTTTCCCCAAATAGCCAGTTGCTAAATATTTGCCAGCACACCTCGATCTGCAACCATGTGATGGTCTGTGTAGAAAAGCCCATGCATGAGCACACTTCAAGAGCCTCAGGAAGGTGAACCAAAGAAAATAAGGTAGGAGCTAAGACCCCACCAATGAGGGGGAGAAATCAATGCCAGAAACACTTTTTAATATTGACTGATATTTCCCCTCATACTAGTTCTTTGCCCTACTCAGGTCCTTTGGGATCACTGTTACTCCAAATAAACCTGTTTCATTTAGCTCCATGAATAAGAAACTTCTAGTCAGAGAAGATATATTTTATATGCACACATAACAATACTCTGTTTATATAGCACTTTCCTTTTAAGGAGCTCACAGCAATTACACATGTCCTCATTATTCCTATGAACACCCTGGGGAAGTAGCTAGGTGACGGAGGAAATAGGAAGGGATGAAAAAAACCTGTTAAATTAGAAATCAGGGCATTACCTAGCCTGAGTAGTATAAACAATCTTTCTTCTCCAAGTGCAGGAAGCCCTGACATCTGATCTTTAAAGCATCCTGCTTAAGAAGGTTCTAGAATTGGACTCACATTGCTGGCATCTCCCCATGGGCATGGCTATGGAAACCTCCCACTCTCTCCCTTCTTTCTTCCTCATTCTCTTGCTCTTTTGGCCCCGCCTCCTAATTTGGGCCAGAACTGGAGTTTGCAGCCCAAGCCTACTGGCCCAAAACCCCAGGGGAGTTCACGGAAGGGGACAGCCGCAGGAAAGGAGATGAGCCCTGGGCAATAGCAGCAGCCACTGTATCAGGAGACCTGACCACGTGACTCAGTGTCTCTGTGATGCCGATTCCTGGGCTTGGCGCCAGTGACACCACTGTCCCCCCTGCACCAGCTGCTTTGTCCCGCTGGGGATCCAAATGATTCCTCCGGCTTTCCTTGGCACTTCCTGTGAGGCCCTGAATGATTCCGAATTGGTCCTTTGGAATACAAGCCAGTATAACACGAGTGCCAGCATCTTCTCCATCCATTTGGGATTTATCCACCACAGAGCAGCACTTACAAGATTGCTGATGATGAAAATGGGAGGAGGAATAAACTGAAGTGCGTGTGAGTCCCAAACAGAGACAAACTGAGAAAGACAGATGGAAACAGAGACAGAGAACAAAGAGGGACAAAGAGTTATAGAGGAATTCCTAAACAGAGAAATTATTTTCTTTGGAGTAGTTCTGTTTTGACTAAGAATTTCACTGTTTGTTAGTAACTGGTGGGGGGTAAATCTTTAAGGTAAATCTTCCTGCTGGTGACCTTGGGCTCCACCCAAGCCAGACCCACCCACATGTGGCAATGTCCCCTTGACAACTCCTCAGGAGGCAACCCTGATGGGGGAGCAATGGCCCGAGAGCGAGCACTGCCTTTAGGAACAAATATTTGGCCAACTCTCACTGGATATTCAGATTGTGGGGACCCAGTCAAGTCTGAAGGAGACACCCCAGATTCCCAGCAGGGGCTTCCTACTAGCCACAAAAATGATGGCAAATCTCCTGCTGGTGCATTCCTGGACTCTCCTTCTCACCAAGTTGTGAGGCTCTGAAGAATTTCCTAAGACCTAAGGGACCTCAGACCCAGTGGGAGCAGCCTCGGAAGCAGTCGGTGGTCCACACCAGCCACACAAAACAAACAAATCAACTAAGTGGAAGCAGCCCTAGTTTAGGAGGCAGGGGACAGGTGTTCATCTGAGCAGTTCCTCACAGCTCCTAGGGAGCTGAGGTTACTCACCTGTGAGATGACTTGGTGAAAGTAGTGGCAATCATTTCATTTCACAGTCATGTTCTGAGCACCTACCGGATGTCAAGAACTGTGTCGGGTTATAGAAACAAAAAGCGAGACAGCTTACAGGGACCCAGGAGATATCAATGAGCATACAGATCATGCTCTCTGAAGGCCCTTCCATCTAAATAAATTCACAGGGGCAAGAAGGTTTCCCTAAATCCCCTGAACTGATAAATTCAGCCCCTCCGAAGTAAGGGGAATCTTGTTGGTTTTTTTTGTTTGTTTATTGTTTGTTTACATTTGGGTTTGCAAACTTAATTACTTATTTTTTTAATGTTTTATTTATTTCTGAGAGAGAGAGAAAGAGAGAGAGAGAGAGGCAGCTGAGCAGGGAAGGGTCAGAGAGAGAGGGAGATACAGAATCTGAAGCAGGCTCCAGGCTCTGAGCTAGCTGTCAGCACAGAGCCCGATGCGGGGCTCGAACCCACAGACTGTGAGATCATGACCTGAGCCAAAGTTGGACGCCTAACCGACTGCAGCACCCAGGCGCCCCAAACTTAACTACTTGACACTTGCATCTGTGGGTGTCTGGAATGTTAATTGGACCTCCCTACAGCCCCTGGGGAAGTAGGTGCTGCAACATCTGCCACAATCAGAAACAGGCTTCAGGCTCCTGTCTGCTCAGGGCACCATATGAGCTATATTAAAGAGGCACAGTCCAGCTGTCCAGAAGCTTCTAGAAACCCTGGAGCTCACCCACATAAAGGACAAACAAACAACTGAGCAAACCTGGATAAAATGGAGCTGTCAGACGAACAAAGGGAATGCAAACGAAGAACTGGTGAAGAACCAGAAGGTGGGGGGTGAGAGAGGGATAGATGAGTTTGCATAGGCCAGACAACAGGGTTGGGGGTGCGGGGTCATTCTTTCTGTCTCATCCGTCCAGGGTTGCCAGGGTCTTTTGAATGGTAGACAAAAGAGGGTAGAGAGAACTGAGGTGGGGACACAGGATAAAGCCCCGCAGTGACTGAGTCCCAAAGGCGGGGGCACATGGGTGCAAAGTCACAAAGCCAGGGTAAAACCTGTCCAGCGCTCCGCTCTGGCTCCTGCCACAATGGACCCCCTACCCTTCCCCTCCCCCCTTAACATCTTACACAAGAGTCTCCTATTGTGTTAATATCAGGAGGAAAAGTGACTAAGGCTGGGGCATGACTAAGGAAAATAAAACTAAGAAGGGAGTCTCAAACGCTTGCCCCCACCCCCAGGTTACTTGGCTCATTCCCTGATTCCGTCAGTTCACAGACTCTGACATAAAAGGCAGGAAGTTACATACACTAAACAAAGCTCCTTAGATGTCAGGAAATTAACCTGGGAAATCGGAGCCAAGAGTGATTAAAGGCGCTGCACTCGGAGTTCAAAAACCACTATGGCGTTAGATCAAAAGCTGTTTGCTGGGCACCCCGGGCTCAGCTCTGCCAAACTGCACATCCTGGAAAACCTGGCCACAGGGCCTGCACTCTTTGCTGTGCAGTTGCTCTGCCCCATGACTTAATCCTCACTCACAGCTATGGCTTTTGACTCTTCTTGCCATAGGAGTTTGGATGCCTGCCCTTGGTGGGTCAGAGCCAGAAGAGCAGCCGGCCTGGCCTGGCTTCCAGGGCTTTCCAGGGTGGGGGAAGATCACACACCTAACCTCAGAGGGGGTCCAACACATGGTCCCCTGAGGGAACAAAGAAAGCCCTTAAAAGGAGGGCGATGGGAGGCACACTGGGGAACCTGACCCTCCCAGCTAAGAGAACAAATGCCTCCAGGAGGGTGGAAAGGTCAGACCAGAACAAACCACAGAATCGTGAGAATCGTTACTTATGTATGCAGAAAAAATAATATCCTTTTGAGTGTCATCTTTATAATCTTAACGATTAAGGGGTTAGATTAGGTATTATGACTCCTTCTAGTTACCATATCCTGAAATTCTTAAACGGCTTTAACATTTTACATCACAATGAAGTTATCAAGGGACTTGCACGCCATTTCATTTGTATCTCCACCAATGGGCATTAGCATCATGTACAGAGGGTAAACTGAGGTGCGTGCAGTGGCTTGCCTAAATGTCACAGAGCTGGCAGATAGCAGAGTCCTAAGAAACCCTCATTCTGGTGGCTCCCGGTCCATCACTCTAGAAGGGCACAGTGGAAAATGGCATTGTCCCTGAAATGACTGCAAATACATTTCTAATCACAAACTCAAAAGTGTTAGGTAGTCCTGATTTTTTTTTTTTTTTTTTTTTTTTG